>NC_057808.1:368138038-368510999 GCF_018294505.1 Triticum aestivum | reverse complement strand
TATTAACCGGAAACTTGATACATGTGTGAATACATAGACAAAACAAAGTGTCCCTAGTATGCCTCTACTAGACTAGCTCGTTAATCAAAGATGGTTAAGTTTCCTGACCATAGACATGTGTTGTCATTTGATGAACGGGATCACATCATTAGAGAATGATGTGATGGACAAGACCCATCCGTTAGCTTAGCATTATGATCGTTGAGTTTTATTGCTATTGCTTTCTTCATGACTTATACATGTTCCTCTGACTATGAGATTATGCACCTCCCGAATACCGGAGGAACACCTTGTGTGCTATCAAACGTCACAACATAACTGGCTGATTATAAAGATGCTCTACAGGTGTCTCTGAAGGTGTTTGTTGGGTTGGCATAGATCGAGATTAGGATTTGTCACCCTGTGTATCGGAGAGGTATCTCTGGGCCCTCTCGGTAATGCACATGACTATAAGCCTTGCAAGAAATGTGACTAAAAGAGTTAGTTGTGGGATGATGCATTATGGAACGAGTAAAGAGACTTGCCGGTAACGAGATTGAACTAGGTATGATGATACCGACGATCGAATCTCGGGCATGTAACATACCGATGACAAAGGGAACAACGTATGTTGTTATGCGGTTTGACCGATAAAGATCTTCGTAGAATATGTAGGTGCCAATATGAGCATCCAGGTTCCGCTATTGGTTATTGACCGGAGATGTGTCTCGGTCATGTCTACATAGTTCTCAAACTCGTAGGGTCTGCACGCTTAACGTTCGATGACGATTTGTATTATGAGTTATGTGATTTGATGTAACGAAGGTTGTTCGGAGTCCTGAATGAGATCACGGACATGACGAGGAGTCTCGAAATGGTCGAGACATAAAGATCTATATATTGGAAGGCTATATTCGGACATCGGAAAGGTTCCGAGTGATTCGGGTATTTTTTGGAGTACCGGAGAGTTACGGGAATTCGCCAGGGGAAGTAGAGGGCCTTAATGGGCCATACAGGAAAAGAGAGAAGGGCCTCAAGGGGTGGCCACACGCCCCCCCATGGAAAGTCGGAATTGGACTAGGGAGGGGGCGGCGCCCCCCTCTCTTTCCTTCTCCCTCTCTTACTCCTTCCCTCTCTCCCCTCTTGGAAAAGGAAGGGGACTCCAACTAGGATTGGGAATCCTAGTTGGACTCCCCCTATAGGCGCGCCCCTCCTAGGCCGGCCTCCTCCTCCTCCCTCCTTTATATACGTGGCCAGAGGGGCACCCCAAAGCACAACAGACAATCACTTAGCCGTATGCGGTGCCCCCCTCCACAGTTATACACCTCGGTCATATCGTCGTAGTGCTTAGGCGAAGCCCTGCGCCAGTAACTTCATCATCACCATCACCATGCCGTCGCGCTGACGAAACTCTCCCTCGGCCTCAACTGGATCAAGAGTTCGAGGGACGTCACCGAGCTGAACGTGTGCAGATCGCGGAGGTGCCATGCGTTCGGTACTTGGATCGGTTGGATCGCGAAGACGTTCGACTACATCAACCGTGTTACTAAACGCTTCCGCTTTCGGTCTACGAGGGTACGTGGACACACTCTCCCCCTCGTTGCTATGCTTCTCCTAGATAGATCTTGCGTGATCGTAGGTAATGTCTTTTGAAATACAACGTTCCCCAACAGCCGCCACGCTGCCCCCAACGCCTCGGCCCGCCGCTCCGGCCTCCCCACTTCGGTGAGCCCCCTCTGATGAAATTTACGACAAACCGACAAATGATTCATATATATTACATATGATCCATATATATTACATTTCATTCAAACATATTCCTAATCTAGCTACTCGTCGTTGGAGTCGGTGAGGTTCATGACCTCGCCCGCACCGCCGTCGTCGCCGTCATCGTCGTTGCTCTTGCCGGCGGCCTCCCAGTTGACACCGTCGTCGTGCTCCACCGCAGGCGTGTCCGCAGGCTCCGCGACATCCGCCACCGCGTCTAATGCCGCCTGCAGATCCGCGGCCTCCCTCGCTGCCGCGGCCGCGGCGGCCGCTACCGCCTCTGTCTGCGATGCCCGTAAGGCGAGGAGGTAGTCGAGGCTGTCGTCGGGGTCCCCCTCCTCGCGCAGTGCAACTAGATCCGGCGGGATCTCGACGGCGGGAGGGGCGGAGGGTCCGGCGACCATGGGTGCCAGACGGCGGGGTGATGTGACGGCCGAAGGGCGATGGCGGGAGCAGCCGTCGCGGCGCGGGGCAGATGAGGAGCCGCCCGCCTCCCGCCGGAGCTCACCGATGACCGCCCAATAATCCTTGCCGTCCCAAAAGCGGTGGCGGCAGAGCTCGTCCGGCGTCAGGCCGGGCCCCCTCATCGGGTAGCTATTAGCGGAGATGTGGAACTCATGCGGGAGAAGGCAGCCTGGCGGCACCTTTAGCCCCACGCCGATGAGCTCGTCGGTCCCCGATGTCTCGAGGCTCGATGGCCACGAGCCGCCCCTCGAAGGACCGCCGCTGCCGCCGGACGCCATGATCGCCGCCGAGGGAGGGAAGGGCATCAGGGTGGAGAAGGGCAGCAAGAGAGGGAATGGCACCGGGGGGTGGAGTGAAGGGCGTCGGTGGGCATCGGTTCGGAGGAGGGAGGCTGACGGGGGCCTATATAGGCGGACGGGCGGCGGGGTCGGTCGGCGGCGACCCACCGGAGTAACGACGGCCTTAATGGCGCGTCGGGCGGCAAACGCCTCGGGAACCGCCGCCTTGATAGTCACGCGGGCCGCACGACGCCACGCAGGCTGCACGACGTGTCTGCTGATGTCCGAAAGCTGACGTGTGTGCTGACGACCCAGTTCTTTGCCGTCAGCCGGCAGCCGGCAAAGCCTCCGATTAGCCACCTAACGGTGCTAACGTCTATTCTTTGCCGTCAGCCACTGACGGCAACGGCCCTTTGCCGTCCGCTGTGAGAAAGCAAACGACAAAGAAGCTGTTTACCGTAGCTTCCTTTGCCGAGCATGTTTGCCGTTCATGGCAGACGGCAAAGGCCTTTGCCATCCATTTTCCGGTCCTTTGCCGTCTGCCATGGCAGTCGGCAAATCAGCTGATTCATGTAGTGTATGTATTTTGTTTTTATGCTAGAGTCAAAAGTGTTCTACTCTATTCCTTTTTATTTTTCTCTTTTGCAAGCATCATGTGGTGGGGAAAGATCTAGGCACATATATTCAGTTGGATATGAGTGAACATGAGTTATTATTGTTGACATCACCCTTGAGGTGAATAAGTTGGGAGGCAAAACTATATGTGACGACCCACAAGTATAGGGGATCAATCGTAGTCCTTTCGATAAGTAAGAGTGTCGAACCCAATGAGGAGCAGAAGGAAATGACAAGCGGTTTTCAGTAAGGTAATTTCTGCAAGCACTGAAATTGTCGGTAACAAGTAGTTTGATAGTAAGATAATTTGTAACGAGCAAGTAACGATAATGGTAAATAAAGTGCAGCAAGGTAGCCCAATCCTTTTTGTAGCAAAGGACAGGTTGGAACGGTCTCTTATAATAAGCAAAGCATTCTTGAGGGCACACGGAAATTTCATCTAGTCACTTTCATCATGTTGGTTTGATTCGCGTTCACTACTTTGATAATTTGATATGTGGGTGGACCGGTGCTTGGGTGTTGTTAGGATACGTCTCCATCGTATCTACTTTTCCAAACTCTTTTTCCCTTGTTTTGGACTCTAATTTGCATGATTTGAATGGAACTAACCCGGACTGACGTTGTTTTCAGCAGAATTGCCTTGGTGTTATTTTTGTGCAGAAATAAAAGTTCTCGGATTGACCTGAAAATTCACGGAGAATATTTTTGGAATAAATAAAAATATTGGCGAAAGAATCAACTAGAGGGGACCCACCACGTGTCCACAAGGGTGGAGGGTGTGCCCCCTACCTTGTGGGTCCCCTGGACCTCCTCCGACCCTAACTCCAACTCTATATATTCACGTTCGGGGAGAAAAAAAATCAAAGAGAAGGATTCATCATGTTTTACGATATGGTGCTGCTGCCGCCTCCTGTTCTTCATCAGGAGGGCTGATCTGGAGTCCGTTCGGGGCTCCGGAGAGGGGGATCCATCGCCCTCATCATCATCAACCTTCCTCCATCACCAATTTCATGATGCTCACCGCCGTGCGCGAGTAATTCCATTGTAGGCTTGCTGGACGGTGATGGTTGCTACTTCTTGAGCTTGCGTTGGTTTTTCTCTTGAAGAGGAAAGGGCGATGCAGCAAAGTAGAGATAATTATTTCCCTCAGTTTGAGAATCAAGGTATCAATCCAGTAGGAGAAGACGCACAAATCACCAATACCTGCACAAACAATCAAACAACTTGCACCCAATGCGATAAAGGGGTTGTCAATCCATTCATAGTTACTTGCAAAAGTGAGGCCTGATAGAGATATATAAACAAAAGATAAAATAATTTTAGGCTTTTTGGTTTATAGATCTGAAAATAAAAGATTGCAAAATAGTAGATCGGAAACTAGTATGATAGAAAATAGTAGATCGGAAACTAATATGATGGAAAATAGACCCGGGGGCCATAGGTTTCACTAGAGGCTTCTCTCTTGAAGGCAAATAATATGGTGGGTGAAGAAATTACTGTCGAGCAATTGATAGAAAAGCGCAAAGTTATGACGATATCCAAGGCAATGATTATGCGATATAGGCATCACGTCAGTATCAAGTAGACCGACTCCTGCCTGCATCTACTACTATTACTCCACACATCGACTGACTCCTGCCTGCATCTAGAGTATTAAGTTCATAAAGAACAGAGTAACGCATTAAGTAAGATGACATGATGTAGAGGAATAAACTTAAGCAATATGATGTAAACCCCATCTTTTTATCCTCGATGGCAACAATACAATACGCGCCTCGCTACCCCTACTTTGTCACTGGGTGAAGACACCGCAAGATTGAACCCAAAGCTAAGCACCTCTCCCAATGCAAGAAAAACCAATCTAGTTGGCAAAACTAAACCAATAATTTGAAGATAAATACAAAGATACCAAATCATGCATATAAGAATTCAGAGAAGATTCAAATAATATTCATAGATAAGCTGATCATAAATCCACAATTCATCGGATCTTGACAAACACACCGCAAAAGAAGATTACATCGGATAGATCTCCAAGAACATCGAGGAGAACATGGTACTGAGAATCAAAGAGAGAGAAGAAGCCATCTAGTTACTAGCTATGGACCCGTAGGTCTGTGGTGGACTACTCATGCTTCATCGTAAGGGCAATAGAGTTGATGTAGATACCCTCCGTGATCGAATCCCCCTCCGACTGGATGCCGGAAAAGGCCCCTAGATGGGATCTCACGGGAAAAGAAGGTTGCAGCGGTGGAAAAGTGTTTTCATGGATGCTTCTGGTGGTTTGGGAATATTTGCAAATATATAGGAGGAAGATCTAGGTCAGGGGGTCACCGAGGGGCCCACAAGGTTGGGGCGCGCCCTCACCCTTGTCGCCGCCTCATGGCTCTTCTGACTTGCACTCCACGTCTCCTGGGTGTCTTCTGGTCCAAGAAAAATCATCGTGAAGTTTTATTCCATTTGGACTACGTTTAGTATTCCTTTTCCGCGGAGCCCAAAAACAAGGAAAAACAGAAACTGGCACTGGGCTCTAGGTTAATAGGTTAGTCCCAAAAATAATATAAAATATCATATTAATGCATATAAAACATCCAAAACAGATAATATAATAGCATGAACAATCAAAAATTATAGAAACGTTGGAGACGTATCAATGGGTTGGATGAGATTTATCATGTAATCGAGTTAGTTTTGTTAGGGTTTGATCCCTAGTATCCACTATGTTCTAAGATTGATGTTGCCATGACTTTGCTATGCTTAATGCTTGTCACTAGGGCCCGAGCGCCATGAATTCAGATCTGAACCCTTTATGTTTCCATGAATATATTTGTGTTCTTGATCCGATCTTGCAAGTTGTAGACACCTATTACGAGTTATGATCCGCATACCCCAAGGTGACAATAATTGGGATTCTTTCCGGTCATTACCATAGTTTGAGGAGTTCATGTATTCACTAAGTGCTAATGCTTTCTTCCGGTTCTCTATTAAAAGGAGGCCTTAATATCCCTTAGTTTCCATTAGGACCTCACTGCCACGGGAGGGTAGGACAAAAGATGTCATGTAAGTTCTTTTCCATAAGCACGTATGACTATATTCGGAATACATGCCTACATTATATTGATGAATTGGAGCTAGTTCTGTGTCACCCTAGGTTATAACTGTTGCATGATGGATGCCATCTGACATAATTATCCATCACTGATCCATTGCCTACGAGCTTTTCATATATTGATCCTTGCTCCGTTACTTTTCCGTTGCCACTATTACAATTGCTACAAAACTGCTACTGTTACTTTTGCCGCCGTTACCGTTACTTCCATACTACTTTTCTACTAAGTACTTTGCTGCAGATATTAAGTCTTTCAAGTGTGGTTGAATTGACAACTCAGCTGCTAATACTTGAGAATATTCTTTGGCTCCCCTTGTGTCGAATCAATAAATTTGGGTTGAATATTCTACCCTCGAAAACTGTTGCGATCCCCTATACTTGTGGGTTATCAAGACCTTTTATGACGCCGTTGCCGGGGATCATAGCTCTATTCTCTGAGTCACTTGGGATTTATATCTGTTGATTACTATGAAGAATTTGAAAGATACCAAAACCAAGATCTATCCCTCTACTACGAGGGTAAGTAAGGAACTGCCATCTAGCTTTGCACTTGATTCACCTTCTGTTTTGAGTAAGCTTGCGACACCTACACCTGCTATTGATTCTGATATGTCGCATGTTATTGATGATGCTACTTCTGCTATGAATGATGCTTATGATGCTACTACTTTGCTTGATAAAATTGTGCCACTGGGTGAATTACTTGATGAACACCTTGCTATAGTTAGAACTATTGATTATGCTAAAGATGATGATATTTCTGAAACTGATGAAATTATTGAAACTGAAAACTTTGAAACACCTGATAAGACTAGCTCTCCTAGATATGAACTTCCTATTATGCCTGAGGGTTATGTTATGGATGGAGAGGTAGCTAGGGACTTTCTTGCTTGTAAGGATATAAATGATCTTAAGAAATTATTATGCAAGTGGAAAGAAAAATCTTTGAATGCTAGAATGCAATATGATCCTAAGTTTGCTACTTCACCTATCTTTGTTACTGATAAGGATTATGATTTCTCTGTCGATCCTGAGTTAATTACATTGACTGAATCTGGTCCTTTCCATGGTTATGAATATGAAACTGTTGTGGCACATCTTACTAATTGAATGATATAGCCACCCTATTTGCTTATGTGGAATTTTTTTGCTATAACTACATTCTTAAATTGTTTCCTTTCTTGTTAAAGGGTGATGCTAAGTTATGGTTTAATTCTCCCGCTCCTGGCTGTGTGCGTAATCCTCAGGATATGATTTACTACTTCTCTCAAAAATATTTCCCTGCTCATAAGAAACAAGCTGCCTTAAAGGAAATATTTAACTTTGTGCAAATTAAAGAAGAGAGTCTCCCACAAGCTTGGGGGAGGCTTCTCCAATTACTTAATACTTTGCCTGATCATCCTCTCAAGAAAAATGACATACTTGATATCTTTTATAATGGACTAACCGATGCTTCTAGGGACCACCTAGATAATTGTGCTGGTTGTGTTTTCAGGAAACGGACTGTTGAGCAAGCTGAATTACTATTGAATTATATATTGAGTAATGATAATGATTGGACACTTCCCGAACCAACTCCTAAGCCAGCTCCGAAGAAGAGAGGTATTCTATTTCTCAGTCCTGAAGATATGCAAGAGGCGAAGAAATCTATGAAAGAAAAAGGTATTAAAGCTGAAGATGTTAAGAATCTACCACCTATTGAAGAAATACATGGTATTGATAACCCGACACAGGTAGTAGAGGTAAATTCTCTCTATAGATTTGATGAAGGTGATATTCCTCATAATAAGTCTGCTAGTCAATGCTTGGATGAGTTTGATAATTTTATTATTAAACAAGAAAAATTCAATGCTTATGTTAGTAGACAATTGAAACGTAATGCTTACATGCTTGACTGCTTGGGTGATTACATGAGTAGAACTATTAGTGATCTTAAGATTATTAGTAAGCATGCCTCCATGGTTAAAACTGAAGTAGAACAAGTACTTAAGGCACATGATGATTTGCTTAATGAGTTGAATAGTAAGAACAATGATAATGTTGTTAGGGTTATGACAAGAGGTGGTAAGATGATCCAGGAACCTTTGTATCCTGAAGGCCATCCTAAGAGAATTGAGTAAGATTCTCAGGGAATTAATACTGACGCACCCAGTCTTCCTAGTAATTAAAAGAAAAGGAAAACTGATATCACTTTGCATGCTTCTAGTGAACCTGTTATAGATACACCTGAGAACCCAAATGATGTTTTTATTTCTGACGCGGAGACACAATTTGGTGATGAACATGAACCTAGTGATAATGTTAATAATGATGTTCATGCTGATGCTCAACCTAGTAATGATAATGATGTGGAGATCGAACCTGTTGTTGATCTTGATAACCCACAACCTAAGAATAAATGTTATGATAAGAGAGACTTCGTTGCTGGGAAGCATGGTAAAGAAAGAGAACCATCGGTTCAGAAACCCATGCCCTTTCCTCCTAAACCATCCAAGAAAAAGGATGATGAGGATTTTGAGTGCTTTGTTGAAATGCTTAGACCTGTCTTTTTGCGTCTGCGTTTGACTAATATTCTGAAAATGTCCTCTTATGCTAAGTATATGAAAGATATTGTTACAAATAAAAGAAAGATACCGGAAGCTGAAATTTCCACTATGCTTGCTAATTACACTTTCAAGGGTGGAGTATCGAAGAAATTAGGAGATCCAGGAATACCAACTATACCATGCTCCATTAAAAGAAACTATGTTAAAACTACTTTGTGTGATTTGGGAGCCGGAGTTAGTGTTATGCCTTTATCTTTATATCATAGACTTGAATTGAATAAGTTGACACCAACTGAAATCTCTTTGCAAATGGCTGATAAATCAACTGCTATACCCATCGGTATTTGTGAGGATGTGCCTGTCGTAGTTGCAAATGTTACTATTTTAACGGACTTTGTTATTCTTGATATTCCCGAGGACGACAGTATGTCGATCATCCTTGGTAGACCCTTTTTGAATACTGAAGGGGCTGTTATTGATTACAACAAAGGCAATGCCACTTTTCACGTTATTGGTAATGAGCATACGGTACGCTTTCCGAAGAAACAACCTCAAGTTCATAGTATCAATTCTATTGGAAAAATTTCAACTATTGTTATTGGAGGTTTTGAATTCCGTAGCTATTTTTCTTCTGTAAAACAGCTTGGCCCTGATTTTTCAAATAGCCATAACTTTTTACTCGTTCATCCAAATTAGATGAAACCAGCGCCTATAGTTTCGTCTTGTTTTCACCTGTCCAGTTAACCTGTCACGTCAACTTTTTGAAATTCTTAAATTTCAAAATTTGTTCACATTCATATTCAAACTTCTTTTGTTCATAACTTGAGTTCCGTAACTCCGTTTGAGTTGATTCGTTTTGCAAAACGAAGCTCTTGACGTAAAATTTCTGATAAGGCCAAATCCACCTAATTTTGGTACTGTTAGAAACTGTTTTATGTTGCAAGAGTTATTTGCTTGTTTTCGAAGTTTTTGAGATCTTTTCTTCGATCTTTCTGATCTTTTGAGTGATTGCTTATGTGTGGTTACTATTGTTTGCTTACGATAGATTGACCGGAGTGTGACGATCTATCAAGAGTTTTGAGTGCGAATCATCTTCATCAACTGTACAGGCAAGTTCACACTTTGATCATATCCCTTTCATACCCAGTTTTTATGCATTAGTTTCACCCTCAAACATTGCATGAGTAGGATTGATAACATGTGGGTATTGGGAAGTAGTTGTTGAGGTAGGAACCTATTGACCTGCACTCAAACCTTGGGAGTTACTTATACGTTTTGCTTATACTGCTATGCTATGCTAGTAGACGAGGATTGGGTTTGAGTGAATTTCCATGATAGATGTGAGATTGTTAATTAATGGTTTACTTAAGGTGGCAACTTAAATACACATCTGGGTGGATTGAGGCACCTGGGTATTCCAGTGATTACCTGTTTTTTTTATCGACCGCCACCCAGGCTCAAAGGGATCATAAGATTATTCATGCTAGAAACTTCCGTGTGCAGCCACAAGCTACAATGGGCTCTAGCATAGTTGATTAAGTCGTGTGAACTCTTACAGTGGTAGACTAGCAGATGTAGGGGATGTAGGTGGTACTGTCTACCCGATCGTAAGGTGCAAACGCTTGTGAAAGACCATGTCTTGGTCATCCGTTTCTCAAACATCATGTAGTGCGAGAATCCCAACGGAGGAGATTGAGTCTTGTGGGGAAAAGTGCGCAAACCTCTGCAGAGTGTACAATCTAATCATGGTTAGCCGTGTCCCCGGTTATGGACATCTTGAGTATCTGATTCTTGGATTATCGTGTTGATCTCATCACGTTACTTAATTAATTTGTTGGGTTATTAATTACCTTTTAATTGGGATTGAGAGGGGGTTTACCTTCTCAATGTTTTCAACAAACTTTGTAGTTAAATAAAATATATTCCTTTGCAGTAGGGAAAAATTGGCTTTTCGCAAAAACCTTATAACCATAGAGCTTTTCCACTAGCCATATAAGCATGTAGTGATAGCTATTATTCATCATTATCCTATGGTGTGAATTTGCCAGTACATTCAATGTACTGACCCTTTATGGCTGCAACGTCTTATGTTGCAGGTTCTTACGACGAGTAAGTGATACATTAGGGTTACGATTTCTACACTCAACTTTGCCGTTGGTGTTGATGGGAATCCACAACGTTGTTACTTCCGGTATTTGGATTGAGGTAATAGTATTTACGTTATTTTATACATGTGATTTACCTCTGTTATAAATCCTTGAGTACTGTGTGTGTCAGCATACCGATCCAGGGATGACACTTAAGCACAGAGACTTGACCGTCTGAGGTCGGGTCGCTACAAGATGGTATCAGAGCACATGTTGACTGTAGGACGTGACCCTAGAAACTGGCAAGCCCATAGGAAAAGATTTTTTTTCTCTACAACTTTCTTTTCAAAAGGATCTTTTACCTCTTTTCTCTTCTGAGCTTATTCAAATATTCCCTTTTAGTGAGACCATACCCTTTTCCCTTTTGACCACTCGAAGATTCGATTGATGAGACCACTCCAAGAAGTACAAGATATCGGACAACTAAGACCACTTCGGAATGAAGAGGATTTTACCGAGCATTATAATGATGGAAACTACAACGGTGAAGACTCCGAAGACTAGGAGAATTTGAAGGCTTTGAAGAATTTCCGGATTGGTATAGGAAGGCTACCCTTATGGAACTTGGCAGACTATGGAAGCTGTCAATACCCGAGAATCAAGGTGTATCGGAGAAAGACCGGAACATGGAGCATTAGAACTCAAAGTTTTGTCAAGAAAACCCTAAGGCAGAAGATATCAACTATGGAATGATAACTCATGGAAATGACAAGAGCAGAAACATGGCTATCCATGATGTTATCGCCCGCTTATGCCTTTGTCACCGTGCTGATTTAAGCATGCATATGCATGGAAGGATTGGATGGTAGAAGGCTGATGGAGCATCTGTCAGCAAAAGATGAAGTTTTAACCTTAGCTGGTGTATAACCAGGATCTGGAGTATTACATGAAGAATTTTAGAGGGACCTTTAGGAAGTCATATTTGACAAGGAGGTAATTCGTGAAGAACTCAGGACCCAGAAGCTGGAAGTAGCCAAGCTGGAGGAGTAAAACCTCGAGACACCAGGGATTCGTCAGGAACCGAAGGACAGTAGGACGATGGCTCATGCCAAGGATGTTGAAACCCAGAAGTTTGGAACGCAACTCCAGAAATATTAAAGGATGTCACTAGAGACTTCGCGTCAACAGAGATCTGGCAGAGGAACTTGAGAAGGACAAGCACGATCGGAAGAAGCCATCGGAGACATGAACAAGACTTGAAGAGTTTGGTGACCTTGAAGATTTATTGACCTTTAGAAGACCAAACCCCTGTTATATACCTACGTTAGATGCGACGATTGTGAGCTGTCACTTGTTTGATGTTTTTTCAACAACCACAAATAAAATATGTCTTTTCAAAACTATTGTTTGTATTGTGTGCATCCCTCTCTATCTCTCTTATCCCACCCCAAAACCCCTGGACCCAATAGAGGATGAATGGAGATGAGCTTGTATTTTCTAGACCGATGAGTCAACTGGAGACTCGCCGATGGATTCAGAACATGGAAGATCATATGGAGAATAACCCTATAGTCGGAAAGGATATGACCCAGCATGCTCTTCAGTGCTTTGAAAGAGGTGCTACTACTTGGTGGAGGATGTACCAAACCGTCAATGGATGGCAAAGAGTAATCACTTGGGAAAAATTTAAGTTGACTCTGCCAAAGCCTCGGTTTGTGTCCCAGACATTGAAGCCTTATGGGAAGGATATGAAGAAGCCTTGTGCATGCAAGCTCTGTGGAGAAATAGGACACAACCATAAAGAACACAAGTATGAATGCCCTAATTGTGAAGGAAGTCACCCAGCTGAAGAATGCCCAACTAGACAGATTACTTGTTTCTTGTGTGAAGGAACTACCCACTATCCTGCTCAGTGTCACATTTACCCCATGGTACAAAAGACCCTCCAGCAGAAGAAAGAAGCAATGAAAGGAGCCCTTATGGAAATTTTAGAAGAACCCGTGATGAAGGAAGAGGTCGCGGACACACCCGAAGAAGAACCAATTAGACCTTACACCAAGTCATGCTATTCATGTGGAGAAGAAGGACACATCTCCCAAAATTGTCTGAATGGGGATCTAGTAGAATTCCCGATAGAGGAAGTAGCGTATGACCCATGGGAAATAGAAGCCTTGATTGGAATGGAAAGGTCCAGGAAGAGAAGTAGATTGGATCCCAGGAAGGACCTGAGTCATATCACCTGTTTCAGGTGCAAGGAGTCAGGGCACTACTTCAGCAGTTGCCCAAAAAGGAAGCCGAGGACCCAAGGAGGCTATGTAATCATGAGGAAACCTCGAGACTTGTCAGAAGTAATATGTTTCTGTTGTAATGAAGCAGGGCACTTTGCCAGAGATTGTTCCAATGAGAAGGAGGCTTGTGCTAAATAGTTGAGTCTGTGAGAAGTATAGTAGTAGCGGTAAGAACATTCCTTTATGTTGAGGTGATGAGTTGAGGCCTGTAATGGAAATACAGGAGATTGTAGTAATTGGAGAATCAATAAAGTTAGCATCGTTGGTACTGATTTGGATTTTACGAGTGGTGACTCTATGAAGGAAGATTTTGACCATTTTCGAGGATATGAGAAATTTGGTCTATGGAAGATTGGAGCATTTTAAGGGTGGTAGTACCCTGTGAGGGCACTTGTGTGACGCCCGGATAATTAGGCTACAGTAACCCCCTCGTAATGATGCCACGTCACCTCGGTTACTAATGATAAACTCGCGTTGATTAGAAACCGACTCAAATTCAAATTCGAAATCAAGTCAAACTTTAAAGGTTTTCAAATATTTAAACTAAAATGTTCGGTTGGTGCCAAATAATGCATAGGTAATTATTGTCGAGAAACCACACTTTTATAAAATGTTTAAGTAAACTAAAATGAATAAAACAGTAGCTAAAACAATTAAATAAATGCCTTTTGAATTTTATAAAATATTAAACTATTTTGTTCAGGGGTAAAACTTTTTAAGATAGTAGTTGGAATTGTAACTCCATTTTAGGTGTGGGTTTTATTTTTGTAAAACTATAAAGTATTAAAGAAATAAAAGCAAACAGAAAAGACAAAAGGGAAAATAAAACAGAAATAAAAAGAAAACCCCCAGGCTAGTTGGGCCTCGGCCCAGCCAGTGGCCTGCCAGGCCGGCCCACTCCCTCCCCTGGCCTATAACCCCCTGGGGGCACCGAACCCTAGCCCGATCCCCATTCCCCACTCGCACTCCTCTCTCTCCCTCCTTTGCCCGATCTGGATCGGGCCAAACCCCCGATCCCATCGGCCCGACACCGCCGTCGATCCCCGCGGCCACTACGCCGGGGCCCCCTCGCCGGGACGCCCGCCCGCCTCTGCGCGAATGCCCCCGACGCCGCGGAGCTTCGTCACCAACCCGCCGGAAGCCGCGGCCCCGACCTGTCGCCGATCCACGCCGCCCCGCAGCTGCACCACCGCCTCGACCTCGCCGTAGGCCCCGTCCTCTCCCTCGCCGGCCTGCTTCCTTCCCCCCCACCGGACTGCCTCCTCTTCGCCGCCTCGTCTCCGACTTCCCCCTCGACCCCCACTGCCTCGTACCCTACGGCCCCCGTGAGCCTCTGCCTCCCCTCCCTCCTCTCTTCGCCGCGCACGCACGCTCACCGCGCCACCGTAGCCCTCCCGCGTCCGCGCCTCGGGCTCACCAGGGTTCCGCGCGCGTCGTGCCCCGCGCCGTCGCCACGTTCAGCCACATCCGTGCCCACGCACCGGCCACCCCGTGCGTGCCCTGGGGGTCCCCAGCCCGCACTCCGCCGCTCGCCTCCCGTGCCGCCTTGCCTTGGCTCCCTCTGGCTACTACCGCCGCGCCCATCACCCAGCTCGCGCCCGGAGCCTCCATGCCCGCTCGAGGCGCGCACCGCCGCCCCTGACGGCGTCCACCCCCTGCTGCCTGCGCCGCCGCCCGCCTCGCGCACGCGCTCGCACCGCGCGCTCGCCCCCCCCCCCGCGCTCGGGCTTCCCCGCTGCTCGCCTCGGGCCTCTGTCACGGCACCTCCCCTGGTCGCCACCCGGCTCCCCTCCGCCCCGCCGCGCTTGCTCCGGCCGGCCATGCCCGCCGGGCCGCGCCAACTCCGCCCACCGTTGCCACGGCTCGCCCCCACCGCGCCTCGCCGGCGCGCGCTGGTGCGTCCCCTCGCCCGTGGCCTCGGGCATGGGCGCCCACGGCCACGCCCGTGCGCCCGCGCCCGTAACCCCCCGCGCCCGCTAAGGCCCCTGGCCCAATGATAGCCGGGGCCCACGCACAGAACGGTTCAAAAAAAGGGATTAAAAATAATAATAAAAATAAATTTAATTAATTAATTAACTAAATTAATTAACCCTATTTAATTAATCTAATTAACCTATTAGTTTAATTAGACAGTAATTAGTTTAACCTAAACCCTAATTAACCTAACAGTGTATGACAGGTGGGTCCCACTTGGCCCACACGTCAGTTTGACCAGTCAACACCCCTGTTGACTGTTCTGGATAATGTTGATTTAAATTAATTACATAAATTCTAGAAAATGATTAAATCTTTAGAAACTCATATAAAATAATCCGTATCTCGGATGAAAATACTTGCTACATGAAAGTTGCTCAGAACGACGAGACGAATCCGGTACGCAGCCCGTTCGTCCGCCACACATCCCTAGCATAGAAAACTCGCAACTTTTCCCCTCCGATTCATCTGTCCGAAAACGCGAAACAACGGGGATATTTTGCCGGATGTTTCCCCCTTCGCCGGTATCACCTTCCACCGCGTTAGAGCATACCTAGCACCGCGTATTGCCATGTTATGTTTTGTGATGCTTTGTTTGCTCCGTATTTACTGTTTCTTCCCCCTCTTCTTCTCCGGTAGACCCCGAGACCGGCGCTGATGCCGCTGAGTACGACTACGTCACCGACGACCCTTCTTCCTGTACAACAGAGCTTCCAGGCAAGCCCCCCCCCCCTTGATCACCAGATATCGCCTATTCTTCTCTATACCGCTTGCATTAGAGTAGTGTAGCATGTTACTAATTTCGGTTAATCCTATTCTGTTGCATAGCCTGTCATTGTTGCTACAGTTGTTACCCTTACCTGCTATCCTACTGCTTAGTATAGGATGCTAGTGTTCCATCAGTGGCCCTACACTCTTGTCCGTCTGCCATGCTATACTACTGGGCCGTGATCACTGCGGCAGGTGATCACGGGTATATACTATACTTTATATACATGACACATGTGGTGACTAAAGTCGGGTCGGCTCGTTGAGTACCCGCAAGTGATTCTGATGAGGGGGCTGAAAGGACAGGTGGCTCCATCCCAGTAGAGGTGGGCCTGGGTTCCTGACGGCCCCCGACTGTTACTTTATGGCGGAGCGACAGGGCAGGTTGAGACCACCTAGGAGAGAGGTGGGCCTGGCCCTGGTCGGTGTTCGCGGATACTTAACACGCTTAACGAGATCTTGGTATTTGATCTGAGTCTGGCCATTTGGTCTATACGCACTAACCAACTACGCGGGAACAGTTATGGGCACTCGACGTCGTGGTATCAGCCGAAGCTCTTTTTGACGTCAGCGACGGAGCGGCGCGCGCCGGATTGGACTGGAACGCCTGCTAGGCTAGGTCTGCTTCCGGCCGCTCTCGCAACGTGCAGGTGTGCAATGGGCGATGGGCCCAGACCCCTGCGCCATAGGATTTAGACAGGCGTGCTGACCTCTCTGTTGTGCCTAGGTGGGGCTGCGACGTGTTGATCTTACGAGGCCGGGCATGACCCAGAAAAGTGTGTCCAGCCAAATGGGATCGAGCGTGTTGGGTTATGTGGTGCACCCCTGCAGGGAAGTTTATCTATTTGAATAGCCATGTCCCTCGGTAAAAGGACGACCCGGAGTTGTACCTTGACCTTATGACAACTAGAACCGGATACTGAATAAAATACACCCTTCCAAGTGCCAGATACAACCCGGTGATCGCTCTCTAACAGGGCGACGAGGAGGGGATCGCCGGGTAGGATTATGCTATGCGATGCTACTTGGTGAACTTACCATCTACTCTCTTCTACATGCTGCAAGATGGAGGTGGTCAGAAGCGTAGTCTTCGACAGGATTAGCTATCCCCCTCTTATTCTGGCATTCTGCAGTTCAGTCTACCGATATGGCCTTTTACACATATACCCATGCATATGTAGTGTAGCTCCTTGCTTGCGAGTACTTTGGATGAGTACTCACGGTTGCCTCTCTCCCTCTTTTCCCCCTTTCCCTTCCTACCTGGTTGTCGCAACCAGATGCTGGAGCCCAGGAGCCAGACGACACCGTCGACGACGACTCCTACGACACTGGAGGTGCCTACTACTACGTGCAGCCCGCTGACGACGACCAGGAGTAGTTAGGAGGATCCCAGGCAGGAGGCCTGCGCCTCGTTCGATCTGTATCCCAGTTTGTGCTAGCCTTCTTAAGGCAAACTTGTTTAACTTATGTCTGTACTCAGATGTTGTTGCTTCCGCTGACTCGTCTATGATCGAGCACTTGTATTCGAGCCCTCGAGGCCCCTGGCTTGTATTATGATGCTTGTATGACTTATTTATGTTGTAGAGTTGTGCTGTGATATCTTTCCGTGAGTCCCTGATCTTGATCGTACACATTTGCATATATGATTAGTGTACGGTCAAAAATCGGGGGCGTCACAACTTGACCCTTGGTAAAAATAATGATATTCCACGGAGTGGATTTCGGACTAAACAAGTATGAGTTTTATCTCGATATGTTGGATACCCCCAAGAGTATGAAGGGAGGAAGAAATATTGGATGTAAAGGAGGTATGATGTTGGTAATATGGAGCAATTGTGACTCTATGATGAGTCTGAGTAAACACATATTTGTTTGGTACCAATAGAAGGAAGAGAGACTGTACAATTGGATGGATTTAAGAATGCTAGGAAGCTGGAGGTTGGAATAACGAGTAGTTGCCCCGATGATGAGTTCAAGGTTTGCAAGTGATGAGATGGTCCATAACCCACAGGCCCCAGGACCTGCCAAGAAGCAAGCACACTCTTGCTGAAGGAAAAACCCTGGAAGAAGTTACGATTTTATCAATAGACCATTTTATAGGAGTTACGCAAAACCTGAGAGTTGTCAAGGAACGATAGATGGTTGTTTGGCTTGCAGAATCCATGGATTTATCCGAACTTGGTTCATCGACAATAGAAATTCTGCAATGCCTGTGAGGATGACCGAGTGTTAGAATGCGAGATTCGCTAAACCATATACAAGGTAATGATTTGGGTGCGGGATGGATTGATCACCATACCGACTTACTCTTATTATTCGCCTTGCTATGTGGGATGGTAAATCTGAGTGACTTGCCTATAGTTGAGAAACGACGATCAAAACCTTATTTGAACCTTAGAATGGTATAAGTATTTTCCCCTTGTACACGGCAGTTGTTGCCAATCGTAGGATATACGGTGAGAATGAAGCCAGACCCATTTCCTGCAGGAGAAACCATAAATTGCTGACCACCATGAGATATCGATAGTTGTTTAGTATTGGCGCCAGACCCGTCAGCTAAGAAGACCCCGCCTCGAAAACCTTACCAAGATGAAAGGAAAAAAGTATTGAGGAAAAAGGTTATGCCACTACTGGAAGAGCCCAGATAAGTAATTACCCTGAAGATCTGAAGAGATCGACACAGTCAACAATAAGGATGGAGTATAAGAGTTTTGATGGAACCGAAACAATGTTTCTAAGGGTGGTAGCACCCGAGACCCCGGAGACGATCGATGGATTTTGAAGACCCCGAACCTAACCTATTTCTTTCTAGCCTCTCCGAATCTCGAGGACGAGATTCATTTTAAGGTTGGTAGGTATGTAACATCCCAAAATTCTAAATTTTGGAATGTTATATTAAATAGATAGTTTTGATTGATTGTTTGATTGATTGCCTGAAAGTGAGTGGGATTTGAAAATTTTGAAAGTTAAATGAGAGGGAATAAAAGGACTTTCCCAAACTTTCATTCTCTTTTATGATCTCCGTGAATTCAAATTCCTTTCAAATACAAAACCCTGGAGAGAAGATGACATGACTTCTTCCATTTATTTAAATGAAAAGGGTTGTTGAAAATATTTGAATTTCATTTGAAACTATTTCAAATTCAGAAACTTTATGCAACTAAATGATTTTCATGAGAGAAGATAAAATGACTTCTTCAAAACATATGAAATATGAGTTGGGAGTTTCAAAGGATCAAATTTAAAGTTCCTTGGAAATTATTTTCAAATTGGGAGTTATTTGGGTTTTATTCAAATTATTTTTCTCCAAAAATAAAATATATGGAGAATAGGGTAACATGATTCCCTACCTCATAAAATTGGAGAGAAATAAACTTGAATTAATTTTGGTATTTTTAAAATGACTTTTACCGGATTTTACTAGAGCAGTAGCACTCTTTGCTTTATTTGAATTTGTGTGGATTTTATTTGACTCTAGAAAAATGTTCAGCTTGTAGGAAATCTTTTTCTAAAAATTTTGATATATAATATGCCTATATAAAATTTTACTTTATTTACTTTATTCGGTTTTCCTTCTGTTTCTATTAAAAAAACTGTATGTACCGCCCATATTTATTTATCGCCCACGCGCGTAGCATAGTAGCAGCAGGGGCCTCATCTTTATTTTCCCTAAATGGGCCAGGCCCAGCCAGCCTTTTCATTTTTTTAGGCCGAAATTTGTTAAAAAAACATCAGCTGCGCGGCCGGCCGAACCGCCTTGCGCGTTTAGGCCCATGCTTTCGTTTTCTTTTCATCTATGTATGTATATGTTTAGTCCCAAATTGCCTAGCCTTTGACCCTTAAGCCTGTTTTCCACCAATAAATATAGACCCATAGGGCCTTCAAAAATCATCCGATTCGGGTTAAATCAATAGTTTGGTTTGACTAGATTCACTAAAGAAAAAATATATTTCTCCTCACCGGCAAGACTTTTGGAAGTTGTCTCCACACTCCAAAGTCGTCTTTTCTATACCTTATAAAGGTAGATTTATTCGTTCTCTGTCTTCATACGTTAGATCTAGAAACAGCTTGGCCCTGATTCTAGTTTTCACCTATCCAGTTAACCTGTCACGTCAACTTTTTGAAATTTTTAAATTTTGAAATTTGTTCAGATTCATATTCAAACTTCTTTTGTTCATAACTTGAGTTCCGTAACTCCGTTTGAGTTGATTCTTTTTGCAAAATGAAGCTCTTGACGTAAACTTTCTGATAAGGCCAAATCCACCTAATTTTGGTACTATTAGAAACTGTTTTATGTTGCAAGAGTTATTTGCTTGTTTTCGAAGTTTTCCGAGATCTTTTCTTCGATCTTTCTGATCTCTTGAGTAATTGCTTATGTGTGGTTACTATTGTTTGCTTACGATAGATTGACCGGAGTGTGACGATCTATCAAGAGTTTTGAGTGCGAAGCATCTTCATCAACTGTACAGGCAAGTTCACACTTTGATCATATCCCTTTCATACCCAGTTTTTATGCATTAGTTTCACCCTCAAACATTGCATGAGTAGGATTGATAACATGTGGGTATTGGGAAGTAGTTGTTGAGGTAGGAACCTATTGACCTGCACTCAAACCTTGGGAGTTACTTATACGTTTTGCTTATACTGCTATGCTATGCTAGTAGACGAGGATTGGGTTTGAGTGAATTTCCATGACAGATGTATGATTGTATAATGGTTTACTTAAGGTGGCAACTTAAATACACATCTGGGTGGATTGAGGCACCTGGGTATTCCAGTGATTGCCTGTTTTTTTATGGACCGCCACCCAGGCTCAAAGGGATCATAAGATTATTCATGCTAGAAACTTCCGTGTGCAGCCACAAGCCACTATGGGCTCTAGCATAGTTGATTAAGTCGTGTGAACTCTTACAGTGGTAGACTAGCAGATGCAGGGGATGTAGGTGGTACTGTCTAGCCGATCGTAAGGTGCAAACGTTTCTGAAAGACTATGTCTCGGTCATCCGTTTCTCAAACATCATGTAGTGCGAGAATCCCAACGGAGGAGATCGAGTCTTGTGGGGAAAAGTGCGCAAACCTCTGCAGAGTGTACAATCTAATCATGGGTAGCCGTGTCCCCGGTTATGGACATCTTGAGTATCTGGTTCTTGGATTATCGTGTTGATCTCATCACGTTACTTAATTAATTTGTTGGGTTATTAATTACCTTTTTATTGGGATTGAGAGGGGGTTTACCTTCTCAATGTTTTCAACAAACTTTGTAGTTAAATAAAATATATTCCTTTGCAGTAGGGAGAAATTGGCTTCTCGCAAAAACCTTATAAGCATAGAGCTTTTCCACCAGCCATATAAGCATGTAGTGATAGCTATTATTCATCATTATCCTATGGTGTGAATTTGCCAGTACATTCAATGTACTGACCCTTTGTGGCTGCAACGTCTCATGTTGCAGGTTCTTACGACGAGTAAGTGATACATTAGGGTTACGATTTCTACACTCAACTTTGCCGTTGGTGTTGATGGGAATCCACAACCTTGTTACTTCCGCTATTTGGGTTGAGGTAATAGTATTTACGTTATTTTATACATGTGATTTACCTCTGTTATAAATCCTCGAGTACTGTGTGTGTCAGCATACCGATCCAGGGATGACACTTAAGCACAGAGACTTGACCGTCTGAGGTCGGGTCGCTACAATATTCTTATTGTTGGGGACGTGCATATCCCCATTGAGGTAACCTAGTGTTATTCGAAAATTCTCCGGTTTCATGTTACTCGAAAGAAGTTTGTTAATAAGACTTGATCAACCTTGTTAATGGATTCCTTTTGATGGGCATGAGATGGATGAATTTAGAAAGCACAACTTTCTGTACCCACTTCTTACTTTCTTTTATTTAGTTTAAATAAAGCAAGAATACTATTATCCTTCTGTTTTCTGAATTGTCCGCGCAATACAAAATGTCCCGAAAATCAAAGTGCTCCAAATGCCCTGAAAATTTAGTATGATTTTTTATAGAATATTTAAGGATTTTTGGCACTGAGAACACACTAGGGGGCTTCACCAGTGGACCACAAGGGTGGAGGGCGCCCCCTTTCGTGTGGGTCCCATGTGGGTCCCCCTCACTTATTCCAGCACCCATCCACTTCATCTTCCTCTAGAAAAAATCATCCCATTGTTCAAACCCGTGTTCTTGCTCATCTTGCTGCCATTTTCGATCTCCTTGTGCAAAGCTACATTTGCAAAACTGTTTTGGAGGATTGTTCTTCAGTATGTGACTCCTCCAGTGGTCCAATTAGTTTTTGTTCTAGTGCTTTATATATTGCAAATTTTTGCTGCTGAGGTGACCCTGTTCTTGAGCTTGCATGTCAAATTTATATGGTCCAAAGTAGTTTTGATGCATGATATAGCCTCTAGACACTTGTAGGAGTAGTTGCTATCAATCTTGTTGAGTTTGGTTCACTTTTATTTTTAATCACTAAAAATTTCAGAAATTTTTCAGAGGAAAAAAATGCTTAGGAGGATATATCAAGGTGGTTCCTCAAGGAAGCAAGCCCCAAGGCTCACGATATGTGAGCCGGACGTTGAACCACCAAGAGAAGCTCCAGTACAGCCTTGCGAATGACCATTGGATGAATTCATGGTTCATGCTGGTTTCAAGGAGGAATTTGATGCGTACATACAAAACACTGACTTAGGAGACTTCGTGTCAGATAAGTGTCGGCAGTACTATCACCTCACTGATTCATTCATGCAAAGATTTGAGTTTACATCCCAACGCAATACTCATACTTTTTATTCGATCTTTATGATAAATCATATACCATGGACCTTGAAGATTTTAATGATGCATGCAAAATCCCACAATGGGGCATTCTTAGTGAGCCTGGCAAAACTGAATACAATGACTTCCTTGCTAGCATCACTGTGGGAGAAACTAGAAATATTACACAAGCTACCATAGGGAGTATTCACTTTCCTGCCATACATTATTTTGCTCTCTTTGTAGGTAGATGCATTAATGGTAAACATGATCATAGCCACCTTTGTGCATCGGATCTTAGTGTCCTCAAGTGTGCGGTAACGGGTGACAAGCGATATAACTTGGGGGATATTATTGCAAGGAGGTTACACCTTAATGCTAAAGATGGAGATCTCTTTGGTGGGATTTATGCCACTCGTTTAGCTAATTATCTTGGGGTACCCATAAGCGGGAATAACATTGAGTTACCACCTACTTTTCTTGATTATAATGCTATAGTACGCTACCAGTTTCTTGAGAGGAACGAACAGTCCCGCCTGTACTGACTTATCTTTGACACACAACGTGCTGTCCATATTACCTTCCTGCTCCTGCCTTCTTTAACTTTCAGGTAAAACAGAGAAATTTTATAACTAGAGAGGAGGCAAATGAGTATGAGAGAGAGGTGGAGGCCGCTCGCCTTCATGCTGCAGCCCTTCAGGCAGTAGCTGCCGCATCCCAGTACAATCCCAACTATAACTTTGGATATACGCCGGGCCAGCCGTGGGAATAGACCAACTTAGGCCAAAAGCCTAAGCTTGGGGGCGTACGTATCTCTCACTGACATTACATTCATGTTCACACACCCATTCCAGTTGTGGGTGTTCATACTTTTCATTGTATTACCCATGTTAGTTTATTTCTTTTCTCGCTTTCTTCTTGTGTGTTTGAAAAACTTTGAGAAAATCCAAAATAATAATTAGTTGTAGTTTCTTTTTAGTTTTCCTTCCTTGTTTAGAAGTAGTATTAAAGAAAACCCAAAAAGATTTCTCGTTTTTTTTGCTTGTTGGGAGCTTTCCCGTGTAAAAAGTTTTTCTCGTTACTGTTTTACTTTCTTCAGAAACAAAAATTTCAAAAAAATTAGTGTGTTTCTTTGAAATTCTTCTTCCTTTCTTTGGGGTCGAGAGGAGAAGACCACGATGAAAATGATGAGTGGCTCTCATATGCATTATTGTTGATCTAACAGAGAGCCCATATTACTTTGTCTTCCCCTTTGGTTCCATCTTAGTCCAATGCACGTGCACGCTTATCATTATTCACACCGTTCGGTTGTGCAAGTGCAAGGGAATAATGATGATATTTGATGAAATGATTGAGATGAGGAAAAGCTGGTACGAACTCGACCTATTTTGTTTTTGTAAATATGATTAGTTCATCGTTCTTGATCTAGCCCATTATGAATGAAACATGTTTGTAATGACAATTAGAGATTATAGTTACTCATGCCATGCTTAATTAGCTAGGAGTTTATAATGGTTTACCCTGCGTGCCAACATGCTTTTGAAATGGTTGTGATGTAGTATGATAGGATGATATCCTCCTTTGAATGATTCAAGTGGCTTGACTTGGCGCATGTTCACACATGTAGTTGAAACAAAATTAACATAGCCTCCACGATATTTATGTTCATGTTGATTTATATCCTACTCATGCTTGCACTCAATGTTGGTTAATCTCAATGCATGTTTATGACTGTTGTCGATCTCTAGTTGGTCGCTCCTCAATATTTTGCTAGCCTTCACTTGTATTAAGTGGGAATACTGCTTGTGCATCCACTTCCTTCAACCCCAAGTTGTTCCATATGAGTCCACCATACCTACCTATATACGGTATTTACCTGCCGTTCCAAGTAAATTTGCATGTGTGAAAGGATCGAGAAGAGGTGTCTAGAGGGGGGGTGAATAGACTCTAATCAAGAAAAGTTGCAGTTTTTTAATCTCTTGAGTTGAAGTGGAGTATTAGCACAAGTTTAAACATTCACAATACATATCAAGCAAGCATGCAAGCATACAAAGAGTATATGAGCAGCGGAAAGTAAAGCATGCAAGTTGCAAGAATGTAAAGGAAGGGATTGGAGTGTGCAAACGCAATTTGGAGACACGGAGATTTTTTATGCGTGGTTCCGATAGGTGGTGCTATCGTACATCCACGTTGATGGAGACTTCAACCCACGAAGGGTAACGGTTGCGCGAGTCCACGAAGGGCTCCACCCACGAAGGGTCCACGAAGAAGCAACCTTGTCTATCCCACCATGGTCGTCGCCCACGAAGGACTTGCCTCACTCGGGTAGATCTTCATGAAGTAGGCGATCTCCTTGCCCTTACAAACTCCTTGGTTCAACTCCACAATCTTGACGGAGGCTCCCAAGTGACACCTAGCCAATCTAGGAGACACCACTCTCCAAGAAGTAACAAATGGTGTGTTGATGATGAACTCCTTGCTCTTGTGCTTCAAATGATAGTCTCCCCAACACTCAACTCTCTCTCGTAGGATTGGATTTGGTATAAAGAAGATTTGAGTGGAAAGCAACTTGGGGAAGGCTAGAGATCAAGATTTATGTGGTTGCAATGGAATATCTTGACCTCAACACAAGTGTAGGTGGTTCTCTCTCAGAAAATATGTATTGGAAGTGTAGGCATGTTCTGATGGCTCTCTCCACGAATGAAGAGTGGGTGGAGGGGTATATATAGCCTCCACACAAAATCTAACCGTTACCCACAAATCACCAAACTCGGTGGGACTGATTCAGAGAACTCAGTCGGACCGATTTGGTTCATAATGTGACCATTAGGCATTTCGGTGGGACCGACTGGATCAACTCGGTGGGACCGATGTGCTAGGGTTAGGGTAAATCCAAAACTCGGTTTGACCGATTACTCAAACTCGGTGGGACCAATTTGGGTAATAAGTGAAACAGAATGTTGGCCAACCAAACTCGGTGGGACCGGTTGCAACTCTCGGTGGGACCGAAATTATTGCAACAGACAACAGAGAGTTTGCAAGCCCATCTCGATGAGACCGAGATCCCATCGGTGGGACCGAACTGATTTGGGTTTCTGGCAGTGGCTATGACAACTGAACTCGGTGGCTCCGGATATGAAATATCGGTGGGGCCGAGTTGGACCTTTTGGTTTAGGACATATGTGGAAGTGAGAAAGTGGTTGAGGGCTTTAGAGCATATCACTAAGCACTTTGAGCAAGCAAGCCATTAAGCAACACCTCATCCCTTCTTAATAGTATTGGCTTTCCTATGGACTCAATGTGATCTTGGATCACTAAAATAGAAAATGTAGAGTCCTGAGCTTTGAACTTGAGCCAATCCTTTGTCCTTAGCATATTGAAGGGGTTCCACATCCTCTAGTCCATGCCACTCCATTGTTGAACTTATCTGAAACATACTAGGTAGAAGCATTAGTCTAACTAGAGATATGTTGACATTAATTACCAAAATCACCCAGGGAGCACTTGTGCTTTCAATCTCCCCCTTTTTGGTAATTGATGACAACATACATCAAAGCTTTAGATAAAGATATAGAGAGCAATACGCAAAGCTTTGGAAAGACATGTAACATGCGTAGGCTCCCCCTTCATGTATGCAATCATGTAAATATGAAACATAGGAGCATGTGAATGCATAAGCATGACAGAGTAAGCCATGTGTTACATGTATCTTGGCTATGTGCATCAGAGCAAATGATGTGAATATAGGAAATGTACCTTCATGCCCATGAGTCCTTCTTGCAAACAGTATGTACATCAGCAAGAAATTCTCATACACATGACTGTGATGCATATACGTACCTTGTGGTCTTGAGTTGGCTTAGGAAGGAATTAACCTGAGCAAACAAGGTTAGACAACATAGATACACCTACTAGCCAGAGCAAACAAAAGAAACCACAAGAGAACCAAGACTGGATGACATGTATAGAGTGAGTACTGAGTACCCCATTGGGTATAGACATGTCCCCAAAGGTAAAGATATGCAATAAAATCAGAGATTTCCTTCCCTTAGATGTCTTGCTCCCCCTGAATCTTGGATGGGATATTGGGAGAAGGTAGGGAACAGAAAATCAGAGCAAAAGAAAAACAACATAATTAATGCAAGCAATCAAATATGAACATGTCTTTCCCCTCTTAAAGACATGTAACTTCTCTCCTGTTGAACACCAAGCATCTGAGGTATGAGGTTTCTTACACACACTCCCCCTGAGTATCCTCTCCCCCTATAGAAATGATTAAGCGTAGAGCTTTGATGTGATCCCTCTCTCCCCCTTTGACATCAATTTCCAAGAAGGGCTCTCCTGGATTTTTGTTTCATTGCAAAAGGGTTTGGTCCTTGAGTCAAAGAGCAAAGCAGCATGTTGCACATGATGCTGGTAGAGGACAAGAATCATTGGGTGGAGCTGGAGCAAAAAGACTGCAGAAATAAATGGCAAGTTGTCTTTCCTGTAGTGAAATCGGTAGCACCGAGTTGTGTGCTTCGGTGGCACCGAGAGAATTCGGCTGGGCCGAAGAAAACAGATCGGTGTGACCGAGTTCATCACAGTAAAACACTTGTCACCTCAGCTCACTAGGCACTTTAAGATCTCACAAGGATTTGCAAGGAATTTGATGCAGAAAATGCAGAACAGAAAAGAGAAGAAAAGATCTAGATGAAGTTTTTTTTGAAAGAGGAAACACAAATGCACGAGACAAATGCAAGAGGAAACACAAGAGAACTTCATCTAGAAGTGGGCGGTGACAAAGTCACCTATGTTAGAGTATATTGACTTAGGAGTCAAGTGAGGTCACTTGATCTTTGGTCATACTCATCGTTTAAGCTCAAAATGGGGTTACCATTTTACGTTTAAGCTTCTTGATGTATTCACATCTTGTTTAGTTGCTTTATCCCATGACTTGGAGTAAAGCTTCTCTAAGATGGAATAGCATACCTTGGGTGGTGGTGTTGATCTTGATCACGTAGTCGAACTTGTGTGGGTTGGTCTGAAGGAAATATGCCCTAGAGGCAATAATAAAGTATTATTTATTTCCTTATATCATGATAAATGTCTATTATTCATGCTAGAATTGTATTAACCAGAAACATAATACATGTGTGAATACATAGACAAACAGAGTGTCACTAGTATGCCTCTACTTGACTAGCTCGTTAATCAAAGATGGTTATGTTTCCTAGCCATAGACATGAGTTGTCATTTGATTAACGGGATCACCTCATTAGGAGAATGACGTGATTGACTTGACCCATTCCGTTAGCTTAGCACTCGATCGTTTAGTATGTTGCTATTGCTTTCTTCATGACTTATACATGTTCCTATGACTATGAGATTATGCAACTCCCGTTTACCGGAGGAACACTTTGTGTGCTACCAAACGTCACAACGTAACTGGGTGATTATAAAGGTGCTCTACAGGTGTCTCCAAAGGTACTTGTTGGGTTGGCGTATTTCGAGATTAGGATTTGTCACTCCGATTGTCGGAGAGGTATCTCTGGGCCCACTCGGTAATGCACATCACTATAAGCCTTGCAAGCATTGTGACTAATGAGTTAGTTGCGGGATGATGTATTACGGAACGAGTAAAGAGACTTGCCGGTAACGAGATTGAACTAGGTATCGAGATACCGACGATCGAATCTCGGGCAAGTAACATACCGATGACAAAGGGAACAACGTATGTTGTTATGCGGTCTGACCGATAAAGATCTTCGTAGAATATGTAGGAACCAATATGAGCATCCAGGTTCCGCTATTGGTTATTGACCGGAGAGGTGTCTCGGTCATGTCTACATAGTTCTCGAACCAGTAGGGTCCGCACGCTTAAAGTTACGATGACAGTTATATTATGAGTTTATATGTTTTGATGTACCGAAGGTTGTTCGGAGTCCCAGATGTGATCACGGACATGACGAGGAGTCTCGAAATGGTCGAGACATAAAGATTGATATATTGGACGACTATATTCGGACACCGGAAGTGTTCCGGAGAAGTTTCGGATAAAACCGGAGTGCCGGAGGGGTTACCGGAACCCCCCGGGAAAGTATTGGGCCTTAGTGGGCATGAGGGGAGAGAGAGGGCAGCAGCCCAGGAGGTGGCGCGCCCCCTCCCATGAGGAGTCCGAATTGGACTAGGGGAGGGGGCGCGGCCCCTCTTTCCCTCTCCCTCTCCCTCTCTTTCCTTCCCCCTTCTCTCTTCCTAGTTGGACTAGGAAAGGGGAGTCCTACTCCTACTAGGAGGAGGACTCCCCCCCCCTCCTTGGCGCGCCCCAAGGGCCGGCCGGCCTTCCCCCTTGCTCCTTTATATACGGGGGGCAGGGGGCACCTCTGGACACACAATTGATATACGATATTTTAGCCGTGTGCGGTGCCCCCCTCCACCATATTACACCTCGATAATATTGTTGCGGAGCTTAGGCGAAGACCTGTGTCGGTAGAACATCATCGTCGTCACCACGCCATCGTGCTGACGAAACTCTCCCTCAACACTCGGCTGGATCGGAGTTCGAGGGACGTCATCGAGCTGAACGTGTGCTGAACTCGGAGGTGCCGTGCGTTCGGTACTTGATCGGTCGGACCGTGAAGACGTATGACTACATCAACCGCGTTGTGATAACGCTTCCGCTTTCGGTCTACGAGGGTACGTGGACAACACTCTCCCCTCTCGTTGCTATGCATCACCATGATCTTGCGTGTGCGTAGGAATTTTTTTGAAATTACTACGTTCCCCAACAGTGGCATACGAGCCAGGTTTTATGCGTTGATGCTATGCACGAGTAGAACACAAGTGAGTTGTGGGCGATATAAGTCATACTGCTTACCAGCATGTCATACTTTGGTTCAGCGGTATTGTGAGATGAAGCGGCCCGGACCGACATTACGCGTACGCTTACGCGAGACTGGTTTCACCGTTGCGAGCACTCGTTGATTAAAGGTGACTGGCGGGTGTCTGTCTCTCTCACTTTAGTTGAACCGAGTGTGGCTACGCCCGGTCCTTGCGAAGGTTAAAACAGCACCAACTTGACAAACTATCGTTGTGGTTTTGATGCGTAGGTAAGAACGGTTCTTGCTAAGCCCGTAGCAGCCACGTAAAACTTGCAACAACAAAGTAGAGGACGTCTAACTTGTTTTTGCAGGGCATGTTGTGATGTGATATGGTCAAGACATGATGCTATATTTTATTGTATGAGATGATCATGTTTTGTAACCGAGTTATCGGCAACTGACAGGAGCCATATGGTTGTCGCTTTATTATATGCAATGCAATCGCCATGTAATTGTTTTACTTTATCACTAAGGGGTAGCGATAGTCGTAAAAGCAATAAGTTGGCGAGACGACAACGATACTACGATGGAGATCAAGGTGTCGCGCCGGTGGCGATGGTGATCATGACGGTGCTTCGGAGATGGAGATCACAAGCACAAGATGATGATGGCCATATCATATCACTTATATTGATTGCATGTGATGTTAATATTTTATGCATCTTATCTTGCTTTGATTGACGGTAGCATTATAAGATGATCTCTCACTAAAATTTCAAGATAAAAGTGTTCTCCCTGAGTATGCACCGTTGCGAAAGTTCTTCGTGCTGAGACACCACGTGATGATCGGGTGTGATAGGCTATACGTTCAAATACAACGGGTGCAAAACAGTTGCACACGCGGAATTCTCAGGTTAAACTTGACGAGCCTAGCATATGCAGATATGGCCTCGGAACACGGAGACCGAAAGGTCGAGCGTGAATCATATAGTAGATATGATCGACATAGTGATGTTCATCATTGAAACTACTCCATCTCACGTGATGATCGGACATGGTTTAGTTGATTTGGATCACGTAATCACTTAGATGATTAGAGGGATGTCTATCTAAGTAGGAGTTCTTAAGTAATATGATTAATTGAACTTGAATGTATCATGAACTTAGTACCTGATAGTATCTTGCTTGTCTATGTTAATTGTAGATAAATGGCCCGTGCTGTTGTTCCGTTGAATTTTAATGCGTTCCTTGAGAAAGCAAAGTTTAAAGATGATGGTAGCAATTACACGGACTGGGTCCGTAACTTGAGGATTATCCTCATCGCTGCACAGAAGAATTACGTCCTGGAAGCGCCACTAGGTGCCAGGCCTCCTGCAAGAGCAACACCAGAAGTTATGAACGTCTAGCAGAGCAAAGCTGATAACTACTCGATAGTTCAGTGTGCCATGCTTTACGGCTTAGAACCGGGTCTTCAACGATGTTTTGAACGTCATGGAGCATATGAGATGTTCCAGGAGTTGAAGTTAATATTTCAAGCAAATGCCCGGATTGAGAGATATGAAGTCTCCAATAAGTTCTACAGCTGCAAGATGGAAGAGAATAGTTCTGTCAGTGAGCATATACTCAAAATGTCTGGGTATAATAATCACTTGATTCAACTGGGAGTTAATCTTCCGGATGATAGCGTCATTGACAGAATTCTTCAACCACTGCCACCAAGCTACAAGAGCTTCGTGATGAACTATAACATGCAAGGGATGAATAAGACAATTCCCGAGCTCTTCGCAATGCTAAAGGCAGCGGAGGTAGAAATCAAAAAGGAGCATCAAGTGTTGATGGTCAGTAAAACCACTAGTTTCAAGAAAAAGGGCAAAGGGAAGAAGAAGGGGAACTTCAAGAAGAACAACAAGCAAGTTGATGTTCAGGAGAAGAAACCCAAGTCTGGACCTAAGCCTGAAACTAAGTGCTTCTACTGCAAGCAGACTGGTCACTGGAAGCGGAACTGCCCCAAGTATTTGGCGGATAAGAAGGATGGCAAGGTTAACAAAGGTATATGTGATATACATGTTATTGATGTGTACCTTACTAATGCTCACAGTAACACCTGGGTATTTGATACTAGTTCTGTTGCTAATATTTGCAACTCGAAACAGGGGCTACGGATTAAGCAAAGATTGGCTAAGGACAAGGTGATGATGCGCGTGGGAAATGGTTCCAAAGTCGATGTGACCACGGTCGGCACGCTACCTCTACATCTACCTTTGGGATTAGTATTAGACCTAAATAATTGTTATTTGGTGCCAGCGTTGAGCATGAACATTATATCTGGATCTTGTTTAATGCGAGACGGTTATTCATTTAAATCAGAGAATAATGGTTGTTCTATTTATATGAATAATATCTTTTATGGTCATGCACCCTTGAAGAGTGGTCTATTTTTAATGAATCACGATAGTAGTGACACACATATTCATAATGTCGAAGCCAAAAGATGCAGAGTTGATAATGACAGTGCAACTTATTTGTGGCACTGCCGTTTAGGTCATATCGGTGTAAAGCGCATGAAGAAACTCCATACTGATGGACTTTTGGAATCACTTGATTATGAATCACTTGGTACTTGCGAACCGTGCCTCATGGGCAAGATGACTAAAACACCATTCTCCGGAACTATGGAGAGAGCAACATATTTATGGGAAATCATACATACAGATGTATGTGGTCCGATGAATATTGAGGCTCGTGGCGGATATCGTTATTTTCTCACCGTCACAGATGATTTGAGCAGATATGGGTATATCTACTTAATGAAACATAAGTCTGAAACATTTGAAAAGTTCAAAGAATTTCAGAGTGAAGTTGAAAATCATCGTAACAAGAAAATAAAATTTCTACGATCTGATCGTGGAGGAGAATATTTGAGTTACGAGTTTGGCCTACATTTGAAACAATGCGGAATAGTTCCGCAACTCACGCCACCCGGAACACCACAGTGTAATGGTGTGTCCGAACGTCGTAATCGTACTTTACTAGATATGGTGCGATCTATGATGTCTCTTACTAATTTACCGCTATCATTTTGGGGTTCTGCTTTAGAGACGGCTGCATTCACTCTAAATAGGGCACCATCAAAATCCGTTGAAACGACACCTTATGAACTATGGTTTGGCAAGAAACCAAAGTTGTCGTATCTTAAAGTTTGGGGTTGCGATGCTTATGTGAAGAAACTTCAACCTGATAAGCTCGAACCTAAATCGGAGAAATGTGTCTTCATAGGATACCCAAAGGAGACTGTTGGGTACACCTTCTATCACAGATCCAAAGGCAAGATATTCGTTGCTAAGAATGGATCCTTTCTAGAGAAGGAGTTTCTCTCGAAAGAAGTGAGTGGGAGGAAAGTAGAACTTGATGAGGTAACTATACCTGCTCCCTTATTGGAAAGTAGATCATCACAGAAACCAGTTTCTGCGACACCTACACCAATTAGTGGGAAGTTAATGATAATGATTATGAAACTTCAGATCAAGTTATTACTGAACCTCGTAGGTCAACCAGATTAAGATCCGCACCAGAGTGGTACGGTAATCCTGTTCTGGAGGTTATGTTACTAGACCATGACGAACCTACGAACTCTGAAGAAGCGATGGTGAGCCCAGATTCCGCAAAATAGCTTGAGGCCATGAAATCCGAGATGGGATCCATGTATGAGAACAAAGTATGGACTTTGGTTGACTTGCCCGATGGTCGGCAAGCCATTGAAAATAAATGGATCTTCAAGAAGAAGACTGACACTGACGGTAATGTTACTGTCTATAAAGCTCGACTTGTTGTGAAAGGTTTTCGACAAGTTCAAGGGATTGACTACGATGAGACCTTCTCACCCGTACCGATGCTTAAGTCTGTCCGAATCATGTTAGCAATTGCCGCATTTTATGATTATGAAATTTGGCAAATGGATGTCAAAACTGCATTCCAGAATGGATTTCTGGAAGAAGAATTGTATATGATGCAACCGGAAGGTTTTGTCGATCCAAAGGGAGCTAACAAAGTGTGCAAGCTCCAGCGATCCATTTATGGACTGGTGCAAGCCTCTCGGAGTTGGAATAAACGCTTTGATAGTGTGATCAAAGCATTTGGTTTTATACAGACTTTTGGAGAAGCCTGTATTTACAAGAAAGTGAGTGGGAGCTCAGTAGCATTTCTGATATTATATGTGGATGACATATTGCTGATTGGAAATGATATAGAATTTCTGGATAGCATAAAGGGATACTTGAATAAGAGTTTTTCAATGAAAGACCTCGGTGAAGCTGCATATATATTAGGCATTAAGATCTATAGAGATAGATCAAGACGCTTAATTGGACTTTCACAAAGCACATACCTTGATAAAGTTTTAAAGAAGTTCAAAATGGATCAAGCAAAGAAAGGGTTCTTGCCTGTACTAGAAAGTGTGAGATTGAGTAAGACTCAATGCCCGACCACTGCAGAAGATAGAGAGAAGATGAAAGATGTTCCCTATGCTTCAGCCATAGGCTCTATCATGTATGCAATGCTGTGTACCAGACCTGATGTGTGCCTTGCTATAAGTTTAGCCGGGAGGTACCAAAGTAATCCAGGAGTGGATCACTGGACAGCGGTCAAAAACATCCTGAAATACCTGAAAAGGACTAAGGATATGTTTCTCATTTATGGAGGTGACAAAGAGCTCATCATAAGTGGTTACGTTGATGCAAGCTTTGACACTGATCTGGACGATTCTAAATCACAAACCGGATACGTATTTACATTGAACGGTGGAGCTGTCAGTTGGTGCAGTTCTAAGCAAAGTGTCGTGGCGGGATCTACGTGTGAAGCGGAGTACATAGCTGCATCGGAAGCAGCAAATGAAGGAGTCTGGATGAAAGAGTTCATATCCGATCTAGGTGTCATACCTAGTGCACCGGGACCAATGAAAATCTTTTGTTACAATACTGGTGCAATTGCCTTAGCAAAGGAATCCAGATTTCACAAGAGAACCAAGCACATCAAAAGACGCTTCAATTCCATCCGGGATTTAGTCCAGGTGGGAGACATAGAAATTTGCAAGATACATACGGATCTGAATGTTGCAGACCCGTTGACTAAGCCTCTTCCACGAGCAAAACATGATCAGCACCAAGACTCCATGGGTGTAAGAATCATTACTGTGTAATCTAGATTATTGACTCTTGTGCAAGTGGGAGACTGAAGGAAATATGCCCTAGAGGCAATAATAAAGTATTATTTATTTCCTTATATCATGATAAATGTCTATTATTCATGCTAGAATTGTATTAACCGGAAACATAATACATGTGTGAATACATAGACAAACAGAGTGTCACTAGTATGCCTCTACTTGACTAGCTCGTTAATCAAAGATGGTTATGTTTCCTAGCCATAGACATGAGTTGTCATTTGATTAACGGGATCACCTCATTAGGAGAATGACGTGATTGACTTGACCCATTCCGTTAGCTTAGCACTCGATCGTTTAGTATGTTGCTATTGCTTTCTTCATGACTTATACATGTTCCTATGACTATGAGATTATGCAACTCCCGTTTACCAGAGGAACACTTTGTGTGCTACCAAACGTCACAATGTAACTGGGTGATTATAAAGGTGCTCTACAGGTGTCTCCAAAGGTACTTGTTGGGTTAGCGTATTTCAAGATTAGGATTTGTCACTCCGATTGTCGGAGAGGTATCTCTGGGCCCACTCGGTAATGCACATCACTATAAGCCTTGCAAGCATTGTGACTAATGAGTTAGTTGCGGGATGATGTATTACGGAACGAGTAAAGAGACTTGCCGGTAACGAGATTGAACTAGGTATCGAGATACCGATGATCGAATCTCGGGCAAGTTACATACCGATGACAAAGGGAACAACGTATGTTGTTATGCGGTCTGACCGATAAAGATCTTCGTAGAATATGTAGGAACCAATATGAGCATCCAGGTTCCGCTATTGGTTATTGACCGGAGAGGTGTCTCGGTCATGTCTACATAGTTCTCGAACCCGTAGGGTCCGCACGCTTAAAGTTACGATGACAGTTATATTATGAGTTTATATGTTTTGATGTATGGAAGGTTGTTCGGAGTCCCGGATGTGATCACGGACATGACGAGGAGTCTCGAAATGGTCGAGACATAAAGATTGATATATTGGACGACTATATTCGGACACCGGAAGTGTTCCGGAGAAGTTTCGGATAAAACCGGAGTGCCGGAGGGGTTACCGAAACCCCCCGGGGAAGTATTGGGCCTTAGTGGGCCTGAGGGGAGAGAGAGGGCAGCAGCCCAGGAGGTGGCACGCCCCCTCCCATGAGGAGTCCGAATTGGACTAGGGGAGGGGGGGCGCGGCCCCTCTTTCCCTCTCCCTCTCCCTCTCTTTCCTTCGCCCTTCTCTCTTCCTAGTTGGACTAGGAAAGGGGAGTCCTACTCCTACTAGGAGGAGGACTCCCCCCCCCTCCTTGGCGCGCCCCAAGGGCCGGCCGGCCTCCCCCTTGCTCCTTTATATACGGGGGCAGGGGGCACCTCTGGACACACAATTGATCTACGATATTGCCGTGTGCGGTGCCCCCCTCCACCACATTACACCTCGATAATATCGTTGCGGAGCTTAGGCGAAGACCTGTGTCGGTAGAACATCATCGTCGTCACCACGCCATCGTGCTGACGAAACTCTCCCTCAACACTCGGCTGGATCGGAGTTCGTGGGACGTCATCGAGCTGAACGTGTGCTGAACTCGGAGGTGCCGTGCGTTCGGTACTTGATCGGTCGGATCGTGAAGACGTACGACTACATCAACCGCGTTGTGATAACGCTTCCGCTTTCGGTCTACGAGGGTACGTGGACAACACTCTCCCCTCTTGTTGCTATGCATCACCATGATCTTGCGTGTGCGTAGGAATTTTTTTGAAATTACTACGTTCCCCCACATGCTCAAGGTTGATGTAGCTCATCAAGAGTTGGGAGCACCACTTGGAGTTTGAGTTCATCTTCCTACATGGGTTAGCTTTGCAAGGAAGAGCACTTGTGTATCCAAAATGACAATCATAAAATTTAACATAGAATGAGTCAAAGGATATATTTGAGGGGTTTTGTGCTTCCTTGACTTCAACCACCATTGTATAGAGACTTGGTGATGTAGAGATTGCTCAAGATGTGAGTGAGTTGCAATCTCATGGATTTAGATTCATCCAAGTACCTACAAGGGTTAGATAGCATGCAAGGGTGCAAAAGTATCCAAGACATATAGATAGCATCATGAAAGAAATATCAAGGATTAGTCAAAGACTCATGCCTTGCATGTATCCAAATGGAGTTCCTACTCCAAGTTTGAAGCATCAATGATGTTCAATTCACCTCTCAAACGGCAAAAGACTTTCTCATCAAGCGGTTTGGTAAATATATCCGCTAATTGCATATCGGTGCGAGCATGCTTAAGATTAATGTCCCCTTTGGCAACATGGTCTCGAATGAAATGATGACGAACTTCAATATGTTTAGTTCGAGAATGTTGCACGGGATTGTGAGCACTCTTAATAGCACTTTCATTGTCACACAACAATGGAACATGTTTCACATATATCCCATAATCTTTAAGAGTTTGGGTCATCCAAAGTAATTGAGCACAACATGAACCAGAGGTAATGTATTCCGCTTCGGCGGTGGATAAGGATACCGAGTTTTGTTTCTTGGAGGACCAAGACACAAGAGATCTACCAAGAAATTGACAAGTACCCGAAGTGGACTTTCTATCAACCTTGTCTCTGGCATAGTCCAAATCGGAGTAGCCAACAAGATCAAAGGAAGACCTCTTAGGATACCAAATGCCAAAATTTGGTGTATGTATTAAGTATCTCACTATCCTTTTCACAGCCTTAAGATGACATTCTTTAGGTGCCGCTTGATATCGTGCACATGCACACACTTAGCATAATATCGGGACGAGAGACACATAGATATAAGAATGAACCAATCATAGACCGGTAAACTTTTTGATCAACCGGTTCACCATCTTTGGTCAAATCAAGATGTCCACTAGTAGGCATGGGTGTAGTCATACCTTTGCATTCTTGCATATTGAACTTCTTGAATAAGTCCTTGGTGTACTTTGTTTGAGAGACACAGGTACCTTCCTTAGTTTGCTTGATTTGCAAACTAAGAAAGAATTTGAGTTCACTCATCATAGACATCTCAAACTTCTCCGACATTAGCTTTACAAATGAGGGTTAGTCGAACCAAATATAATATCATCAACATAAATTTGGCACACAAATAGTTCTCCATTAACCCTTTTAGTAAAAAGAGTAGAATCAGTTTTACCAATTTCAAAGCCTTTTTAAATAAGGAACTTGGTTAAGCATTTATACCACGCTCTAGGAGCTTGTTTAAGACCATAAAGGGCTTTGTGAAGTTTGTAGACATGATTAGGTTTCTTAGGATTGACAAAGCCGGGAGGTTGCTTAACATAAACTTCCTCCTCAATTTCACCATTTAGGAAAGCACTTTTAATGTCCATTTGGTACAAGGTGATACCATGGTGATTAGCATAAGCAAGTAAGATGCGAATGGACTCAAGTCTAGCAACGGGAGCATATGTCTCACCATAGTCCATACCTTCGACTTGAGTGTAGCCTTGGGAGACTAGGCGTGCTTTGTTGCGGACGACTTGACCATCTTCATCTTGCTTGTTGCGAAACACCCATTTGGTACCAATGATGTTGTGGTTATTGTCGGGCTTCTCGACCAATGTCCATACTTGATTTCTCTCAAAGTTGTGTAGCTCTTCATGCATAGCGTTTATCCAATCCGGATCTTCCAATGCTTCTTCAACCTTCATAGGTTCAATGCTAGAGATGAATGAGTAATGTTCACAAAAATTAGCCAAAAGAGTTTTAGAGCGAGTTATTCTCCCAGTTTGGATATTATTGTAGATTTGCTCGACGGGATGATCTTTGGCGATTCTTGCTCGAACTCGTGGGAGCTTTGGCTTGGCTCGGGGTGGAACATCTTCTTCATCTTGTTCTTCTTCTTGGCCTTCTTCATTGTTGACATTGTCATTCTCTTGTCGTGGTGGAGAAGCAGCTTGTTGATGTTCTTCTTGGTGTGCTTCCTAGTTTTCTTCGTCTTGGTGTGTCCCACTTGTGGATGCTTCCGTATCAATTCTTGGTTCACCTTGTCGTGAGGTAGAAGCTTCCACTTGGACGGACGAGGTACTCTCCTTCACCTCCGTTGGACGAATCTTGCCAAAAGACAAGTCTTGGATTGCTTCCGAAGGGTCTTTGTCTCCTACATCAATTGGCAATTGCTCTACTTAAGAGCCGTTAGATTCATCAAACTTCACATCTACCGTCTCTTCAACCTTTCGGGTGAAATTGTTGTAGACACGGTAAGTGTGAGAGTTTGAGGCATAACCAAGTAGGAAATCTTCATGAGATTTAGGAGCAAATTTAGAACGACGATGCTTATCAAGAATGTAGCATTTTGAGCCAAATACTCGAAAGTATCCAACTTGGGGTTTGTTACCGGTGAGGAGCTCGTATGCCGTCTTGCCGAGTAGCTTGTGAAGATACAAGCGATTTGTTGCATGACAAGCTGTCTCAACCGCTTCCACCCAAAAGTGTTTTGGAGTCTTGTACTCATCAAGCATCGTTCTTGCCATCTCAATAAGAGTCCGGTTCTTCCTCTCAACAACTCCATTTTGTTGAGTTGTTTACGTAGCCGAGAACTCATGTGAAATCCCCTCTTCATCAAGAAAGGTATCCACATTTGCGTTCTTGAACTCCGTTCCGTTGTCGTTCCAAACCTTCTTGATCTTCACGTCAAATTGATTTTGGGCCTTCCTAGCGAAGTTTTTGAAGATCTTTTGGACCTGCGATTTGTCATCAAGAAAGAATACCCACGTAAATCTTGAAAAATCATCAACTATGACTAGTCCAAATGAGTTACCACCGAGACTCTTATAGGCATTTGGACCAAAGATATCCATGTGAAGTAGCTCGAGTGGTCTTCTCGTGGTCATGATGTTCTTCACGCGATGACTTCCTCCAACTTGTTTCCCTGCCTGATAAGCACTACAAAGTCTATCCTTGTCAAATATGACATCTTTTACTCCAAGGATATGATCACCTTTAATAAGCTTATCAAGATTTCGCATACCCACATGACCTAGCCTTCTATGCCACAACCAACCCTTAGAAGATTTAGCAATTAAGCAAGTTCTAGGTTGAGCCTTTTTAGTGAAATCAACAATGTAAAGATCACCTCTACGTATACTGGTAAAGACCATTTTACGATTGTCTCTATGACACACTTGGCAATCTACTTCAGTGAATAGGACATTGAAACCGAAATCAGCAAGTCTAGAAACTGAAAGTAAATTGTACCCAAGAGATTCAACGAGCATAAAATTTTGTATGGAGCTATCATGTGAGATGGCCACCTTACCGAGGCCAACCACCTTACCCTTTGAGTTATCACCAAAAGTGACATATTTTCGAGGGCCGTCGTTTTCAGCAAGCTCACGGAACATATCTTTATCTTCGGTCATATGATCAGTACATCCACTATCAAGGACCCATTCCTTTCCTCCAGCCATGTAGCCGCAAAGATTTGCCATAAGACCAAAGTGTCTCATTGCATCATCAAGATCATAGTCACTATCATCATCATTCTCATCATAGTATCCATGTTCAACATCATCTTGTGATTGATCAATTCCTAGAGAGGGTAATTCATTAGATAAATGATCACTTCTATGGTTATCTTTATGGATTCTAATAGCTTCGGAAATGATATTGCTAATGATCCCTACATCTCCTATGGCACGCATGAGATTTGTAAGCTCAAATAGACAATCACCAAATCTAGGATCACTAGAATTCATCTTACTCAAGGCAATAGACTTATGGAGAATTTCGTCTAAATTTTTCAAGGAATAATCTGGGAATCGTTCCTCAAGAAATCTCCATATAGTATAGGCACAATCAAGAGTAGGCAAACTAGCAATCAAATTTTTGGGCAATCCTCTTATGATAAGATTGATAGTTCTAAGATTGTGAATCATGTCTAGATCCTTTTTGGGTGTGGGATGCAAAGGATCAATATGAGGTGCACAAGGGCTAGTAATGTACTTGTTCAAATGATATTCATTGAAAATCTCAAGCATTTCATTTTTCCACTCATGAAAATATTCTCCATCAAGAATAGGCACTCTATGTCTAAGACTCCCCAAAGTAGACACATCCATCTTCCTCCAAAGGTGTTTAAACCAAGGCAATGGAGACCAAAGCTCTGATACCAATTGAAAGGATCGAGAAGAGGTGTCTAGAGGGGGGGGGTGAATAGACTCTAATCAAGAAAAGTTGCAGTTTTTAATCTCTTGAGTTGAAGTGGAGTATAAGCACAAGTTTAAACATTCACAATACATATCAAGCAAGCATGCAAGCATACAAAGAGTATATGAGCAGCGGAAAGTAAAGCATGCAAGTTGCAAGGATGTAAAGGAAGGGATTGGAGTGTGCAAACGCAATTTGGAGACACGGAGATTTTTCATTCGTGGTTCCGATAGGTGGTGCTATCGTACGTCCACGTTGATGGAGACTTCAACCCACGAAGGGTAACGGTTGCGCGAGTCCACGAAGGGCTCCACCGACGAAGGGTCCACGAAGAAGCAACCTTGTCTATCCCACCATGGCCGTCGCCCACGAAGGACTTGCCTCACTCGGGTAGATCTTCACGAAGTAGGCGATCTCCTTGCCCTTACAAACTCCTTGGTTCAACTCCGCAATCTTGACGGAGGCTCCCAAGTGACACCTAGCCAATCTAGGAGACACCACTCTCCAAGAAATAACAAATGGTGTGTTGATGATGAACTCCTTGCTCTTGTGCTTCAAATGATAGTCTCCCCAACACTCAACTCTCTCTCATAGGATTGGATTTGGTAGAAAGAAGATTTGAGTGGAAAGCAACTTGGGGAAGGCTAGAGATCAAGATTTATGTGGTTGGAATGGAATATCTTGACCTCAACACAAGTGTAGGTGGCTCTCTCTCAGAAAATGTATGTTGGAAGTGTAGGCGTGTTCTGATGGCTCTCTCCACGAATGAAGAGTGGGTGGAGGGGTATATGTAGCCTCCATACAAAATCTAGCCGTTACACACAAATCACCAAACTCGGTGGAACCGAATTAGAAAACTCGGTCGGACCGATCTGCCTCTTACTGGCGGACGAGCGCGAATGATCTTGCCATTTCGTTGGGCGCCCACCGGAGCTCCTCGCCGGTGGCACGCTGGAGCTTATCGGCCCACCTCCATGCAGCGATGAGGCGCCTAGCGCCTTCGACCTTCCTCGCGAAGTACCCGTCTTCGTACACCTTCTACGCATGACGGCACGCCCACCCCCAAAGCTCCACCGCCTCCTTTTTCCAGGCGGCATCACGGGCTTCACAGGCCGCCTGGTACCTAGCTTCCTCCTCTGTCAGCTCCTTCTTGAACGCCACTTGCCTGGCTTTCTCAGCCGGCGGCAGCGACTTCCGCAAACAAAGATTGTACTCGCCCCGAAACCAATCCAAAGTTGGGGGTCCGGCGCAACCTCGTCCGGCGACGCGCAGGGGTCCTCATCGCTGCTCTTCCAGTGAGCATCCTCGGGGGGTGGCGAATCCTCGTCGGCGCGTGGGCAGACCGGCGGCGCCATGGCAGAGATTTGAGAGAGAGAGAGAGAGAGAGAGAGAGAGAGAGAGAGAGAGAGAGAGAGAGAGAGAGAGAGAAAGAGAGAGAGAGAGAGAGAGGGCGAGCGAGCGAGGGGAGGATGTAGAGATGAGAATGCAAGCGGGACGACATCAGCAAGGTAGTATTTATTGGCGGCCGGAATCTAGATCGATGGGAACAGTACACACGCCGGTCGCCGGAATTTACGAGTACTGTAGTTTGAATTACACATGATTCCCGCAGCAAAATCCGTGTGTGAACATAATAGCTGACGGTTTCCAGTACAGAACCGTGTCTGATTAATAACCCCCGCCACTCACCTTCCAAACCTCAAGGCGCGAAATAGAGTCCCAATCGTGTGGGGGCTGGTTGTCTTGCCAGATCTTTACATTTTCTGTTTTGAACACCAGATATTTACATCGTCTGATGATTTTTTAACTCGCACACAAGTACACAAAAATATGATTTTTCAAACTGTTATGGTTAGCCGTTGCATGTGGATGTAGTTCAAATTTGAATTACGGTCATTAAATGGCTATAAATTCTCTTAAATGTCTTTAAAAGGTCAAATGACCCCTAAAATTTTCCAAATTTTCACGTGACAGTTGTATTAGTGTATGTTAAACGTAGAAAAAAATTTGATGGCCGTAAGGGGAAGCTATCTCCCATTCGTCATCAAACATGCATTGTTCCCTCTCGGAACCATGAGCCTTCTACTGAGTTGCTTTGGTTTGTGAGGGGCGTGTGTCCAAACTTTTGTCAAACATGCGAATTGTTTTACCACATCATCTTGGTGGCATGACATTACATCGAGCAAGGTTTCATGTTTTTCTGATCATTTTTTAATTTTTTGGAATTAAAATGCCATGGCACTCCATGCATGTGTCCATGTCGTGACACCAATATGTTTGAAAATTCCTTCTAATTTACTGCACATGGAATTAACTTGCACACAAGTACACAAATATGATTTTTCGAACCGTTATGGTTAGCTGTTGCATGTACATGTAGTTCAAATTTGAATTATGGTCATTAAATGGCTAGAAAATCACTTAAATGTCTTTAAAAGGTTAAATGACCCCTGAAATTTTCTGAATTTTCACATGACAGCTGTATTAGTGCATGTTAAATGTTGAAAAAATTTGAAGGTCGTAAGGGGAAGCTATCTCCCGTTCGTCATCAAACATGGATTGTTCCCTCTCGGAACCACGAGCCTCTCGTGAGTTGATTCGGTTTGTGAGGGGTGTGTGTCCAGACTTTCATCAAACATGCCAAATTTTTTACCACATCATCTTGGTGGCATGCATCAAGCAAGGTTTCATGTGTTTCTGATCTTTTTTTTAATATTTTGGAATTTAAATGCCATGGCACTCCATGCTTAATTGTGTCATAGCGGTTAGACCATTATGTTTGAAAATTCCTTCCAATTTACTGCACGTGGAATTAAATCGCACACAAGTACACAAAATATGACTTTTCAAACCGTTATGGTTAGCTGTTGCATGTACATGTAGTTCAAATTTGAATTACGGTCATTAAATGGCTAGAAAATCACTTAAATGTCTTAAAAGGCCAAATGACCCCTGAAATTTTCTAAAATTTGACATGATAGTTCTATTAGTACTACAAATTTTCTCGTACATTTAAAACACCATCCATTGCGAATTTACTCCAAATTCGTCTTTCACAGCTAATAAAAAAATATCCACAACATCACACACAGTTTTTTGTAGTTACCGTTTGCGATGAAAATTTCTGGGTCTATTTAAGTCTTCCTCCTTAAGCTTCGTCGGCTCGTCTGCTCTAGTGCCGGCAACCCCCGAATCCATGAATCTCGATCCCCATTCCTGCACCCCCTTCTTGCAAAGAAGACACCGTGGAAACGCTTCGTGAAGGCCCGTACGATGGCCGCGTCCTCCCCGAGCGCCGCCACCTACGCCGAGAGCACGGCCGCCTACACCGAGAGTGCCACTGCATCCGCATTGAGCGTGGCCGCATCCGCCGAGAGGGCATCTGCGGCAGCCGACAGGGCAGCTGCAGTAGCCGAGACGGCTGTAGCTGCTACTGCGATGGCGGCTGCAAACACCGAGAGCGCTTGAGCTGCCGTCTGTGCCGCCTTGGCCCGGGTCGAGGCCATCCACGCCAAGATCAAGGACGCACACACCAAGGTATTCCAGCCCACCTCGGAATCCAGCATGCAACCCATGTCCGAATAGGCAGCGGTGGCCATGGAGCACCTGCTTCCTCATGAGATCGCCGAGCAGGAGCTGGAGATGCAGGAGGCGGCAGAGATCAAGGAGCGCCGGGAGGAGGAGTTGCGCCTGGCCGAGGTCGAGGTAGAGAAGAGTCTGCCCATCGAGGAATCAGCGGTGGAGTACCAACGCGAGCTCTGGTGCAGCCACTACTACGAGTACTACAACCTTGAGGGCAGCGACGAGGACGAGGACGCGGTCGACTTCAGCAGGGGGGCGCGGAGTCCACCAACGGCGGCATGTCGCCAGGACAAGTCATCGACATCTCATCTCACACCGGCGATGCATGGGCCGGTGCGGTGGCGGATTTGTTAAAATTATGCGTACTTAGGCTTTGTTTTTAATGCTGGTCTTTGTATAGAGCAATGTTTAGGTTAACTGGCTCTATTTAATTACTGAAATTGCTCGATTCAGTAAGTGTGGTTTGTGTGTTGTACGCTCTTTTGTGTGCCCAAATTAGCAAGCGATGTTAAATTATGCAATGACGTACCCGGGGAAATTTCCACCAAAATTTGAATTATCAAACTCATCCCATGCGTGTAAAGCAGAAGAATCATTTGCAATGCACATAATCGTTCAAAGTGAATGGTGTCCGGCGGCACCGCGCGCAAAGTTTCCCTCCACATTTCCAAATTTTTGGCCTACCGCCAAAATATCTACCCCCTTCCCCACCCCCTTTTCTCCCCGACCACAAGTCACATTTCCCTTGTTTCCTCCTTCCTTCCTTCCTTCCTTCCTAAGATATAGACGCTTTCTCACTTGCTTTCTCGCTCTCGCCGTCTCGCATCCTACCGCCAGGGTCGCCATGGTCTTCTTCAAAGACCTTTCCAGCGGTTCCTCCTCCGACGACGACTCCTTCACAACGCAGGTATGCCTCTCTTCTCTCTCTCGGGCTATGACTTGGAATGAAGGATTTTTACCCGGTGGTCGATTTGAGTAATTTCTTCCTCTTGTAGCTCCCTAGGACCATCAGGTGCAACGAATGGAGCGGGGTGGCTGAAGATCTGTCTGCTTGTTGTCACCATCAATCTCCATGCGCGAAGCTAGTTGCGTTTGAATCTGTGGACAGTGGGAGGAAGTTTCTGGCATGTGCAGAGAAGGTTGGACCCTCTTTCGTTGTTACAAATCATTTGTTAGATGTGATTCAGACACTATCACATTCCCAACCCTTTCATACCACACCTTCAACCAACACATCCTAAGACAGTGTCACAGTTTGTACCTAGTATCTAAAAATGTTGCCATCTCATCAGCAGTGCCATTAGAAAATTATTTGGCACCGCTTCAGTAGTTTGTGCAGCCAACTTTGGTCCACACATCCGAGCAGCCAAGCAGTAAAATACTAATCTTTATGGCACCAAGGAACTGGGCATCGGAGCAACTAGGTGCTCCAGAGTCCGGGTCCCTGATTTGTTTTCGCTGCATTGGCTCGCCAGTGCAGGGCACCGGTGCGAGATGTAGCAACAATTGTCTTTACACCGGTTTTGGCATACATAGTGGACGGCCTTAGTGCTATTAGGTCTATGTTACTAAATTTGTGCATGCACATACCTGTTAGTATCAATTTGCCGTCATCCAAACAGTGTCGCTATGCTGTTGCAGTTATATTTACCTTCCTCATAAAATGTTCAATTTGTTATTTATAGTACATGAGTAAGAACTTGTAGCGTTGTTGTAGTTAATTATAGCTTCTGATGTTTCAGAATTTGGTTGTTGTCTCAGTAGTAATTAATTCATTTGCACATTGATATTTTTTAGAAGATATGTCATAATTAACCTGTTTCTTCAGTTTTCCAAAATAAGTATTGGTGATTTTCTATGTTGCTATAAACCCATTTCCCCTACAATTGTTATTGATCTAGTTTTAAATATTATAGGATGAACGGAAGTGTTCTTACTTGGAGTGGGTTGATCAAGAGTGACCACAGTCTTTGAACATGTGCCTAGCAAAGCTCTGGAGCATGTATGCGGAAGAGAACATAGGCTTAGAGAAAGTGTTGTCAACGCTGAAGAATATTTGAAGATGCAGGATGAAAAGAGGAAGGTGGAGAATGAGCTCAGATTTTTTAAATCAGACTTTGCTAAGATGGTGTTGGCGAAGGAGGAGGCACTTTCCTAGTTGGCCAGTGCAAAACAGGTTCTTGCTGAACTGAAAGCAGAGGTGGATAAGACGAGCCTGGATGATCTCGATTAGGGAAATGAATATATTGTTCTAATATTGTTCTTATGAAGTTGAACTAGCTATATGTTGTACTGTGCTGTTTTCAAGTAGCTATCGTATTGTGATGTTAAAATATATATATGTGCACGATATGAAATTGGCAAACAGTTGTTTGATATGAAATGTAAATTTGCGTAATACTGGAATTATTAATTGTAAACTAATAAACCTGCTAAATGTGTCATGGAACTTTGCAAACGGTTCTAGCAGTAAAAGCGCTTGTGATGGATAGCCCAATGCCACATAGTTTTCTTCATCAAATCGTGTGTGATGTAGTTGATAAAAGCAAACGGTTAACCAAGGCAGAGCATGTGTGATAGTTACACCTATCACACACGAGCCTATACATAAACCTGTGTGGGATGTACATACGAACGGAAACATTTTCCTTGGATTAACTGTGTGGGATGTACATACGAACGGAAACTTTTTCCCTGGATTGACTGTGTGGGATGTACGTACGAACGGAAATGTTTTCTCTGGATTGACTGTGTGGGATGTACATAAGAATGGAAACGTACTCCTTGGATTGACTGTGTGTGATATACATACGAACGGAAATGTTTTTCTGGGATTCACCGTGTGGGATGTACATACGAGCAGAAACGATTGTGTTTCGATGCCTTGCCCGATCGCACACGAGCTCATTTTGCCCCAGCCTGTGTGCTAGGAGGGCCTATCCCCTATGGTTTGTGGGTCGTGTGGGAGGGAACCCCCTATCGCCCACACTCACTTAGCGACGGTTCCAAATGTCGTTGCGGAAAGGGGTTAAAAACCGTTTGTATAGCACCAATGCGAACCAGTGAAGTGTCATGTCCGCGACGTTCACATAACACCACTAAGGGAATCACAACATACATATCATCAAAATATCGAACGAATATCAAATTCACATGATTACTTGCAACATGACTTCTCCCGTGGCCTCAAGAATAAAGGAAACTACTCACAAATAATATTAATGCTCAAGAACACATGGATATTAAATAGCATAATGGATCTGAACATATAATCTTCCACCAAATAAATCATCTAGCATCAACTACAAGATGTAATCAACACTACTAGTCACCCACAGGTACCAATTTGAGGTTCGAGTACAAAGATTGAACACAAGACATGAGCTACGGTTTTGAGATGAGATGGTGTTGTTGAAGATGTTGATGAAGATTAGCCTCCCAAAGACGAGAGGGTTGTTGGTGATGACGATGGCTTCTATTTCCCCCTCCAGGAGGGAAGTTCCCCCGATGGAATCGCTCCGCCGGATGGCAAAAGTGCTCCTGCCCAAGTTCCGCCTCGAGACGGCGGTGCTCCGTCTCGAAAGTCCTCTCCTTATTTTTTCTAGGTCAAAAGACCTTATATACTGATGACCCACAAGTATAGGGGCTCAATCGTAGTCCTTTCGATAAGTAAGAGTGTCGAACACAACGAGGAGCAGAAGGAAATGACAAGCGGTTTTCAGCAAGGTAATGTTTGCAAGCACTGAAATTGTAAGTAACGAGTAGTTTGATAGCAAAATAATTTGTAACAAAAAAGTAACAGTAATGGTAACAAAAGTGCAGCAAGGTAGCCAAATCCTTTTGAGGCAAAGTACAGGCCAAAACGGTCTCTTATGATAAGCAAAGCATTTTTTAGGGTACACGGGAATTTCATCTAGTCACTTTCATCATGTTGGTTTGATTTGTGTTCGCTACTTTGACAATTTGAAATGTGGGTGGACCGGTGCTTAGGTGTTGTTCTTACTTGAACAATCCTCCTACTTATGATTAACCCCTCGCAAGCATCCGCAACTACGAGAAAAGTATTAAGAATAAATCTAACCATAGCATTAAATTTTGGATCCAAATCAGTCCCTTACGGAATAGCGCATAAACTATAGTTTAAGCTTTTGTCACTCTCGCAACCCATCATCTAATAACTACTCACAATGCATTCCCTTAGGCCCAAGTATGGTGAAGTGTCATGTAGTCGACGTTCACATGACACCACTAAGGGAATCACAACATACATACCATCAAAATATAGAACACATATCAGGTTCACATGATTACTTGCAACAAGATTTCTCCCGTGACCTCAAGAACAAAAGTAACTACTCACAAATGATAATCATGCTCATGATCAAAGGGGTATTAAATAGCATAATGGATCTGAACATATAATCTTCCACCAAATAAACCATATAGTAATCAACTACAACATGTAATCAACACTACTAGTCACCCACAAGCACCAATCTATAGTTCCAGTACAAAGATTGAACACAAGAGATGAACCAGGGTTTGAGAGGAGATGGTGCTGTTGAAGATCTTGATGGAGATTTCCCTCCCCAATATGGGAGAGTTGTTGGTGATGATGATGAAGATGATTTCCCCCTCCGGGAGGGAAGTTCCCCCGGCGGAATCGCTCCGCCGAATGGCAAAAGTGCTCCTACCCAAGTTCTGCCTCGAGACGACGGCGCACGTCCTGAAAGTCCTCTCCTGATTTTTTCTAGGTCGAATGACTTATATACCAGAAAATGGGCACCGGAGGTGGGCCGAGGAGGGCACAATCCACAAGGGCGCGCCTGGGCTCCCTGGCGCGCCCAGGTGGGTTGTGCTCACCTGGTGGGCCCCCTCTGGTAGTTATTTTCTCCAATAATTCTTATTTATTCCATAAAAATTCCTCGTGAAATTTCAGCTCATTTGGAGTTGTGCAGAATAGGTAGCCTGACGTAGCTTTTTCAGGTCCAGAATTCCAGCTACCGGTATTCTCTCTCTTTGTGTGAACCTTGCATATTATGAGAGAAAAGGCACTAAATTACCCCAAAAAGCATTATTATGCATAAAAACATCATAAATAACAGTAGGAAAACATGATGCAAAATGGACGTATCAACTCCCCCAAGCTCAGACCTCACTTGTCCTCAAGCTAAAACCGAAATCGAAAAACATGTCCACATGCTTAGAGAGAGAGGTGTCTATAAAAACAAAATACGGACATAGAAGCACCATGTATATTATTATAACAGCAACAAACTTTAATATAAAACTTTATCGTAGAGCTTTTATCATATAACTTCTATCATAGTCTTCTCATGAACAAGTGGCAATTCATCACAACATTGGAGTATAAAGCATAAACTCTATTGAAAACCAACAAACTATGTTCTCAGTCAACTTTGCAACTACAATTCATCATCTTTTCAGGAAGGGTCACGTATCGGAGCCTTTTGGCAAGTCCATATACTCAACCATATATAGTCTTCTATGATTGCTAACACTCTTCGCATACACATGAGCACAAAGTTTCAATCGGACACATAGAAAGATAGGGGCTTATAGTTTCGCCTCCCAACATACTCACCTCAAGGGTGATGTCAACAATAATAACTCATGCTACCCATACCAACTGGATATATGTGCCTAGATCTTTCCTCACCACATGGTGCTTGCCAAAAGAGAAAATAAAAAGGAATAGAGAGAAAAACTTTGACTCTTGCATAAAAATAAATACAGAAAAGTAAAAGGTAGGCCCTTCGCAAAGGGAAGCAGAGGTTGACATGCGCTTTTTATCTGTATGCTCAATCTCTTAGTGCAAAAGAATGTCACGTTATATTGCCCCTTAAGATAGCAACCTTGTAGTCTGTCGCTTTTATTCTTTGCCATCACAAGTTCGTACAACACTCATTTTTCTCTTAGACTAAATGATCCAACACTTTTAGAAGCAATTTTTATTGCCTTTTTGCACCGATGACAACTTACTTGAAGGATCTTACTCAATCCATTGGTAGGTATGGTGGACTCTCAAGGCAAGATATGAGTTTAAGGGTTTTTGGATGCACAAGTAGTATCTCTACTTAGTGCGGAATATTTGGCTAGCAAAGATGGGGGGAAAGCACCACATGTTAAAGGATGTATGACAATACAACTTCTATCTGAATATGAACAAACATAAATCGTTACGCTGTCTTCCTTGTCCAACGTCAACAATTTTGGCATATAATATTTTGATGGCGGCTCACAATCACAAAAGATGTCCAAGATAGTGTATTTGCATGTGAATCTTCTCTTCCCTTATTAATTCTTTCATGAATTGCATCATTGACCAATGCTATGTTTGTCAATCTCCAATAAAATTTCCTACTTATACTCTTCCTTATGTGATATCATTACTTACCATAAGATTAGCATGTGATCTTTTTCATTTATTTCCTTTCTTTTTATTAAACATGAGAGTAAAGAAAACAAAACTCAAACTAAACTTTATTATATATCTCGCACACGATTACAAAGATAGATCACTAAGCAAACACTCGAAAAGAAAGGATCGAACTAAACTTTTATTCATCTAAAGCAAAAGATAACTATGGATCGAACTAAGATAAGTAAAGGTAAAAGATAATGGAGGTGATACGATACCGGGGCACCTCCCCCAAGCTTGGCACAAGCCAAGGGGAGGGCCCATACCCGATACTCAATTTTCCTTTCGTGATGAAGAAGGAGGTGGTGGTGATGAAGTAGTAGCAATCTAATCCTCGGGTTTCCATGGCAAGGGCTCACCATCCTAAGAGGAGGAGTGAGTCTCACGGGTCCTGCAACTGTAGCCCAACTCATACCTTTAAACCTCGCCTCATATTCAAAGACTTGGTTTTGGAGATCATAGATATGGCTTTGGAGGAAGTTGATTTTCTTGTTGAAGGTGAAAACGATGTCCTTCATGGACTTGCCATCCACCTTGAGATCATGGGTGTACTCCGTGATCATGAGGTGATTGGCATTGAGTCCACGCTCCACCATCCCCTTGCACCGGAAGACTTCCTGCTCAATAGCTTCAAGCCTAGCCTCCACGGATCCCGTCCCCTTGGGGCCTTGCACATCGCGGATGTGGAGCACCCCCTCACGCATCTGGATAGCTTGAGGGTGCTGCATCACCTCCCGCAAATATGGGTTGATGACGTTCTCGAAGAACTTGTCCTTGGAGGAGCTCAAAGCGGCCATGGTGAACTAGATCTGTCAGAAAACAACAAGTAAAAGAAAACATAATATTTCTCCGTGATACGGTGGTCAATAGGTTCGGGGGGTATATAAAGATTTTTATCTTGGGAAACAAGCAAAGCAGTCCGGAAAGTACCCGAGGTGGGCACAACCAACCTGGGCGCGCCTAGCTTGCCAGGCGTGCCCTGGTGTCTTGTGCCCACCAGGGATGCCTTCCTGGTTGTTTCTTATTTTCCTATTTTTTTCTACATTCCAAAACAGACAGAAAATATTTTTGCTGATTTTTCGAAGTCCGTTTACTTACTGTATCACGTACCTCCTCTTTTTCACGATTCTGGAGTGTTCCGGAAGGTTTCTTTTATGTGTTCTTCCGGTGTCATAGTTTGGATAATATTGCTTTCAACATTAATGGGTGTACCTGAGATATAATGTTTTATTCATTGCCCATTAGCAACCTTCGGGTTAGTACCTTCGGCATTATTTATTTTGATGGCTCCAGATCGATAAACCTCCTCGATAACATAGGGTCATTCCCATTTGGAGAGGAGTTTTCCTGCAAAGAATCTGAAACGAGAGTTGTACAAAAGAACATATTCTCCAACCATGAACTCACGCTTTTGGATTCTTTTATCATGCCATCTTTTAACTTTTTCTTTAAATAAATTGGCATTTTCATAAGCTTGGGTTCTCCATTCATCCAGTGAGCTAATATCAAATAACTTCTTTTCACCGGCAAGTTTGAAATCATAGTTGAGTTCTTTAATTGCCCAATATGCTTTATGTTCTATGTCAAGAGGCAAATGACAAGCTTTTCCATAAACCATTTTATATGGAGACATACCCATAGGATTTTTATATGTTGTTCTATAAGCCCAAAGTGCATAATCTAATTTCTTAGACCAATTCTTTCGAGACCTATTGACAGTTTTTTGTAATATTAACTTTATTTCTCAATTTCTAAGTTCAACTTGACCACTAGACTGAGGATGATAGGGTGATGCAATTCTATGGTTAATATCATATTTAGTAAGCATTTTGCGGAAAGCACCATGAATAAAGTGTGAACCACCATGAATAATTAAGTATCTAGGGACTCCAAACCTTGGGAAAATAACTTCCTTGAGCATTTTAATAGAGGTGTTGTGATCAGTACTACTAGTTGGAATAGCTTCTACGCACTTAATAACATAATCAATAGCAAACAAAATATGAGTATACCCATTAGAGGAAGGAAAAGGTCCCATGTAATCAAATCCCCAAACATCAAATGGTTCAACAACAAGTGAATAATTCATAGGCATTTCTTGACGCTTACCAATATTTCCAATTTTTCGACATTCATCACAAGATAAAACAAACTTACGGGCATCCTTGAAGAGAGTAGGCCAATAAAAACTAGATTGCAATACCTTGTGAGCAGTTCTATCTCCCGCACAATGTCATCCATAAGCTTCGGAGTGACATTTACGTAGGATTTGTCCCCGTTGATGCTCAGGTACAAAACGTCTAAGTTCTTTATAAAGATGTGGGTCATCCCAAAAGTAATGTCTTAAATAATAGAATAAATTTTTCTTTTGTTGGTATGTGAAGCTAGGTGGTATATACTTAGCAACAATATAATTGGCATAGTCAGCATACCAAGGAGTGTTATGAGAAAAATTTATTGCAGCTAATTGTTCATCGGGAAAACTATCATTAATAGGTTGTGGGTTGATGTCTACTACGCAACTTTATTCTTGTAGACTTGTGTTGGGCCTCTGAGTGCAGAGTTTTGTAGGACAGTAGAAATTTTCCCTCAAGTGGATGACCTAAGGTTTATCAATCGTGGGAGGTGTAGGATGAAGATGGCCTCTCTCGAACAACCCTGCAACCAAATACAAGAAATCTCTTGTATCCCCAACACACCCAATATAATGGCAAATTGTATAGGTGCACTAGTTTAGCGAAGAGATGGTGATAAAAGTGTAATATTGATGGTAGAAATATATTTTTATAATCTGAATAAATAAAAACAGCAAGGTAGCAAATAGTAAACGGGCACAAAAACGGTATTGCAATGCTTGAAAATGAGGCCTAGGGTCTGTACTTTCGCTAATGCAACCTCTCAACAATGCTAATATAATTGGATCATGTAACCATCCCTCAAAGTGCGATGAAGAATCACTTCAAAGTTCCTATCTAGCGGAGAACATAAGAATAAATTGTTTGTAGATTACGAAACCACCTCAAAGCTATTCTTTCCGTTCGATCTATTCAAGAGTGAGTACTAAAATTACACACAGCTATTCTTTCCGTTCGATCTATCCTAGAGTTCATACTAAAATAACACCAAAGCACCATATTCATAATACTCAATCCAACACAAAGAACTTCAAAGAGTGACCCAAGATTCCTACTGGAGAAACAAAGACAAGAAGGTGCATCAACCCCTATGCATAGATTACCCTAATGTCACCTCGGGAATCCGCGAGTTGAGTGCCAAAACATATATCAAGTGAATCAATACAACACCCCATTGTCACCACGAGTATTCAATTGCAAGACATATATCAAGTGTTCTCAAATCCATAAAAGTATTCAATCCGATAACAACGAAATCTCGAAGGGAAAAGTCAATTCATCACAACAAGATAGAGAGGGGAAAACACCATATGATCCGACTATATTAACAAAGCCCGCGATACATCAAGATCGTGACATCTCAAGAACACGAGAGAGAGAGAGAGAGAGATTAAACACATAGCTACTAGTACAAACCCTCAGCCCCGAGGGTGGACTACTCCCTCCTCATCGTGGTGGCCGCCGGGATGATGAAGATGGCCACCGGTGATGATCTCCCCCTCCGGCAGGGTGCCGGAACATGGTCTAGATTGGTTTCTCGTGGCTACAGAGCCTTGCGGCGGCGGAACTTTTGATCTAGGGCTATTTATGATGGTTTATCTATTTATAGGATTTTTGGGCGTCGGTTTCACGGTAAGATGGGCCTCGAGGTGAGCACAACCCACTGGGGCAAGGACAAGGGCCCAGGCGTGCCCCGGTGTCTTGTGCCCTACTCCTTCACCTTTTGGTCCTTCCACGAAGCTTCGGGGGTCTCTTTTGTTCCAAAAAAATCGTCAAAAAGTTTCAGCTCATTTGGAGAACTTTCATTTCCGCACAAAAAACAACACCACGGTAGTTCTACTGAAAACAGCGTCAGTCCGGGTTAGTTCCATGCAAATCATACCAAAACCATATAAAACTGTTGTAAACATGGGATGAATACTTCATAAATCGTAGATACGTTGGAGACGTATCAGCATCCCCAAGCTTAATTCCTACTCGTCCTCGAGTAGGTAAACCATAAAAGAAATAATTTATGAAGTGTAAATGCTAGCAAAGTGCTTAAGTTTGATCAATGATAATTTCAATCACTTTTCCTAGCATCATAACAACAACTCTTTCTCATAAAACTTATCATGATAAATTAGCAATTGAAAATGGAATATTTGTTGTGGAAAGCTATCCATCATATTCATCACATATTTTTTTCTTTTGTAGTATGGACATTTGGACTTTTATCTGGTTCGAAGCAATAGTCTAGTTTTGACATGAAGATTTCAATACTTAAGCATACCAACAAGCAACAATGTCTTTCAAAATATCAACGCTAAAATAAGTTATCCCTAGCCCATCATGCTCAATCATTGATCCATTCATGAAACACACTCGCATATTAGCTACACCCAATGCTCAAGTACGATCATAGTGCCCCCTAGTTGGTGCATTATAAGAGAAGATGGAGACTCAAATTAAAAATAAAAATTGCATAAAGTAAAAGAAAGGCCCTTTGCAGAGGAAAGTACGGATTTGTAGAGGTGCTAGAGCTCAAATCAAAAAACTTAGAGATAAAAACATTTTGGGAGGTATACTTTTCCCACCAATGAAAACGACTTAGAGTTTTGCACACTTTCCATGCTAGATATATCATAGGCGGTTCCCAAACAGAAAATAAAGTTTATTCCACCACCATACTTTCACTTTCCATGGCTAACCGTATCCACGGGTGCCCTCCATACCAACACTTTCCAAGGAATTTATTATTTGACAACATAAAGTAAATTTATTTTTCATTTTGGGACTGGGCATCCTTAATACCTTTTCCTTACTCTCGTGCAATGACAAGTGAATAAACACTCATCGTGAGAATAACACATCTGGCATTGAAAATACCGGCCACCCCTCACCGCCTCGCAAGCAATATCAGCACACAAAAGAGAAATTTATTTTGAAAATTAGAGATGGCACATACAAGTTTGCTTAGAACGACAAAAGAATACCGCGTATAGGTAGGTATAGTGGACTCATGTGGCAAAACTAGTTTAAAGGATTTGGATGCACAAGTAGAGAACATACTTAGTGCAAACTGAAGGCTAGCAAAAGACTGGGAAGCGACCAACCTAGAAACGAATAATCTCATAAGCGAGCATTAAGCATAAATAACACCGAATAATGCACCACAAGTAGGATGTAATTTAATTGCATGACTATTGACTTTCGTGCTTGCATAGGGAATCACAAACCTTAACACTAATATTCTTACTAAAGCATAATTAGTCATCAACATGACTCACATATCACATCATCATATCTCAAAACTATTACAAGGAATCAAGTTTATTTTGTCCAATGATCTTCATGAAGTTATTATTATATCCTTCTTGGATACCTATCACTTTGGAACTAATTTCCATGTGTTGCTTTTGATAAGCTCAAACAAATATAAGTGAAGATCATGGGCATAATATTTCTTTCTCTCAAATTAATTTAAGTGAAGCAGGAGAGAATTTCTTCAAAAATACTAAAGCACCCCGTGCTCAAAAAAATATAAGTGAAGCACTAGAGCAATTCCATAGAAAAGAGCTTCGTTGACGGGATGTGAGTGCCGCTTACCTAGTCTCTCTGGCAACTATTTGAGGACTCTATTTTATTTAAAAAATTCAGTTCTAAGTATTTAATTAAAACATCAAGAAAAACTAAATAAAATGGCATTCCAAGGATAGCACACATCATGTGAAGAAGCAAAAACTTAGTCTGAACCGATACTAACCGATAATTGTTGAAGAAGAAAGGTGGGGTGCCTACCGGGGCATCCCCAAGCTTAGATGCTTGAGACTTCTTGGAATATTAACTTGGGGTTCCTTGGGAATCCCCAAGCTTGAGCTTTTGTGTCTCCTTAATTCCTCTCATCTCACAGTTTTCCAAAATCTCATAAACTTCATCCACACAGAACTCAACAAGAACTCGTGAGATAAGTTAGTATAAACCAATGCAAAAACCTCATCATTATCTACTGTAGCAAATGACAAAATTATTATTCAACATTGCATACTAAATGCCTCTGCATATTTAATAGTCCTATCCTCAAATAGAATCATTAAAACAAGCAAACATATGCAAACAATGCAAACATAACAGCAATCTGCCAAAACAGTACAGTCTGTAAAGAATGCAAGAGTATCCATACTTATTCAACTTAAAAAATTCTGAAAATTTAACACACTGTAGAAAATTTATCAGATCTTATTTTGCAAAAATATTCAACATTTTATCACACTCTGACATTTCTGGCGAATTTTTGCAACATCGATAAACTTTCTGTTTTTGAACAGCCACATATAGACTTGCAAAATAAGCATGACAAAGGCTATACTTGCCATTTTTATTGAAAATAAAGATGCAAAATATTATTCTAAATGACAGCAAGCAAATCCTAACAAAATAAATTGACGCTCCAAGTAAAACTCATATCATGTGACGAATGAAAATATAGCTCCAATTGAGGTTACCGATAATGTTGGAGATGAAAGAGGGGATGCCTTCCGGGGCATCCCCAAGCTTAGTTGCTTGGATATTCCTTGAATATTATCTTGGGGTGCCTTGGTAATCCCCAAGCTTAGGGTCTTGTCACTCCATATTCTCCTCATAACGACATCTCACCCAAAACTTGAAAATTTCAATCACACAAAACTTAACGGAACTTCGTGAGATAGGTTAGTATAATTAAGAGCAAACCATTTCACTTTGGTACTACCAAAGACAAGATTCATAATTTTTTCCACACAATGCCTATTGTAGCATATCATTTTCACAATTTATATTGACAATATAAGCCAGAGAAACTAGAAAACAAGCAAACTATGCATTGAAAACAGAATCTGTCAGAAACAGAACAGTCTGTAGTAATCTGTACTCCAACCATACTTCTGCTACTCCAAAAATTCTAAAAAATTAGGACAACTTAGGGAATTTGTATATCTATCATATGTAAAAAATTCATATCAAAATCACATTCCAGTGAATTTTGAAATTTCCTAGACTAAGCGCAAAAGTTTCTGTTTTCGCACGGAATCAAGTCAACCATCATCCACACTATCCCAAAGGCTTTACTTGGCACTTTATTGAAACAAAAGCAATAAAACATGATTACTACAGTAGCATAATCATGTGAACACATAAAAACAGTAGGGGTAAATGTCGGGTTGTCTCCCAACAAGCGCTTTTCTTTAATGCCTTTTAGCTGGGCATGATGATTTGAATGATGCTCACATAAAAGATAAAAAGTGAAACATAACAAGAGCACCATGAAACACATGGCAAGCACATTTAAGCCTAACCAACTTCCTATGCATAGGGATTTTGTGAGCAAACAACTTATGGGAAGAAGAATCAACTAGCATAGGAAGGCAAAACAAGCATAACTTCAAAACTTTCAACACATAGAGAGGAAACTTGATATTATTGCAATTCCTACAAGCATAAGTTCCTCCCTCATAATAATTTTCAGTAGCATCATGAATGAATTCAATAATATAGCTATCACATAAAGCATTCTTTTCATGATGCATAAGCATGGAAATTTTATTACTCTCCACATAAGCAAATTTATTCTCATGAATAGTAGTGGGAGCAAATTCAACAAAATAACTACCATGTGATTTAATTTTAGCATACATGTCATCACCATAATCATCATAGATAGCAACTTTGTTATCATAGTCAAATGAAACCTCTTCCAAGATAGTGGAATCATCATTAAATAAAGTCATGGCCTCTCCAAATCCACTTTCATCAATATAATCATCATAAATAGGAGGCATGCATTCATAATAATAAATTTTCTCATTAAAACTTGGGGGACTGAAAATATCATCTTCATCAAACATAGCATCCACAAGTTGTGGGTTGATGTCTACTACGCAACTTTATTCTTGTAGACTCGTGTTGGGCCTCCAAGCGTAGAGTTTTGCAGGACAGTAGCAATTTTCCCTCAAGTGGATGACCTAAGGTTTATCAATCCGTGGGAGGTGTAGGATGAAGATGGTCTCTCTCGAACAACCCTTTACCAAATACAAGAAATCTCTTGTGTCCCCAACACAACCAATACAATGGCAAATTGTATAGGTGCACTAGTTCAGCGAAGAGATGGTGATAAAAGTGTAATATTGATGATAGAAATATATTTTTATAATCTGAATAAATAAAAATAGTAAGGTAGCAAATAGTATACAGGGACAAAACGGTATTGCAGTGCTTGAAAATGAGGCCTAGGGTACATACTTTCGCTAATGCAACCTCTCAACAATGCTAATATAATTGGATCATATAACCATCCCTCAAAGTGCGATGAAGAATCACTCCAAAGTTCCTATCTAGCGGAGAAAATAAGAATAAATTGTTTGTAGGGTACGAAACCACCTCAAAGCTATTCTTTCCGTTCGATCTATTGAAGAGTTCGTACTAAAATAACACAAAGCTATTCTTTCCGTTCGATCTATCCTAGAGTTCGTACTAAAATAACACCAAAGCAACATATTCATAATACTCAATCCAACACAAAGAACTTCAAAGAGCGCCCCAAGATTCCTACCGGAGAAACAAAGACAAGAACGTGCATCAACCCTTATGCATAGATTACCCCAATGTCACCTCGGGAATCCGCGAGTTGAGTGCCAAAACATATATCTAGTGAGTCAATACGACACCCCATTGTCACCACGAGTATTCAATTGCAAGACATATATCAAGTGTTCTCAAATCCATAAAAGTATTCAATCCGATAACAATGAAATCTCAAAGGGAAAACTCAATTCATCACAACAAGATAGAGGGGGGAAAACACCATATGATTCGACTATGTTAACAAAGCCCACGATACATCAAGATCATGACATCTCAGGAACACGAGAGAGAGAGATTAAACACATAGCTACTGGTACAAACCCTCAGCCTCGAGGGTGGACTACTCCCTCCTCATCGTGGTGGCCGCCGGGATGATGAAGATGGCCACCGGTGATGATCTCCCCCTCCGGCTGGGTGCCGGAACGGGGTTTAGATTGGTTTCTCGTGGCTACAGAGCCTTGTGGCGGCGGAACTTCTGATCTAGGGCTATTTTTGATGGTTTCTCTATTTATAGGATTTTTGGGCGTCGGTTTCATGCTAAGATGGGCCTTGAGGTGAGCACAACCCACCGGGGCACGGACAAGGGCCCAGGCGCCCCCCGGTGTCTTGTGCCCTACTCCTTCACCTTTTGGTCCTTCCACGAAGCTTCGGGGTCTGTTTTGTTCAATAAAAATCGTCAAAAAGTTTCAGCTCATTTGGAGAACTTTCATTTCTACACAAAAAACAACACCACGGTAGTTCTGCTGAAAACAACGTCAGTCCGGATTAGTTCCACGCAAATCATACCAAAACCATATAAAATTGTTGTAAACATGGCATGAATACTTCATAAATTATAGATATGTTGGAGACGTATCATGGGTCATCAAGAATATTTTTTAACCTAGACAAGTTATTAGCTACGGGGTTCTCAGCTCCTTTTCTATCAGTGATATGTAAATCAAGTTCTTGTAGCAAAAGAACCCACCTAATGAGTCTAGGTTTAGCATCTTTCTTTTCCATAAGATATTTTATAGTAGCATGATCGGTGTGAACAGTCAGTTTAGAATCAACAATGTAAGATCTAAATTTATCACAAGCAAACACCACTGCTAAGAATTCTTTTTTAGTAGTAGCATAATTGCGTTGGGCACTGTCTAGAGTTTTACTAGCATAATGAATAACATATAATTTCTTATCGACTCTTTGTCCTAGAACACCACCAACAACATAATCACTAGCATCACACATAATTTCAAAAGGCAAGTTCCAATCAGGTGGTTGAACAATAGGTGCAGAAATCAAGGCTTTCTTAAGTGTTTCAAAGGCTTCTACACAATCATCATCAAAAACAAATGGAACATCCTTTTGTAAAAGATTTGTAAGAGGCCTAGAAATTTTAGAGAAGTCTTTAATAAACCTCCTATAGAAACCAGCATGACCTAGGAAACTATGAATACCTTTGATATCTTTGGGACATGGCATTCTCTCAATCGCATCAACCTTAGCTTTATCCACTTCAATACCTCGTTCAGAAATTTTACGTCCCAAGACAATACCTTCATTAACCATAAAGTGGCACTTCTCTCAATTCAAGACGAGATTAGTTTGCTCACATCTCTGCAAAACTCGATCAAGGTTGCTTAAGCAATCATCAAAAGAAGTTCCGTAAACGGAAAAATCATCCATAAAAACCTCAACAATCTTTTCACAAATGTCAGAGAATATAGCAGTCATACATCTTTGAAAATTAGCAGGTGCATTGCATAAATGAAAGGATCGAGAAGAAGTGTCTAGAGGGGGGGGTGAATAGACTCTTAGCAAGAAAAGTTGCAGTTTTTAAATTCTTTAATTTGAAGTGGAGTTTTAGAACAAGTTCAAACATTCACAATACATATCAAGCAAGCATGATAGGACAGCACCATCTTAGCTTTTGTCACTCTAGCAACCCACTACAAGCGAATCATGAACATATTGCAAACCCTACAGCGAGAATCCCTCAGGTATGCGCGGCACGAAGGGCACCATAGGACAGCACCAAAATAAAACATACAACTCAAACCAATCTAGATCATCAATCAACCCAAAAGTCAAAAGAAATCTACTCAAAACACCATAGGATGGCAACACATCTTTGGATCATAATATGTGGCATAAAGCACCATGTTCAACTAGGGGATTACAATGAGGTGCGGGAGAGTGGACCGCTTAAAAGAAATGAGGAAGGTGATGAAGAAGTGATGTTGATGAATACGATCATCGCGGCGATGGTTCCCCCGGCGACACTCCGGTGCCATCGAGAGAGAGAGGGAGACTCCGGCGGCACTCCCGGCTTGTGGGACTCTAGCCGGGAGCACCCTCCCTGGGGGTAGGGCGCGCCCCTAGGCATGTGGCCTCCTCGATCACTTCCTGGCCCAGCTCGGTGCTTCGGGGGTCTCTTTTGGTCCATAAAAAATCATCGTAAATTTTCAGCCCATTCCGAGAACTTTTATTTCTGCACAAAAAACGACACCACGGTAGTTCTACTGAAAACAACGTCAGTCCGGGTTAGTTCTAATCAAATCATACCAAAACCATAAAAAATTGTTGTAAAGATGGCATGAATACTTCATAAATTATAGATACGTTGGAGACGTATTAGCATCCCCAAGCTTAATTCATGCTCGTCCTCGAGTAGATAAATGATAAAAGAAATAATTTATGAAGTGTGAATGCTAGCATAGTGCATAAATTTGATCAATGATAGTTCCAAACACTTTTTCTAGCATCATTATATATCATAAACAGTAGCTCATCTCATAGAACTTCTCATGATCAAGTAACAAGCTATTCACATGTTAAAGTATAGACTATAAAGTTTCTTGAAAACTAACAAACTATGTTCTCAGTCACCAAACAATTGCAATTCATCTTACTTTCAGGAAGGGTCTATGTAAGAGCTCTGATTTAGCAAATTCCACATACTCAACTATCATATAGTCTTCCATGATTGCTAACACTCAAAGCATATTTTTAGAACAAATAGCATCCGTCGAACATAGAGAAAGATAGGGGCTTTAATGTTTCGCCTCCCAACTTATTTACCATCACTACAAAAAAGACACATCCGTGACATTATGGGCCAAACGGAATTTTTTTGTCATGCTTATGACACTTCTATGACGATAGTTGTGACAAAAACACGGAATACCATAGATGTGGTGGGTTCCTACTTTTATGACAAAAAATCATCACAGAAAATGGGCTTTTCGTCCTGGGCAGGCCGGGGACGCACCTGCATGACATTCTTTGGGCCGTCCATGACATAAAAAATCATGGTAGAAGTGAGGGCGAGGAAATTTTCACGGATTTCCCGGTTACGGTGGGTTGGTCGTGGCCGAGCGATGCACTGTGGTTTGCGCTTTTCTCACGTACGCGCGCGTGGTGCGCCGTGTCACTATAACTGATCCCGAGCAAGAGACGTTCAATTAATTTACTGAACCCGAGTGATCGCGTGTGCTGCTACGTACTGAAGCCGATCGATCGATCCCTTCGCTGCTAACTGAAACCGACCGACTCCTTCGCTGCTAACTGAACCCGATCAATCGCTGCTGCTGCTTAATTATTGAGGCCGATAGGAACCCCCATGCGAGACGTAGCTAGCCGGTTGGGTTGCCTCCGGATGAACAGTGCCCGTTGCTGCCGCGCGCGCGATACGTAGTACGAGTCGAGACGTGGTGAGTCGAGCCGGTTGGGTTGGCTGTGGATGAAGAGTTCCCGGTGGGGGTTGGATGAACAGGACCCCAGCCGTGTGTAGGCGGTTGCCGCTGGATGAACAGGACCCCGTGATAGTACGCGGTTGAGAGAAGTCTGTTTCCTCCATTTTGCGGTACGCCAGACCCCTCCCGATGAACAGGACCCTGTTTCGACCGTACGCGGTTGGAGAGAAGTATGTTTCTTCCGTTTTGCAGTACGCAAGACCCCTCCCGATGAACAGGACCCCGCTTCGACCGTAGGCGGTAGAAGAGAACTCCATTTCCTCCGTTTTGCGGGACGAGAGACCTCGAGTCGATGAAAAGGACCCGGTTTGGGCTGTTCCGTCAAAGTCGATTGGCTCCCGATGAACAAGACGCATTCTGACCCAGTCGCTTGCCTCCGGATGAACACGACGCAGTTTCCTCCGTTTTGACCCAGCCGGTTGGCTGCCGATGAACAGGACACCGTCGTTGTACGCGTTCGAGACCCCGCCCGTATGTACGTACGTAGCCGTATTTACTTTCTTGCAGCGTAGTTGTATGTACGTGTACATGATTTATACAGGACTGCCTCAACTGCTACGTCACACGTGCCGCTCATTGCTCGGCCACGGTTCATCCTTGCAGAGAGATCGATCGACCAGTATGTACGTACAAGTTCCACCCGCAAAAAGATGTACGTACACGTTCGCGACCAGAGAGACAACCCTACATATGGTTCGACCGGGTGGGTCCCAGCTGTCAGGGAGGATAATGAGGCACTTCCTTGCGTGCGAAGATATAGCTGATGGGTCCCATCTGTCAGGGGGAGGAATCATTTCTTTTGTGCATAATGAGGACGCACTTCCTTGCGTGCGAAGATGGAGTTGGTGGGCCGAGCTGTCAGGGGGAGAAAACATTATTTTTCAGGGTAAAAAAGGATGCAGTTGCATGCATGCGTCCATGGGCGTGGTGCGTCCCCACTGTCAGCCTCTCCACGTACAGTCATCTTCCGATGACTCTCATTTGTTGACCACGTTGACCACACCGTGCCGAGCGCACTGATGTCGTTTGAACTATGTCGGTATTTCCCCAAAGAGGAAGGGATGATGCAGCATAGGTACGGTAGGTATTTCCCTCAGTTATGAAAACCAAGGTATCAATCCAGTAGGAGAACCAAGCAACACTACGTAAACGGTACCTACACACAAAGAACAAATACTTGCAACCCGACGCATGAGAGGGGTTGTCAATCCCTCCATGGTAAAAAGATAGATAAGTTTGTGGTAGATTGGATAAATAGATCTCGATAAAACGATAAATAAAAGATGCAAATAAAAAGTGCAGCAAGGTATTTTGGGGTTTTTGGAAATATAGATCTGAAAATAAAAGTGGCAATTAATAGATCAGAAGGCAAATAAAGAAGAATAGACCTGGGGGCTGTAGATTTCATGAGTGGCTTCTCGCAAGAAAAATAGCATATGGTGGGTAAACAAATTACCCTTGGGCAATTGACAGAACTTCAAATAATTATGACGATATCCAGGCAATGATCATTATATAGGCATCACGTCCAACATTAGTAGACCGACTCCTGCCTGCACCTACTACTAAGTCCACACATCGACCGCTATCCAGCATGCATCTAGTGTATTAAGTTCATGGAGAAATGAAGTAATGCAATAATAATGATGACATGATGTAGACAAGATCTATTCATGTAGGAATAGACCCCATCTTTATATCCTTAATGGCAATGATCAATACGTGTCTTGCTGCCCCTCTGTCACTGGGAAAGAACACCGCACGACCGAACCCATCACAAAGCACCTCTTCCCATGGCAAGAAAAATCAATCTAGTCGGCCTAACTAAACCAAAGATTCGAAGAGGAAATACGAGGCTATAAGTAATCATGCATATAAGAGATCAAAAGAAGACTCAAATAACTTTCATGGATAAAATAGATCTGATCATAAACTCAAAGTTCATCGAATCCCAACAAACACACCGGAGTTACATCAAATAGATCTCCAAGAGACCATTGTATTGAGAATCAAAAGAGAGGAGGAAGTCATCTAGCTACTAACTACAGACCTGTAGGTCTACAATGAACTACTCACGCATCATCGGAGAGGCACCAATGAGGATGATGAACCTGTTGGGGAACGTAGTAATTTCAAAAAAATTCCTACGCACACGCAAGATCATGGTGATGCATAGCAACGAGAGGGGAGAGTGTTGTCCACATACCCTCGTAGACCGACAGCGGAAGCGTTATTACAACGCGGTTGATGTAGCCGAACGTCTTCACGATCTGACCGATCAAGTACCGAACGTACGGCACCTCCGAAGTTCTACACACGTTCAGCTCGATGACGTCCCTCGAACTCCGATCCAGCCGAGTGTTGAGGGAGAGTTTCGTCAGCACGACGGCGTGGTGACGATGATGATGTTCTACCGACGCAGGGCTTCGCCTAAGCTCCGCAATGATATTATCGAGGTGTAATTTGGTGGAGGGGAGCACCGCACACGGCTAAAAGATCTCAAGGATCAATTGTTGTGTCTGTGGGGTGCCCCCTTGCCCCCGTATATAAAGGAGCAAGGAGGAGGCAGCCGGCCAAGGGAGAGGCGCGCCAAAGGGGGGGAGTCCTACTCCCACCGGGAGTAGGACTCCTCCTTTCCTTGTGGGAGTAGGAGAAGGGAAGGGGGAAGGAGAAAGAAGGAAGGGGGCGCCCCCCTTCCCTAGTCCAATTCGGACTAGCCCATGGGGAGGGGTGCGGCCACCCTTTGGGGTCTTTCTCTCCTTTCCCGTATGGCCCATTAAGGCCCAATACGAATTCCCTAACTCTCCGGTACTCCGAAAAATACCCGAATCACTCGGAACCTTTCCGAAGTCCGAATATAGTCGTCCAATATATCGATCTTTACGTCTCGACCATTTCGAGACTCCTCGTCATGTCCCCGATCTCATCCGGGACTCCGAACTCCTTCGGTACATCAACATACATAAACTCATAATAAAACTGTCATCGTAACTTTAAGCGTGCGGACCCTTTGGGTTCGAGAACTATGTAGACATGACCGAGACACCTCTCCGGTCAATAACCAATAGCGGGACCTGGATGCCCATATTGGCTCCCACATATTCTACGAAGATCTTTATCGGTCAGACCGCATAACAAGATACGTTGTTCCCTTTGTCATCGGTATGTTACTTGCCCGAGATTCGATCGTCGGTATCTCGATACCTAGTTCAATCTCGTTACCGGCAAGTCTCTTTACTCGTTCCGTAATACATCATCCTGTAACTAACTCATTAGTCACAATGCTTGCAAGGCTTATAGTGATGTGCATTACCGAGTGGGCCCAGAGATACCTCTCCGACAATCGGAGTGACAAATCCTAATCTCGAAATACGCCAACCCAACAAGTACCTTTGGAGACACCTGTAGAGCACCTTTATAATCACCCAGTTACGTTGTGACGTTTGGTAGCACACAAATTGTTCCTCCGGTAAACGGGAGTTGCATAATCTCATAGTCATAGGAACATGTATAAGTCATGAAGAAAGCAATAGCAACATACTAAACGATCGGGTGCTAAGCTAACGTAATGGGTCATGTCAATCATGTCATTCTCCTAATGAGGTGATCTCGTTAATCAAATGACAACTCATGTCTATGGCTAGGAAACATAACCATCTTTGATTAACGAGCTAGTCAAGTAGAGGCATACTAGTGACACTCTGTTTGTCTATGTATTCACACATGTATTATGTTTCCGGTTAATACAATTCTAGCATGAATAATAAACATTTATCATGATATAAGGAAATATATAATACTTTATTATTGCCTCTAGGGCATATTTCCTTCAGTCTCCCACTTGCACTAGAGTCAATAATCTAGTTCACATCGCCATGTGAATTAACATCAATAATTCACATCACCATGTGATTAACACCCACAGTTCACATCTCTATGTGACCAACACTCAAAGGGTTTACTAGAGTCAGTAATCTAGTTCACATCGCTATGTGATTAACACCCAAAGAGTACTAAGGTGTGATCATGTTTTGCTTGTGAGATAATTTTAGTCAACGGGTCTGTCACATTCAGATCCGTAAGTATTTTGCAAATTTCTATGTCTACAATGCTCTGCATGGAGCTACTCTAGCTAATTGCTCCCACTTTCAATATGTATCTAGACCGAGACTTAGAGTCATCTAGATTTAGTGTCAAAACTTGCATCGACGTAACCCTTTACGACGAACCTTTTTTCACTTCCATAATCGAGAAACATATCCTTATTCCACTAAGGATAATTTTGACCGCTGTCCAGTGATCTACTCCTAGATCACTATTGTACTCCCTTGCCAAAATCAGTGTAGGGTATACAATAGATCTGGTACACAGCATGGCATACTTTATAGAACCTATGGCCAAGGCATAGGGAATGACTTTCATTCTCTTTCTATCTTTTGCCGTGGTCGGGCTTTGAGTCTTTACTCAATTTCACACCTTGTAACACAGGCAAGAACTCTTTCTTTGACTGTTCTATTTTGAACTATTTCAAAATCTTGTTAAGGTATGTACTCATTGAAAAACTTATCAAGCATCTTCATCTATCTCTATAGATCCTGATGCTCAATATGTAAGCAGCTTCACCGAGGTCTTTCTTTGAAAAACTTCTTTCAAACACTCCTTTATGCTTTGCAGAATAATTCTACATTATTTCCGATCAACAATATGTCATTCACATATACTTATCAGAAATGTTGTAGTGCTCCCACTCACTTTCTTGTAAATACAGGCTTCACCGCAAGTCTGTATAAAACTATATCCTTTGATCAACTTATCAAAGTGTATATTCCAACTCCGAGATGCTTGCACCAGTCCATAGATGGATCGCTGGAGCTTGCATATTTTGTTAGCACCTTCAGGATTGACAAAACCTTCTGGTTGCATCATATACAACTCTTCTTTAATAAATCCATTAAGGAATGCAGTTTTGTTTATCCCTTTGCCATATTTCATAAAATGCGGCAATTGCTAACATGATTCGGACAGACTTAAGCATAGATACGAGTGAGAAACTCTCATCGTATTCAACATCTTGAACTTGTCGAAAACCTTTTGCGACAATTCTAGCTTTGTAGATAGTTACACTACTATCAGCGTCCGTCTTCCTCTTGAAGATCCATTTAATCTCAATGGCTCGCCGATCATTGGGCAAGTCAATCAAAGTCCATACTTTGTTCTCATATATGGATCTTATCTCAGATTTCATGGCCTCAAGCCATTTTGCGGAATCTGGGCTCACCATCGCTTCTTCATAGTTCGTAGGTTTGCCATGGTCTAGTAACATGACCTCCAGAAGAGGATTACCGTACCACTCTGGTGCGGATCTTACTCTGCTTTACCTACGAGGTTTGGTAGTAACTTGATCTGAAGTTACATGATCATCATCATTAACTTCCTCACTAATTGGTGTAGGAGTCACAGGAACAGATTTCTGTGATGAACTACTTTCCAATAAGGGAGCAGGTACAATTACCTCATCAAGTTCTACTTTTCTCCCACTCACATCTTTCGAGAGAAATTCCTTCTCTAGAAAGGATCCATACTAAGCAACGAATGTCTTGCCTTCGGATCTGTGATAGAAGGTGTACCCAACTGTCTCCTTTGGGTATCCTATGAAGATACATTTCTCCGATTTGGTTTTGAGCTTATCAGGATGAAACTCTTTCACATAATCATTACAACCCCAAACTTCAAGAAACGACAACTTTGGTTTCTTGCCAAACCACAGTTCATAAGGCATCGTCTCAACGGATTTTGATGGTGCCCTATTTAACGTGAATGTAGCTGTCTCTAATGCATAACCCCAAAACGATAGTGGTAAATTGGTAAGAGACATCATAGATTGCACTATATCCAATAAAGTACGGTTATGACGTTCGGACACACCATTATGCTGTGGTGTTCCAGGTGGCGTGAGTAGTGAAACTATTTCACTTTTGTTTTGACTGAAGGCCAAACTCGTAACTCAAATATTTTACCTCTGCGATCATATCGTAGAAACTTTTATTTTCTTGTTACGATGATTCTCCACTTCACTCTGAAATTCTTTGAACTTTTCAAATGTTTCAGACTTGTGTTTCATCAAGTAGATATACCCATATCTGCTCAAATCATCTGTGAAGGTCAGAAAATAATGATACCTGCTACGAGCCTCAATTTTCATCGGACCACATACATCTGTATGTATGATTTCTAACAAATCTGTTGCTCTCTCCATAGTTCCGGAGAACGGCGTTTCAGTCATCTTGCCCATGAGGCACGGTTCGCAAGCATCAAGTGATTCATAATCAAGTGATTCCAAAATCCCATCAGTATGGAGTTTCTTCATGCGCTTTACACCAATATGACCTAAACGGCAGTGCCACAAATAGGTTGCACTATCATTATTAACTTTGCATCTTTTGGCTTCAATATTATGATTATGTGTATCACTACGATCGAGATCCAACAAACCATTTTCGTTGGTGTGTATGACCATAGAAGGTTTTTATTCATGTAAACAGAACAACAATTGTTCTCTAACTTAAATGAATAACCGTATTGCAATAAACATGATCAAATCATATTCATGCTCAACGCAAACACCAAATAACACTTATTTAGTTTTAACACTAATCCCGAAAGTATAGGGAGTGTGCGATGATGATCATATCAATCTTGGAACTACTTCCAACACACATCGTCACCTCGCCTTTTACTAGTCTCTGTTTATTCTGCTACTCCCGTTTTCGAGTTACTACTCTTTAGCAACTGAACCAGTATCAAATACTGAGGGGTTGCTATAAACACTAGTAAGTACACATCAATAACATGTATATCCAATATACCTTTGTTCACTTTGCCATCTTTCTTATCCACCAAATACTTGGGGTAGTTCCGCTTCCAGTGACCAGTCCCTTTTGTAGTAGAAGCACTTAGTCTCAGGCTTAGGTACAGACTTGGGCTTCTTCACTTGAGTAGCAACTTGCTTGCCGTTCTTTTTGAAGTTCCCCTTCTATCCCTTTGCCCTTTTCTTGAAACTAGTGGTCTCGTCAACCATCAACACTTGATGTTTTTCTTGATTTCTACTTTCGTCGATTTCAGCATCACGAAGAGCTCGGGAATTACTTTCGTCATCCCTTGCATACTATAGTTCATCACGAAGTTCTACTAACTTGGTGATGGTGACTAGAGAATTCTGTCAATCACTATTTTATCTGCAAGATTAACTCCCACTTGATTCAAGCGATTGTAGTACCCAGACAATCTGAGCACATGCTCACTAATTGAGCGATTCTCCTCCATCTTTTAGCTATAGAACTTGTTGGAGACTTCATATCTCTCAACTCGGGTATTTGCTTGAAATATTAACTTCAACTCCTGGAACATCTTATATGGTCCATGACGTTCAAAACGTCTTTGAAGTCCCGATTCTAAGCCGTTAAGCATGGTGCACTAAACTATCAAGTAGTCATCATATTGAGCTAGCCAAACGTTCATAACGTCTGCATCTGCTCCTGCAATAAGTCTGTCACCTAGCGGTGCATCAAGGACATAATTTTTCTGTGCAGCAATGAGGATAATCCTCAGATCACGGATCCAATCCGCATCTTTGCTACTAACATCTTCCAACATAATTTTCTCTAGGAACATATCAAAATAAAACAGGGAAGCAACAACGCGAGCTATTGATCTACAACATAATTTGCCAAATACTATCAGGACTAAGTTCATGATAAATTTAAGTTCAATTAATCATATTACTTAAGAACTCCCACTTAGATAGACATCTCTCTAATCATCTAAGTGATTACGTGATCCAAAGCAACTAAACCATGACCGATTAACACGTGAGATGGAGTAGTTTCAATGGTGAACATCACTATGTTGATCATATCTACTATATGATTCACGCTCGACCTTTCGGTCTCTGTGTTCCGAGGCCATATCTGTATATGCTAGGCTCGTCAAGTTTAACCCGAGTATTCCGCGTGTGCAACTGTTTTGCACCCGTTGTATTTGAACGTAGAGCCTATCACACCCGATTAACACGTGGTGTCTCAGCACGAAGAACTTTTGCAACGGTGCATACTCAGGGAGAACACTTTTATCTTGAAATTTTAGTGAGAGATCATCTTATAATGCTACCGTCAATCAAAGCAAGATAAGATGCATAAAGGATTAACATCACATGCAATCAATATAAGTGATATGATATGGCCATCATCATCTTGTGCTTGTGATCTCCATCTCCGAAGCACCGTGCTTGTGATCACCATCTCCGAAGCACCATCATGATCACCATCGTCACCGGCTCGACACCTTGATCTCCATCGTAGTATCGTTGTCGTCTCGCCAACTTATTACTTTTACGACTATCGCTACCGCTTAGTGATAAAGTAAAACTATTACATGGCGATTGCATCTCATACAATAAAGCGACAACCATATGGCTCCTGCCAGTTGCCGATAACTCGGTTACAAAACATGATCATCTCATACAACACATTATATCACATCATGTCTTGACCATATCACATCACAACATGCCCTGCAAAAACAAGTTAGACGTCCTCTACTTTGTTGTTGCAAGTTTTACGTGGCTGCTACGGGCTTAGCAAAAACCGTTCTTACCTACGCATCAAAACCACAACGATAGTTTGTCAAGTTGGTGCTGTTTTAACCTTCGCAAGGACCGGGCGTAGCCACACTCGGTTCAACTAAAGTGAGAGAGACAGACACCCGCCAGTCACCTTTAAGCAACGAGTGCTCCGAACGGTGAAACCAGTCTCGCGTAAGCGTACGCATAATGTCGGTCCGGGCCGCTTCATCTCACAATACCGCTGAACCAAAGTATGACATGCTGGTAAGCAGTATGACTTATATCGCCCACAACTCACTTGTGTTCTACTCGTGCAAAGCATCAACGCATAAAACCAGGCTCGGATGCCACTGTTGGGGAACGTAGTAATTTCAAAAAAATTCCTACGCACACGCAAGATCATGGTGATGCATAGCAACGAGAGGGGAGAGTGTTGTCCACATACCCTCGTAGACCGACAGCGTAAGCGTTATTACAACGCGGTTGATGTAGCCGAACGTCTTCACGATCCGACCGATCAAGTACCGAACGTACGGCACCTCCGAAGTTCTACACACGTTCAGCTCGATGACGTCCCTCGAACTCCGATCCAGCCGAGTGTTGAGGGAGAGTTTCGTCAGCACGACGGCGTGGTGACGATGATGATGTTCTACCGACGCAGGGCTTCGCCTAAGCTCCGCAATGATATTATCGAGGTGTAATTTGGTGGAGGGGAGCACCGCACACGGCTAAAAGATCTCAAGGATCAATTGTTGTGTCTGTGGGGTGCCCCCTTGCCCCCGTATATAAAGGAGCAAGGAGGAGGCAGCCGGCCAAGGGAGAGGCGCGCCAAAGGGGGGGAGTCCTACTCCCACCGGGAGTAGGACTCCTCCTTTCCTTGTGGGAGTAGGAGAAGGGAAGGGGGAAGGAGAAAGAAGGAAGGGGGCGCCCCCCTTCCCTAGTCCAATTCGGACTAGCCCATGGGGAGGGGTGCGGCCACCCTTTGGGGTCTTTCTCTCCTTTCCCGTATGGCCCATTAAGGCCCAATACGAATTCCCGTAACTCTCCGGTACTCCGAAAAATACCCGAATCACTCGGAACCTTTCCGAAGTCCGAATATAGTCGTCCAATATATCGATCTTTACGTCTCGACCATTTCGAGACTCCTCGTCATGTCCCCGATCTCATCCGGGACTCCGAACTCCTTCGGTACATCAACATACATAAACTCATAATAAAACTGTCATCGTAACTTTAAGCGTGCGGACCCTTTGGGTTCGAGAACTATGTAGACATGACCGAGACACCTCTCCGGTCAATAACCAATAGCGGGACCTGGATGCCCATATTGGCTCCCACATATTCTACGAAGATCTTTATCGGTCAGACCGCATAACAAGATACGTTGTTTCCTTTGTCATCGGTATGTTACTTGCCCGAGATTCGATCGTCGGTATCTCGATACCTAGTTCAATCTCGTTACCGGCAAGTCTCTTTACTCGTTCCGTAATACATCATCCTGTAACTAACTCATTAGTCACAATGCTTGCAAGGCTTATAGTGATGTGCATTACCGAGTGGGCCCAGAGATACCTCTCCGACAATCGGAGTGACAAATCCTAATCTCGAAATACGCCAACCCAACAAGTACCTTTGGAGACACCTGTAGAGCACCTTTATAATCACCCAGTTACGTTGTGACGTTTGGTAGCACACAAAGTGTTCCTCCGGTAAACGGGAGTTGCATAATCTCATAGTCATAGGAACATGTATAAGTCATGAAGAAAGCAATAGCAACATACTAAATGATCGGGTGCTAAGCTAACGTAATGGGTCATGTCAATCACGTCATTCTCCTAATGAGGTGATCTCGTTAATCAAATGACAACTCATGTCTATGGCTAGGAAACATAACCATCTTTGATTAACGAGCTAGTCAAGTAGAGGCATACTAGTGACACTCTGTTTGTCTATGTATTCACACATGTATTATGTTTCCGGTTAATACAATTCTAGCATGAATAATAAACATTTATCATGATATAAGGAAATATATAATACTTTATTATTGCCTCTAGGGCATATTTCCTTCAGAACCCCTCTGTGATGGTGCCTAGATCGGATCTGGGGGTTCTGGAACTTGCACAGAAAAAGGAAATTTATTTTGAAAATTAGAGATGGCACATACAAATTTGCTTAGAACGGCACGGAAATACCGCATATTGGTAGGTATAGTGGACTCATATGGCAAAATTGGGTTTAAGGAGTTTGGATCCACAAGTAGTAATGCTACTTAGTACAAGGGAAGGCTAGCAAAAAGATTGAGAGGCATCCAACCAAGAAACGAAAAATCTCATAAGCGAGCATTAAGCATAACTAACACCAAATAATGCACCAGAAGTAGGATGTAATTTCATTGCAGAACTATTGACTTTCATGCTTGCATAGGGAATCACAAACCTTAAGACCAATATTCTTACTAAAGCACAATTACTCATCAACATGACTCACATATCACTATCATCATACCGCAAAACTATTACAAAGAATCAAGTTTATTTTTTCCAATGATCTCCATGAAAGTTTTTATTATACCCCTCTTGAATATCTATCACTTTGGGACTAGTTTCATATGTTGCTTTTGATAGCTCAAACAAATCTAAGTGAAGAACATGAGCACAAAAATTTCTTCTCTTAAAATAATATAAGTGAAGCATGAGAGAATTTCTTCAAAAATTACTAACTCTCAAATAAATCTAAGTGAAGCATGAGATCATTTCTTCAAAAATATTAAAGCACACCGAGCTCAAAAAGATATAAGTGAGGCACTAGAGCAATTCCATAGCTCAAAAAAATTTAAGTGAAGCACATAGAGCAATTCTAACAAATCATAGCATAATTTTGGCTCTCTCAAATAGGTGTGTTCAGAAAGGACACTTGACACAAAACAAAAAGCAAAACAAGCAAAGACTCATATAATACAACACGCTCCAAGCAAAACTCGTGATATGTGACAAATACAAATATAGCTCCAAGTAAAATACTGATGATTGTCAGAAAAAAGAGGGGATGCCACTTGGGGCATCCCCAAGCTTAGTTGTTGTTCCTCTTTGGATAATAACTTGGGGTGCCATGAGGCATCCGCAAGCTTAGGCTCTTCTTACTCCTTATTCCTTCATCCATCGTGATCTCACCCAAAACTTGAAAACTTCAATCACACAGAACTCAACAAAACCTTCGTGAGATCCGTTAGTATAACAAAGCAAATCACCACTCTAAGTACTGTTGCAAACCCGTTCATATTTTATTTTTGCATTATATCTACTGTATTCCAACTTTGCTATGGCTCATACCCCCGATACAACCCATAGATTCATCAAAATAAGCACTCAACGCAAAGAAAATAGAATCTGTCAAAAACAAAACAGTTTGTAGTAATCTGAAACTTCGTATACTTCTGTAACTCCAAAAATCCAAAACAATAGGACAACGCAGGCAATTTGTCTATCAATCTTGTGTAAAACATTCAGAATTTTATCACACTTCTGTAAATTTAGACAATTCTGTCACTGGCGCACAAAGTTTCTGTTTTTCAACAAGATCAAATCAACTATCACCCAACATGATCCCAAAGGCTTTGCTTGGCACAAACACTAACTAAAACATAAAAAACACAATCATAACAAAGGCATAATTGTGCAAACACTCAAGGACAGAAAGAAAAAGGCAAAAATAAATTTTATTCATTGGGTTACCTCCCAACAAGCGCTATCGTTTTACGCCCCTAGCTAGGCATAAAGCATAGACTCAAGTATTATCATCTTTAGTTTTGGCAACTTTTGTAAGGGCTTTCTCAACCCAGGAGGCTCTTTACGCTTCCCTAAATTCTCAGGTAAGGAAACCATCTTGAGATCTAAAATATCCGACCCTTTATTGCAAAGAGTAAGCAAAGTATTCATGCGATTGAGGTTTCTACTAATATGTTTGAGTGGTTCATTATATTTTTGCAACTCGACCATATGTTTATGCAAATCACTCAACTTGTCTAAAATTTGGACCCCTTCTTGAGTAAAATAAATCCCGTTTTTGGTTGGTGGGATTCCCAATATCCCCTCTAGGATCTCATAAGCAGCATTAGCATCAAGTTCAATATAATTCCCTTTAGCGGCAAAATCCAAAAGTTGTCTATGATGCAAAGCTAATCCCATATAAAAGTTTCGAAGCAAAATCCTTGCATCTCCTTTAAGATTGCTAATGCGATAAAATTCCATTAATCTATACCAAGCGTCTTTCAAATGTTCTCCTTGTTTTTGCTTGAAGTATAGAACTTAGAAATCTAGTGACCAAGGAGGGGTAGCCATGCTAGCTATAATGACAAAGTAGGCAAGCAAAGTTGCCCTCATAAACATATCTGGCGAGAAAAACACGGACGAAAAAGAGGGCGAATAAAACGATAAAAAAAATTTAAGTGGGGGAGATGAAAACGAGAGACAAATGGCAAATAATTTAAATTGCAAGGAGATGAGATTTGTGATTAGGAACCTGATAAATGTTGATGATGTCTCCCCGGCAACGGCGCCAGAAATTCCTTTTGATGTCGCTTGAACTACGTCGGTATTTCCCCAAAGAGGAAGGGATGATGCAACACAACTACAGTAGGTATTTCCCTCAGTTATGAAACCAAGGTATCAATCCAGTAGGAGAACCAAGCAACACTATGTAAACAGTAACCTACACACAAAGAACAAATACTTGCAACCCGACGCGTAAGAGGGGTTGTCAATCCCTCCACAGTAAAAAGATAGATAAGTTTGTGGTAGATTGGATAAATGGATCACGATAAAACGCAAAATAAAAGATGCAAATAAAAAGTGCAGCAATGTATTTTTGGGTTTTTGGAAATATAGATCTGAAAATAAAAGTGGAAAATAATAGAACGGAAGGCAAATATAAAGAAGATTAGACCCGGGGGCATAGATTCCACTAATGGCTTCTCTCAAGAAAAATAGCATAAGGTGGGTAAACAAATTACTGTTGGGCAATTGATAGAACTTCAAATAATTATGACGATATCCAGGCAATGATCATTATATAAGCATCACGTCCAAGATTAGTAGACTGACTCCTGCCTGCATCTACTACTATTACTCCACACATGAACAGCTATCCATCATGCATCTAGTGTATTATGTTCATGGAGAAACGGAGTAATGCAATAAGAACGATGACATGACGTAGACAAGATCTATTCATGTAGGAATATACCCCATCTTGTTATCCTTAATGGAAATGATCAATATGTGTCTTCCTGCCCCTTCTATCACTGGGAAAGAACACCGCACGTTCGAACCGATCACAAAGCACCTTTTCCCATGGCAAGAAAAATCGATCTAGTCGGCCTAAGTAAACCAAAGATTCGAAGAAGAAATACGAGGCTATAAGTAATCATGCATATAAGAGATCAAAAGAAGACCCAAATAATTTTCATGGATAAAATAGATCTGATCATAAACTCAAAGTTCATCGGATCCCAACAAACACACCGCAAAAAGAGTTACATCAAATAGATCTCCAAGAGACCATTGTATTGAGAATCAAAAGAGAGAGAGGAAGCCATCTAGCTACAAACTACGGACCCGTAGGTCTACAATGAACCACTCATGCATCATCGGAGAGGATGATGAACCCCTCCGTGATGGTGTCTAGATTGGATCTGGTGGTTCTGGAACTTGCAGCAGCTGGAATTGTGTTTCATCGACTCCCCTAGGGTTTTTGGATTTTTGGGTATTTATAGAGCAAAGAGGTGGTGTGGGAGGCGGCCGAGGTGGGCACAACCTACCAGGGCGCGCCTGGGCCCCTAGGTGCGCCCAGGTGGGTTGTGCTCCCCTCGGAGCCCCCTCTGGTACTTCTTTGGCTCAATAGGTGTCCACTGGTCCAGAAAAAATCTCCAAAAAGTTTCGCTGCGTTTGGACTTCGTTTGGTATTGCTTTTCTGTGAAGTAAAAAACAAGCAAAAAACAACAACTGGCACTGGGCACCATGTCAATAGGTTAGTCCCAAAAAAGATATAAAGTTGCTATAAAATGATTGTGAAACATCCAAGAATGATAATATAACATCATGGAACAAGCAAAAATTATAGATACGTTGGAGACGTATCGCGCACCAAGGCCGGTGGACGACGACGAGGCCCAGACTGGAATGACATGGAGATGGGGAAGACGCGGCAGTGGAGTCACAGACAGAGAGGAGTGGGAAACTTGACTGGTTCGGGTGCGGGGTGGGCCTACACTCGGCATAGAATAACAGGAGGTGCGGAGGAGTGGAGGGATGGCCGGGCCGTCGATGGGGTAGCGTTTCGCTGTGAGGCGCGCGAAATAGCGCCACTGGACGCCGGAGGCTGGAGCAGGCGGGCCCGGCAGCGCTGCAGGAAGAAGGCGAGAGGTTGAAGAAGAATGCTGGCCGTTGGATGTAAATCCAATGCCTTGCTTAGGCTTCGACCTTTGTATTTTTTGCGAAAGTGCTTAGGCTTCGAGCTACTGGCCCACATGTCAGCCAGTCCATTTGTTTTTTTAGTCCATTTGGTGGGCTGGGTGAAACAATGATGTAGAGTTTATACAGCTCGTTTATATATTATGTTAAAATTTAAAGCCCATTTGCATTTTTTTCGAAATCCACGGACTTGTTGGCTTGGGTGAAAATATCATGTTGGGCTGGACGGAGAAATGTTATAAAAACATAAACACATGATTACACGTCTATTACTTATTGGTCAGTAAAATCTTTCAAAGCTTATGTACGCAATCACGAGGAGTTAACTTGTCAAGTTATATATATATAAACAATTATTATTATTATTTTGTAAGAACTTTCGATTTACGAAATAAAATATGATTTAAATTTGATGAGTTAATAGGACGTGGGGTATTATTATTATTTTAGTCTAGATGTGGGACAGTTGAGTAGGTTCTAGGGAAAACTACTGGGAGAAAACTCATATTACATCAAAAAAGAAAGTGCGAGCAAATTCAGATATAGGACTAATAAAAACGAAAAATAAAGGAAGTGGGAAGGTCTATACAATGGTTCGACGAATGACAGGTTTAACGGAACCTTATGTTCTTTCTATTATATATATAATAAAATAAGATATAAATATAAATAGGAGTGCATATATACAATTATAGAAGGGAAAACATAGGTTCAGATTTGCATTCTTATAGAAAAATAGAACTGAGCTGTGCGTTGTCTTGAAAAAACAAACATAACTTGGGTTGCTGATGTTATGGACAAGCTAGGCTGGGAGGCCCAGAGGCCGCTTGATACCTGCTGAACCCCCCAAAAAAGTTGAAACCTGCTGGATCAACTGTGTCTGCATGTCGTGGGCTGCGCGGGTTAAACAACAAAACCTAGGCCATGGACCTGGTGATCCCGGACTGTCAGCCTCCCGACGAACAGTCGTGTCCCGATTCTCTCGTTTTGTTGACCATGTTGGGAACGATAGACGGCGGCGCCACGGCGAGAGCACTAAGGCGAAGGACGACATCGAGACCTCAGACCGGAATGAACCAGAGCAGGGGAAGACGCATGTGGAGGGGAGTACGAGGGTTGACTTGTTCCGGTGCAGGGTGGGCCGATGGAGCTGCCATCGCCGGAGAATGTGTACGCGCGGAAGTTTTCGCGTAGCCGGTTTGACAGAGAGGTGAGGAGGGTGAGGGATTAGCGGATTCAACTTACTGCTGGAACGGCAGGGCTGTGTGATTTGACGGCTCGTCTGGAAAGATGAGGTCTTGTGATATGGCTGCTCATTATAGTCATTATTACTGCGGCGCTATGACCGGGGTGATGCCCCCCTTTCGTTCCCCACTCTAATCTTGTGCATGACACGTCGACCCGGGTGTTGGCTCTCCCACATGTCAGCGATGTGAGAAGGAGCAAAGAATCATGCGGTATATTGGTCCCCATTGTATTTCGTGTCAAATTTTGACTATAGATTGAACTAACAAAATCTTCATGCATGTTACCAAAAATTATATCATTCCAAACTATGTTCAAATACGAATCCAACGACATAATTTTTATTGACATGCACTAACATCTTGTTAGCTAAATCTTTGGTCAAAATTTGGCACAAACTACAAAGGTGACCATAGAAAACAATGTGGTGATATGGCCATAAAAATCAATGTACTACAGTCCAGTCTCTAGCATGTACATGACTACTCCTCTTCCTCCTCCTCTCGGTTCATCGCCATCATACTTTCCCCATTCCTGTGTTTTCAATATCCTATGAATCAAAGAGGCCCTTAGACTAGTTTAGGTCCGGTCATTTTTTTCCAATGTGTTACGTCCAAAATTTAATGAACGTGCTCTGGTTTCAATGAAAATAATCCGGTTTGCATGTAGTAATTCATTTATTTATTTATTCTCATGCGGGGGGGGGTTGCATGTAATTCGTGAGGTCTGAAATGTAAAGTATGCCGACATGGTTGCATATGCTCCGAGTCGTGCATGCACTACGACCCAGATGCTCTATGTCCCACATGTCAGCGAAAGGAAGCACGTGGAAATAGCCTAGGAGTACATATAGGAGGAAAAATGCGTGAAAAATTATGTACTATGAAGTGTAGCTGCTGATTGAACAGGAGACCTAAAGTGATGACAGGTATAGGTCACATGCACCCAACTAGTGGTACTAGACGCACGAGTACTCAGTACTCCTATTCTATCAACACGAGTCCCATCTGACAATGGCGTCGGTGCTACAGCTAGCCTTCTCCCTCATTTCTCTATTCTAATTCTAACTCAGCCAACGCATGGTGGGCGGGGTGGGGATTTGCCGATAGTGGGTTTGCTCAACTGCGGCCCCACCTGACAGCGAAAATACTAACAAGCGTTCCCTAGCTTGAGCGGCATGCTGGACAGACCGTGTGGGGGTGCGACGCGAATGGCACAGGCATGTTGTACTTGTTCCACTTTCTCGTTTTGAACTCATAACATGTAGTAACGCTGAGTTCTTAATATATATAAGTTTGGTTGTCGTGCCAATATATACAGTACTCCCTCCATGTAGGTTGGGTCGCTGATGTCAAAGTTTGACACAAAACACGATGGTGACGGACCAGTCTACCTCCATCCTGGTTTATTGCTCCCCATCGTAATCTATGCCAAATTTTGACCATAAATTTGACTAACAAAAGGTTCATGCATGTCACCAAAATTATATCATTGAAAACTATGTTCAAATACAAATCAAACTATATAATTTTTGTTGACATGCACTAACATTTTGTCAGATAAATCTTTGGTCAAAATTTAGCACAAATTACAAAAGGGACTAATAAACCAGGACCTAGGTAGTACACCAGGACAAAGACAGTGATAGTATATATAATTAACGCCAAATAAGAGGAAGGGATCACACATGTCATTTACGACTGTAATAAAAATGCCATACACTAATAAAACATTAAGGCCACGAGGCGATGCAGTGCTGGTTATAGGAGGCTAGAAGAAAGATGCATCCATCGACGACGTCCTCCTCCTCGACTCAGGGCACCGGCCCACCGAACAGCGGCTAAGTAGCAGTGGCTTTCGTGGCCAGGTCAACGTGCTTCTGAACAATGGCATCCAACAATTCCAGCCGGTGGAAGAAGACCAACGTCTGTCTGTCCTCGCTGGCGTTATAGTGGCCTAAGTAGACAATTGGCTCGTAGACGTGGATGTGTAGGTCGATGGTTTCGTACATGGCGAGGCGCTGCGCGGCGAGCGCGGCCTCGAGGTGCACATTCTTTGTCGCGACCTCCGGTAGCTGCAGGGCCACCAGTGCTTCAAAGAGTTCGTCACCTTGGAGGCCGATGAGGGTGGCAGGCAACGAGGAGCCTGGGCACGCGGGCTGGAGCAGTACGGCAAGGTCATCCGCGCGCTTCTTGACGGTGGTGAACTTGCGGATGGAGCGGACCATCATCTCGCACATGCGAGAGGCAAAGTCGGCGTCGACAAGGGCTATGGCGCAGGCGGTCGATAGCAACGTCTGGAAACACTGCGCGGTGCAGGGCCGTAGGCCGGTGTCTTGGACGATCTGGCATAGCTGACTGTCGCTCGCGTCCATCGACGCCATGGGTTCTTGTGGCTTCTGGTCACTTGGTCTTGGTCTTGGATTGAAGTGAGCAGTGTTGTGCAGAGACTAGGAGGAGTAGATGGATTGGAGTGGTGGGCCGCCTTTATATGAGAGTCCAAACTGCGTTGCATTCACATTGTGCTGGCTTCATTCTGCTTCTCCAATTACTTACCTCTGCATGCCAATTGAATGAGAAGGCATCATTGACCGTCCAACGTTTCGGGAACCGCTACCCTCTCCCTCATCGGCATTCAAGCCGTATCAACGTTAATGCGTGTCAAAAAGAGACTAGTCAGTAGTAGTACTCAATATTGCGCACCGCGACCAAGGCGGGGAGGAAAACATGAGAACTTAATACTACATCTGTTCCTAAATATTTACGGTGTAGATTCACTCATTTTGCTCCGTATGTACTCATTTACAGTGTAGTCACTTGTTGAAATCTCTAGAAAGACAAATATTTAGACTACCCACAGTGGGAGTAACATAGGTGGTAACATCACACATCTCTAGGCAAAACAGATGATGTGGCGAGTAATTAATGAGGAAAGAAGGGCATGTGGTAACATAGTTAGTTACTGTAACATCACACATACCAAGACAAGATGAGTCTACAACCTAATAAATGAAGTGTTGCATGACACCACACATATGTTACTCCCCACTATAGAGGTAGTAACATAGACTAGTAACGTATGCATGTTACTAGTCTAAGTTACTACCCATTGTGACTAGTCTTAGGAACGGAGGGAGTATTTGCTAATTAGTAATACCATTGCATGCAATGAACTGACCGCTGCATGCCGTGCTAGGTACTACGTCCCACGTCTCTCATTGGTTGATTCCTATTCATTTCTACAAACAAGAAACATGGTCGGGTTTGTTTTGGGATTATTTGATTTTCGTAAGATGACTATAACTAGCAATCGCCACAATAACCGTAAGATCTGCATCCGACAGTGGCACCTATTGGACGCAAACATCAATAGAAAAGAATTGCCACAAAACTGCCCCACCACGCCCCACCCCTACACAAAAGACTGCCACGCGAGCGTTCGCAACTGCCATGTTTGAGTTGCGCTTGGCTCTTTGCCTCTTCAAGAAGTCAAACAATGATGTTACTACTTATACAGTATCGAATCAACTGCTGCATGTCCGTCCACCACGTGCGGGAGGGATAGCTTGTTGTAGTAAGCAAAAGCCTCTCCTCGTCTGCGAGTCACCGCGCGCATGGGCGAGGGAGAGGGCGTACTAGTAGTAATCAAGATTCTCCTTGTTATACGAGTTGACGTGACACATCATAGCACTGGCCCCACATACTTGCCTCTAAACTTCGCTAAAAGACCCGCAGTGGACAATATTTGCTGCAACGTCTAACATTTACCCCACCACAAATTAAAATATACATTCCTCTCTTGACAAGATCAGCATGCAAACTACAATCACCAGGATGAGAGGTAGGGCCAGAAGATTATTTTAATCAAAAAATGCTTCGAGACGGCCTCATAGCATGGAGCCGACTCCAACGATTAGGCTGGTCGTAATGGAGTATCATGCATGCCAACTAGGCAATTTTGATAAGGTGTCATAGAATTAAGTCAAGAAAGAGAGGGTTGAGTATCATGATACCGTATCATAATAAATACTATGCTACTATGTGTCACGCATGGCAATAAATAGAGTACTACATGATATAATATATGATATTATGCATTAGGAAGGTAGTATCATACATTAGTATTGTGGCACCCCGGCTCAGAGGAAACCGGAACGCCCCTATTCCAGCCCAGAGAAAAGTCTTCTGGAATACGTCACTGCTGGCATAGAACAAATCAGCTCTTTATTACAAATACTCAGGGATACAAGGGTTTCGATATAATAGGGAATTACATCGGCACAACGGCACTACGCCTGCCAAGGTTGCTCTATGCTAGCAGTGGAATAACTTCTAGCAGCAGAACACGACGACAGGGATGGACTCCACTCCGCAGGGGCTCTGCCTGGAACGCTTATCCTAGCTCGCCAAAAAAGGATCCACGGCAAACAAGCAAGCAGACAACGCGTGACCTGCAAACTGGCATGACACGCCAGGTCAGTACATTGAATGCACTTGCAAGCTCACAAAAACCAAAGCAATCAAGACAAACAACAGCATGGCATTTGCAAGTTAAAGCAATGATGAACATGATACCACTAGAACCTTATAATTATTGCATGAACATGTTGAACATAACACATCTAGCATCACATGAAATTAGCATGGCAATGTTACTCATGATATGCACAAGATGATACTAGCATGCAGCATACTTAGCATGATCCACTTACTCTGTTCGAGGTTACCTTGTAACCACCACATGTATCAACTTACCCACTTGGGCATCACACGGTCATCTCAGGACCGATCAAGCTTGGTATTAACAATACCGTAGTGATCATATGAACACAAGGAGCTTGATCTTTACCCGAGATTACCACATGACACCAGATATATCAAGCAACTTCGGTATTCACGATACCACTGTGATCCTCTCATGACCGCATAAAGATCAACCACTTTCTTTCCTCATTGAACCAGGGTTGTTCGTTTAATCAGGTTATTATTACTGTTGACCCATAGTGTGACCTACTACGAACTGGGCCCTTATTCGTGGGCACGGCTATCGATAGATTAAACACACTCTGCAGAGGTTAGTACATTGTACCCACACCACGAAAACCAAGGCCTCGTGCTCCCATTCGGGTGGACTAACGACGTTCCATCAAAAGCGATCTATTGCCATGACACTCTCCCGGCCACTCAGACAAACTCCCCTTTGGGCTAAGTCATGGGTGGCCCCGATGTCACCTCGTGACAACCAATGGCCACCGTCGTGGCAAGACAATATAGTCCCAAACGGGGACAACCCGGGTACAACAACAACGGGCACAAAAGGCTTATGTCCGCCTACCTGATCAGGGTAGCACGCGCCCATAACTTTCCCTGGTTGGAGGCACCGGCAAGAGGCATGACAATAGACCAAGTTAGGAGCCCCCATAAAGTTGTGGATGCACTGGTCAGTTCAATTTCGATGGCACTATGACTCAGCCAACATGTGCTCAAGTTCGATTAATGTCCGATTTAAATTGAAGGTAAAGAGTTGAGTCATAATAACATGATGAAATAAAAATTCATATGAGCATGATATCAACATGAGCATGGATGAACCACATCACTATTTAACAAATCAGCAGCAACAATTCATTTACCCTACTGAATGCACCTGAGCAAGGCATAACAATGAATAACACAATAGCAACACTACATAAGAACATAGCATGACCACTAGCATTAGGAAATAATAGCATAATAAAACATGGTGTCATGTCTTGCTTGGTAAAGAAGAGGTCAACGGGAAGAAGTGCAGAAGGATTGCGGAAAGATTTGCCGGAAACAGTTCTCTCCCAGAGGGCTAGATAAGTGCAAGGGCAAAATGGTCATTTTCGAAGTGGGACCACCTAGTGAAAATGATACTAACTGATAGAGCTCGACGAGACGAAGAAGTAGTCTTTGGAATCACCTCATTTGGAGTTGTGGTTGAAAAGATATAAGCGTTTGTCTGCCAGGGGCCTATCTGCAAATAAAAATATTCACAACAGGGTCCCTGGCAGCTCGGTGGGTTGCGCACTCCAGTAGAATACGCTTTCCCATGGGGAAAGCGTAAAGCGCAGAATGCGCTTCCACTTATCCAGCGTGGCAGTGGGGGGGCTGGGCGCCTGGGTCGCTGACGTGTGGTCCCCACCTCTGACTCTCTCTCCTCCCTCTCATCCTTCTTCTTCCCCGACGCAGGCGCAGAGCAGAGAGAGGGTCGCCGGCGCCGGCGTGATTCCGGCCAACTCCGGCCACCATTCGAGGTGCTGGAGCCACCGAAGAGTTCAGGAGGCTGCGGCGCATCCACTCCGGTGACGCACGAACGCCGGAGATGCCCGGAGCGATGGCGGGTGGAAGGGCTGTGGACGAGGCCGTCAGCCATGGTGGTGGACGGAAATGCAGTCGCTCCAGAGGGAAAATGAGGAGGTGGGGAGGATCAATGGGTCGAGGGGGTGACTCTGGTGGTGGTGGAAGAGAGAATGGAAGCGCGGCTCACCGAAATCGGGAAGAACGGAGGCGGCGGCCATGGCGACAGTGAGAGGTGAGGAGTGTCGGATTACGGGTTCCGGCAAAACCCTTAAGGTTCGAACACTGGGGTGCGCACGAAGATCTCTCCTCCCCTAGCTCACATGCACAATGATCTCACTGCCTAGCTCGACGAACCCAAAGAACAAAGAGACACAAGATTTATACTGGTTCGGGCCACCGATGTGGTGTAATACCCTACTCCAGTGTGGTGTGGTCGATTGCCTCTTGGGCTGAGGATGAACAGTTACAAGGGAAGAACAACCTCCTAAGTAGAGGTGTTCTTGTGCTCGGTGATCTTGTGTGGATGAAGGCGATCTCAATGACCTGTCCCTTCTATGGTGGTGGCTAGCCCTATTTATAGAGGCCTTGGTCCTCTTCCCAAATATTGAGCGGGAAGGGATCCCACAACAGCCAAGTTTGAAGGGGGACACCTAGTACAAGTTATCCTGACAAAAGTAGTCTTCGCCTGCCAAAGGCTCTGGTGGCGACGCCGTCTTGGGCTCCACGGTGACCTCCGTCCTGCCATCATACTGGTCTTGGTCTTGTTGCACTGATATGGAAACCTTTGCCTGATGCCTCGGGACTCCTCGCATGCGCTTGCCTCTTTAGCACCAAAGAGGAAACGAGGACACTATGCGCGCTGGCGCCCGCCTGGTCATGGTCGTCATGGCTTGCATCACACGGACCTCGCGAGGTGCCCCTTGCCTTGATCTCTCTGCTCCTCGCGAGCCAGCCTGGTGAGGCCGCCCCTGAGGAGGTCTTGCGTCGTCCGCCTCGTGAGGCTTGGCCCCTCGCGAGGGTCTTGAGTGTTTGCTGGTGAAGATGGGCCATACGGGGCCGCTGGTGGAGCCACACCGTGGGCCGCAGGCACGCAAGTCTGGGGACTCCCGTTCCTAGAACGCCGACAGTAGCCCCCGGTCCCAAGGCGCGCTCGGACTTGGCTTCGAGGCGAATCCAAGGGGAAAGTGCGGAGCGCCGCGGGCCCCAACAGCCTGCAGGCCCGCTCGACGCGTGGCGATTGGTTGGACGTGGGCGTCTCCGCTTCCCCACGCTGCCTCGGCAACTGCCCAACTTGACGAGTCCCTGCCGCATGCAGAGAAAAATCATCACTACCTGTGATCGTGGAGGCCGGCGGTTGGCCTTCCTCTGGCTATAAATGAGGAGGGGGCGGAGCCCCTGTCGCTCATCTCTTCCTGCTCCACTCGTTTCTTCTCCCCTGCTTCACTGCTAGTAGCGACACCCATGGCACCCATGAAGAGGTTCTCGGCCGCAGAGAAGGGGAAGGCCCACCAAGAGGGGCCCCTTCGCGCGGCGGGAGTCGCCCATGTCGTGGCAGCCCCGTCGATGAGGGGAGACATGCCATGGTCACATGGCCTCCCGGGCCGTGCTTCCATTCGGCGGAGGTGCTGCCGGAATTCTTCGTGTTGGTCGGAGAATCTGGCCGCCACCTGGCTTCAGCTCCCGTGCTTCTTCATCGGCGAGCTGCCGACCACAGGTCCAGGCGGGCTCTGGCCGCAGGCGGACGGCTGCTGCAGAAAAGCTTCCTGGGTCACGGTTGAGGTCTCCGTCGTGGGCAACGCAGCCCTAGCCCGCGGCTGGCAGACGTTTGCCCACGCGTGCGGCCTGGGCAGGCGGTGCACCCTCCACTTCAAATACGACGGCAACGCGACCCTCTACGTGAGGGTGTTTGGAGAAGATGGCCGCCGCGTCGGGTACTGCACTGAGGACAACGACGGCGACGAGGTGCTCGGTCTTGGCGACGGTCGTGATGAGGACGAAGATGGACCCGCCCTCGGCGCCGACCGCGGCTCGTCAAGCTACGGCGGCTCTTCCTCCGACGAAAGCTCCACCAGCGGCGGCTATGACCAGCCGCCGCGCCCGCTTCGAGGGCGGCAGCGGGTCGTCTCGTCGTAGCGCCCCGGTGAAGCGTGAGGAGGGGTCTGGCTGAGCCCAGGAGAGCGTCACGGATCCATCCTCGCGAACTACTGCAAGGCACGCGCCGCTTTTATTTCGTTCTTCCTTTCCTTCCTGCATTGAGAGAGAGACAAGTATGGGGCCCCGCGGGGGCGTGCAAGAAACTATGATTTCCAAGTTGTTATGATGTGCTTATTGTTCCTGTGTCGTGTCGCAATATCAATGTTTTATATAGGCACGTAGGAATAACTTAGCTTGACGCGCTTGAAGTAGTTTCCGCCTCACGAGGCACGCAATTCTCAGTACCTGGTGAGGCGTCTAGGAACTGCAAAAAAATTTTATAGGAGATCCCGAGCCCTGGTCGCAGGCGCCGCCGGCCATGACCCAGCGCCTCGCATCGCGGTACCCGAGGGGCACGGATTGAGAGATGTGCGCCAGCTTGCGGTTCGAACGAGGGCGCCTCGAGAAAAAACAGACAAGACGCTCACGAGGGCACGAGGGCACCGGTCCAGCCCCCTCGCGAGGGACGCGAGAGAGAGTACAGGTCAAACAGAGAACCGAAGGCAGAAACAGAGGCGGAAGGCGATGGAACAAGACCGGCAAGGAACACCAGAAAGCAAATTTTGATTAAAGAGGGGCAAGCCAACTACGGAAAGCAAATGAAAAGCCGCGTCTGGCACCTAGTCTAGTCTTCTTGTCTTCTCACCAGCGCGGAGCTAAGTGTTGCCACTAGGACGTGGGAGGGAGCCCCCGAGGCCCGAGGGTGGCACTCCTGAGACTCCGGGGCGTGTACAGCCCCACTCATTATTACGTGAGAGTGTCACGAGCGGAGACCTTCACAAGCACTGGGCCTTCTTCACAGGCGTTGGGCCTTTCTTCATGGGTAGAACTTCCGGAGGTGCTGGATGTTCCAGGCGTTCTGGATGGGTACCCCGTCCTGCGTCTCGAGGCGCGCGGCGCCAGGCCTGGAGACGTGGACGACCCTAAACGGGCCCTCCCACATGGGTGAGAGCTTATGCAGCCCTTCCCTGGAGAGCACCCGCCTTAGGACGAGGTCACCCACTTCAAGCGTCCTAGAGTGGACGCTGCAACAGTGGTACCGTCGCAGCGCCTGCTGATATCTTGCCGCTCGCAGCGTGGCTTCACGGCAGCGTTCCTCCCCCAGCATGAGGTCCATCCCCCGCATGGCGTCCTGCTGCGCCTCATCAAACGCCAGGACCCGCACGGAGCGATGCTTGACCTCGTGAGGGAGAACCGCTTCTGCTCCGTAGACAAGGAAAAATGGGGTCTCGCCCGTTGGCTTGGTGGCGGTGGTGTGGATGGACCACATCACAGACTGGAGCTCGTCGTGCCAGCCCCTACCGCAGGCCTCGAGCTTCTTCTTGAAGGTCCTGGTCTTGAGGCCTCTCAGGACCTCCGCGTTGGCGCGTTCGGCCTGACCATTGCTCCGGGGGTGCGCCACCGAAGCGTAGCAGATCTGCGTTCCAAGGTTAGCACAATATGTCTTGAAGAGATTGCTAGTGAACTGCGAGCCGTTATCGGTGATGATGCGGTTGGGGACCCCAAACCGGCTCACGGGACCTTTGATGAACTTGACCGCGGAGCCGGCCGGGATGGTGCGGACGGCTTCTACCTCCGCCCACTTGGTGAACTTGTCGATGGCAACATAGAGGTAGCGGTAGCCCCCAGACACTCGAGGGAACGGGCCCAAGATATCCAGCCCCCAGACTGCGATTGGCAATGAGAGTGGGATGGTCTGGAGGCCCTGAACCGGCTGATGGATCTGCTTGCTGTGGAACTGACAGGCCTCGCAGGACTTCAGTAGCTCAGTCGCGTCGTTGAGTGTCGTAGGCCAGTAGAATCCGCTACGGAACGCCTTGCCGACGAGGGTCCGTGACGACGAGTGATGCCCGCAGTCCCCGCCGTGTATGTCGGCTAGCAACTCTTTCCCCTGCTCCCTGGAGATGCAACGCAGGGGAACGTCATTTGGCCGCTTGCTGTATAACTCACCGTTCTCGATGCAGTATGTCGTGGCATGCCGGGCCACACGCTCCACGTCCTCCTCCTTCTTCAGCAACGTCCCTTGCGTCAGGTATTCCTTGAATTCCTTGGTCCAGCACCCCTCCTGAGGCTCGAGCGCCAAGAGTAGGCGCGCTCCCGAGGTCGGGCCGCAGGCCGGGGCTCCCGAGGCAGGTGGTTGAGGGAGCTCCTCCCGATGCAGCGCTGTCCTTGAAAGTGGTGGTGTTGCCGATGGCTTGAAGAGCCGCTCCTCGAAGACGCCAGGCTCTTGGGGTAGCCTCTTGGATGCTCTCCTGGTGATGTCATTGGCTTCCTTGTTGGTGCCACGGGGCACGTGCCGCAGTTCCTGGCCCAAGAACTGCTTCTCCATCTTGCGTACCTCCGCGAGGTATGCTTCCATGTGCTCGTCCTTCGGCTCGTATACCTTGTTGGAGAAGTTGACGAGGAGCTGCGAGTCACCCTTGATGGTGAGGCGCTTCACCCCTAGGGCCACCGCAGCCTTGAGGCCAGCTCTGAGGCCTTCGTACTCTGCTATGTTGTTGCAGACCTTCTCGCCCTGCTGGAAGCAGAGTTGCACGGCGTAGTAAAGCTTGTCCTGAGTGGGTGAGATGAGCACTGCTCCAGCCCCCGCGCCCTGGTGCGCAAAGGCGCCATCGCAAATACATAATCCAGCCGTCTGGCGCTTCACTCCCCGGCGAGAGGGACCGATCCTCGCCTTCTTCAAGTCCCGGGGCGTCCGTCCATTCTGCCACGAAATCAGCGAGCGCGGCTCCCTTGATGACCCTGGTTGTGCTGAACTCCAACTGAAATGCCTGCAGCTCGATGTTCCACTCAGCGACTCTCCCGACGGAGTTGGGGCTCCTGAGCACCCTCTCCAACGGGTAGGCCGAGACGACCTTGATGGGGTGACCTTGAAAGTAGTGCCATCGCTTACGCGATACCACCAAGAGCGCGAGCAGGAGCTTCTGAGGCATGGGGTACCGTTCCCTCGCGTCTCGCAACACCGTGCTGACAAAATACACAAGGTGCTCGACGAGGGCGGGTGCATTGACGAGGCTCACGGCTTCCGGAGGTTGGGGCGCCTCCTGAGACGATGGAGCCCCCAAAGCTTGGTCGCTCGTTGGGGCCTCTGCAGGCCCATGTGCGCCGTCTTGCTGAGCCTGGTCCTTCGCTGACATTGCCGCAGCCCTTGCGGTGCCCTCCGGGTCTTGCGCCGTCTCGGCTGAGGGAGCGGCTTGGCGCGACGCATCCCTGACCCGGCGCTCCTCCCGGACCGCCACCAGAGCTGCGCTAGCGGAGTAAGGGGTGGCGGCAAGGTACATCACTAGGGGCTCGAGAGGTCGGGGCGCCACCATCACTGGAGTGCTGGTCGGGTATCTCTTGAGGTCTTGAAACGCTTGGTCAGCCTCCGGGGTCCACTCAAATGGGCCCTTCTTCTTCATCAGCTTGAAGAATGGTTGGGCGCGCTCTCCGAGCTTGGAGATGAAGCGCCCCAACGCAGTCATGCGACCGGCAAGTTTCTGCATCTCCTTAAGGGTTTGTGGTTGTGGGGACCCCGACTCATAAGTCGTGATCACCGAATGCACGTGTACAGTGATCCTAGAGATCAATGCTCACTAAACACACAGAAGCTGAATAACAAGAGTCTTACATCCATACATATCGTCTTACACAAATTATGACCATTATGGTCAAGTCTTACATAGATAAAGCCACAAGGGCTGAATACCAAATAAACTTAAGCAGCGGAAATCTTCGTCGATAAGTAGAACCCATGCCATCTGCCTTAACCCTAGAGGCATTCTGACTGGGAAACGTCCTAGTTCGCATGTTCGTCTCCAAAGAACTCTTCATCGAACTCCGGTTCTTCCATGCCTGGCCAATTAAATAACCAGTGGCAAGCCAATGAGTACCTTGAATGTACTCACAAGCAACCCATGTTTTGGCTCAAGATACAACAATGCATGACATAGGTAAATTTTTGCAGAAAGCTAATTTTGTTGTGTTATGACATGTTCAATAATTGGTAAAACATGCATCATACAAATTCAAGTAACCATAGGGACTGGTTACAGATATCAACATAAATGGGGTGGGCATCAACCCAACTCAATCATGTCAAGTCCTTTGACTTGACCCAAGTAGTTCTTCCCACTTATCCAAACACACACACTGGTTTGCAAACATGTGGACACAGCCCAAGAGCGGTTACCCAACTGTCCTTGACCGTGGACACGGCTATTCGAATAGTTTTACACTCTGCAGAGGTTGCACACTTTACCCACAAGATCCGGGGAACTTCCGTGTCATCCACGACCCGCGGTACCTCAAGTACCCGGGGTAAGCACCCGATCACTATCTTTCCCTAGACGACACTAACATAGAGTCCACTCGATTGGTAGTAACCCCCGTGCCCAACATTTCACATCTTAAAATTGTGGAGCCTCGCTCCCATATTCATCACATACCACTGGCACGGGGTACCAACGGTGTGTCCGGTGCCCCATAAAAATGTTCTTGGCCGCCCTACCTGGCACGACCCCGTCCCGAGAGAGCGCAACAACAACTCTCCCGTCACTAGTAATGCGGGCTCCAAACTAGTATCGGCCTAGGTAATCAATAATGCCCTTTCCCATATAAGGGTAGTGTGGTTGCACATGTAAGGTTGGAATAACGGTCGCAACTTAAACAAATCCTTTTTGAAAACAACACACACACTTGCCTCGGTACACCACTTTGTCATCAAGTGGTTACCCAACTCATTATCTCCCTCGGGCATAAGTGGCACCCGACAGGGTTTTCGAAGAGTCTTTTGTAAATACTTTGTCTCCATCACCATGCATATTCCCGTCCCATTTGCGTAGCCACTACTATAGCATCCTATCTACTCCCACCGGCATAACCCTCATAAGAAGGTAGGGTCATGCACCATGCAAGTATGAACGAGGAAGTAACAGAGGCAACCCATCAAGGTGGTTACCACCTCATCATGATTCCGTTGCAACAACAATATGGTGCTATATGACATGCATAAAAAGGGTTTCATAGACATGGTCAAAGGGCTGCTTGCCTTTTCTAACAAAGTCTTCGAGGTCTTCAAATATCTCTGTTCCAACTCCAAGCATTTCGTCTACTTCGTCAACTATCGTTGAAAACAACCATAATAAGCAACACAACAAGGCAGAAAATAAAGTGCTCTAAAAATATTAATTTGACTTTTCGAGGACATCTCTGGTTAAATGAAAAATAACCAGACTGGTTTCATTGGAATTGGGTCAGTGGATATTTCTAAACATTTTGATATGATGGAATCAAGGGGTTTATGGATTTGCAAGAAGTGTACAGAAATATATTCTTGAAAAATGAGCAAAGGTACCCATTTAACAAACCATGATTTTAGAAGCATCTAGGAGTTGGTTTCACTGGATTTGGAGTTCAAATGATTTTCCTATGAATTTGCAAAGTTGACAAATATGAAGAAATGGCTCATTATTTTGTGTGGTACAGAAAGTATTAAGAAAAATGTTTATAAACTAAGTTATGAACTTAGAAGCATCTAGGAATTTGAATCATGACATTTGGATCAAAAATTGGCTATCTGTGATTTTCTAAAGTTTATCACAGAATTAAGAAAATTGGGATTTACTAAATAAGTGTGAAGGAAACTTCTCTAAAAAATGTGCAAGCTCCTCTATGAGGTAGGGAATGATTTATAGAGTCACTAGAAATTTGAATCATCAAATGTGGATATCATTTGAATTATTTGTGGATTTTACAAGTTTACAGAAAAAGAAAAAGAAAAGGGAAACGGTTTTACCCTTATCCTGCGCACAGGGCGGGAGATAGCAGTGGGCCGGCCCAGCGGCTCAGCTGCGCGGGTGGCAGGGCGACGTCGAAGGCGCTCCTCCCGGAATACGCGTTCGCTGCGCGTGAAGCGGGTTTACTCTTGGCCCGTCTCCACTTAAACGGGCGGGGGCCGCCCACCGGGTCGCTGACGAGCGGGGCCCGGTACTCAGGCCGTCTCCTACCTCCCGCTCGAACAGAGCAGAGGCAGGGGAGGCGAGGCCGAGCGGGTGCCGGCGTTCTCCCCAGTGGCACCGGCCACCTCCGGCGATGCCCAGCACACCGGCGGGTTCAGGAGGCCGCGCCGCATCCGTAGAGGTGCGCCATTCCCGCAGGGGTGGTCGGATGCGAGCGCACCATCGGTCGTGGCGGGCGAGGCTGGCGGTGGTGATGGAGCTCGATGGCACGGCCACGGGGAGGAGAGAAAGAAGTGCGGGAGGGCCCCTTCGGGATGTTGGAGGTGCTCTGGTGTGGTCTAGAGGGGAGGAGGAGGAGCGGTGGGTGCAAATTTAGGCGGAGTCCGGCGGCTCGGCTCCGGCCATGGGGAGCGATGGAGGGCACGAGAGGAGGTGCAGGTTGGTCCAGGGGGTGCAAGGGAGAGAGAGAGAGAGAGCAAAGGAGCTCTAGAGGAAGGTCAGGGGCGGCCTTATAGCGAGGCCACGGCTCACCGTGGACGCGGCCTACGGGCACCCGCGGAAATGGCCGCGGTGGCCACGGGAGGAGGCTCGGGGTTGTCTGCGGCTCTCGTGGGCGTGGTCCAAGTCGGGGGAGAAGGAAAGGGGGAGCGGGGACGGGTTAGAGGCATCGCGCGTGTGAGGCTGCCCATTGGAGCCCTCGGGCGGCCGGTGCGCGTGCGAGAGGAGGCAGCAGGAGGAAGAGAGAGGAGGGGGACAGGGTGGTGGCGTGTTGCGGACGTCGAGGTACCTCGACTGGCGCAAGGGGGGCTCGAGGCGGTCGGGGGACGCGGTGTCAACGCTCGGGTGCTCTGCCACGCGCTCCAGAGCATGCAAACGGCCGGCATCCGTGGCTTTTTGCGCGCACCCGCGCGCCCACTTGTGTCTGGCGTCTGCAGGGGGTATGCGCAAAAGCTGAGGAGAGCCTTGGATGCTCTGGAATGCCAAGGAGGGAGAGAGAGGCTGAGAGAGAGGGAGAATGCTGCTGCCCAGAGAAGAAAAATGGGGTTCTACCCCCCCTTAATCATGGCTCCTCGGGCAGGGAAAGATGCAGGGGGTTAGAGGAGTATCACATGAGGCTGTGGTACAAATTTGGACTCAAGGAGATTAGTGGAAATGGACAAAACATGCATTTTAAATTTCTGCCAGAAGGTGTTTGATGTAGGTTTGGGCAAGCAAATGGACTTCCCTTGTCATGAGGCTTGACAGGGTCAAATGGCATGAGAAAATAAGAGGTTCCACCAAGATTTAGTTCATTTGGGCAAAGTTGCCAATGCAACTTTTGTAAACCCTAGAAATCAACAGAAATGGACTTTCCAAGATTTAGTCATGCAAATCTATTCTCCTTGATGCACCACTAAGTGTAGTGTCATCATTTGGGGTTCTGAATATGTCCACAAAATTTGAGATCAAAAGGAGAAAGTTGTCAATGTAAAGTTGTTCAAATTTGGTTCTGGACAGAGAGGGTTTTGGGGCACTTTGATCAAGATAAAATTCTCTCCAACTTGTGCCATTTGGTCTAGATGCATTATTACACCATTTTAGCATGTGCACCAAGTTTGAGAGCATTTGGACATGTTTCACAGTGCAAAGTTGTTAAAACTTGAAAAAGGACAGAACTGGTTTTGAGAGGGTTTCATGGGGTTATACTATTCTCCATGACATGACACTTGGCAAGATCATCAAACATGTCATATGTGACATGCTAGAAGTTTATTGGAATTTTTGGGGAATATGTCCTTTGTAAATATTTCAAAAGCTTGAAATATCCAGAAAGGGTTTTTGAAGGATTTGACCAATATTTTGAACATTACCATGTGTGGAAACTCTTATATATAGACAATATATGTCCACTGAGTTTCCCTAGATTTTTCCCAAATATTTTTAAAGCATTAAAATAATTTTAACCTATTAAAGACCATTTCTGGACTTAAGAAAAAGCCTTTAAATAAAATAGGAAAATAACTTCTAAAATTATATTTTTGTGGTTTCTGGGTGTCCTATATCTAATAGGAGTCAAATATATTTTTGGAAAGATTTTTACTGCCCTTAATTAAGTACTTGTAGTGCAAATCTCAATTCAAGGGTTTTTGGAAAACTAATTTTTGAAAATACTATTTGGCCAAATTATTTTTGCAAGAAATTATTTTTATGTCCTATACACATGGCATGATCATTGGGAAATGTTTTTGGATCAAGTAGAAGGAGTATAAGAGTTGGAGAATTTATTTGATTTTTAGAGCACTTGCAAACAACAGACAAAATCCAATCAAGGCAAGGTCCAAAACACTCAAAAGTTTTTGTCAAACCACATTTTATCATGATTGTTAGCCTAAGTGTAGTGGCATGAAAATCAGGGTGTGACAGTGGTGGACTCATGTCCTCGATTGCCTTGACCTTTTCTGGGTTGGCCTCGATCCCTCTGTGGGACACGAGGAAACCCAGTAGCTTGCCGGAAGGGACACCAAACACGCATTCCTCTGGTTTGAGCCGCAAGTCCACCCGGTGCAGGCTTTTGAAGGTCTCCTCCAGGTCCTGAATTAAAGTTCTCGCCTCCCGAGACTTCACCACAATGTCGTCGACATAGGCTTTAGCGTTCCTCCCGAGCTGCTGACCCAGGGCGATGTGCATCAGCCGTTGGAAGGTCGCGCCCGCGTTGCGCAGCGCTAACGGCATGCAAGTGTAGCAGTATACCCCGCACGGGGTCAGGAAGGCTGTCTTCTCGACATCTTCTACCGCCATCTTGATCTGGTGGTAGCCTGAAAACGCATCCAGGAAGCACAGCAGGTCGCACTCGGCAGTGGAGTCGACGATCTGGTCGATGCGTGGAAGCGGGAATGGATCTTGGGGATAGGCCTTGTTGAGGTTGGTGAAGTCGACACACATGTGCTCCTTTCCGCCTTTCTTGGGCACAACGACGGGGTTTTCCAACCATTCAGGGTACCGGACCTCGCGAATGACACCTGCTGCCTCCAGCTTGCGAGTTTCTTGGACGATGAAGGACTGCTTCTCCGTGGACTGCCGCCGCGCCCTCTGCTTCATAGGGCGTACATTGGGGCACACCTTCAAGTGGTGCTCAATCACTCCTCTTGGGACCCCTACCAGCTGATCGGGCTCCCAGGCGAATACTTCCTTGTTTGCACGCAAGAACTTCACCAGTGCCTCCTCTTGTTCGGGGTCGAGGTTGGCACCTATGGTGAAGGTGGCCCCCTAGGACCCATCTTCCTCGACCGGCACCCGCTTGGTTTCTACCCGGTCTTGAGTGAACAACTGCTTCTTCTTGGTTGGTGCAGCTTCCCTAACTCCGGAGGTGTTGGCGTCGGCCGGTTGCACCGTCGCGGCGGTCTTGAGGGCAAGCTTGAGTGCCACCAGAGCCTCCTTGGTATCTCCCACTACGGTGAGGACGTCCTTGCTCCCAGGCATCTTCATGAGGTTGTAGGCCGGATGGGTCGCCTCCATGAACTGAGCCAGAGCCGGGTACCTGAGAATGGCGTTGTACGGGAGGTCGATGTGGGCGATGTTGAAGCCGATCAGCTCGGTGCGGTAGTTGTCGCGAGTGCCGAAGGTCACGGGCAGGTGGATCTGCCCTAGAGGACTGGCGGAGCCGCCGCCGACTCCAGAGAAGGGCTTGCTAGGGCGAAGCCGCTCGAGCGTTACATGAAGAAGGCTAAAAGCTTCCACAGAGAGCACGTTGAGGCCGGCGCCGCCGTCGATGAGGGTCTTGGTGACGGCTACGCTGCAGATGGTGGGCGTGCAGAGCATCGGGAGCACGCCCGAGCTGACAGTGGTGACAGGGTGATCCCCCGAGTTGAAGATTAAGTCGGCCTTGGGCGCCGCCCAACCCAGGGGAGCCCCCTGCCGCATGGAGGCGGCGCCGATTTGGCGAAAGAACGACTTGGCGTGACAGTCCAAAGGCGGCGCTTGCCAGCCACCGAGGAGGGCCGCAACGGCGGGGGGCGCCCGCGCTGCGAAGCGCACAACGAGAAGGCTGCGCAGCTCCTCCCAAGATGCCATCGTGGACCTTGGAAGGTTGAGCAGCCAGGCGCGCGGTGCACTAGTGAGGGCCATAGGAAGCCAGTTGGCCATGACCTTGTCGTTGCCCCCAGCCTTAAGGACGGCCTCCTCGTACGCCAGCAGGAAAGCCGACGGGTTCGCCACACCGTCGTAGCGCGATGGCATCTCCGGCTTGAACTTGGGCGGTCACTGCACCTGCCGTAAGGCGGGGGCCAAGGCTCGGAGTCCCCTTACCCCGCCACTGGCGTCAGTCGTTGGAGCCGGAAGCGCGACGCCTGCCATGGGGGCGAAGTGCGGTGGTGGCGAAGCACAGATCGACGGAAGGAAAGCTCCGGCGCACCCCTACCTGGCGCGCCAAATGTCGGATTTCGGGTTCCGGCAAAACCCTTGAGGTTCGAACACTGGGGTGCGCACGAAGATCTCTCCCCTACCTAATCACGCCCTCAGCCTCACCGCGATCTCAAAGCCTAGCTCGATGAACCCGCAACACAAAAGACACAAGATTTATACTGGTTCGGGCCACCAATGTGGTGTAATACCCTACTCCAGTGTGGTGTGGTGGATTGCCTCTTGGGCTGGGGATGAACAGTACAAGGGAAGAACAGCCTCCTGAGGAGAGGTGTTCTTGTGCTCGGTGGACTTGTATGGGTGAGGATGATCTGAATCCGTCACCTCCTACTGTGGTGGCTAGTCCTATTTATAGAGGCCTGGTCCTCTTCCCAAATATTGAGCGGGAAGGGATGCCACAATGGCCAATTTAAAGGGGGACAACTAGTACAATCTATCCTGACTAAAGGTGGTCTTCGCCTGCCAAAGGCTCTGCTGGTGACGCCGTCTTGGGCTCCACAGTGACCTCCGTCCTGCCGTCCTGCTGGTCTTGGTCTCGTTGCACCGATATGGAAACCTTTGCCTGATGCCTCGGGACTCCTCGTCTACGCTTGCCTCTTTAGCACCAAAGAGGAAACAAGGACACTTTGCGCGCTGGCGCCCGCCTGGCCTGGGTCGTCATAGCTTACGTCATAGGAACCTCGCGAGGTGTCCCTCTGCCTTGATCTCTCCGCCCCTCGCGAGCCAGCCTGTTGAGGCTGCCCCTGAGGAGGTCTTGCGCCGTCCGCCTCGCGAGGCTTGGCCCCTCGCGAGGGTCTTGAGTGTTTGCTGGTGAAGATGGGCCGTACAGGGCCGCTAGCGGAGCCACGCCGTGGGCCGCAGGTAGGCGAGTCTGGGGACCCCCGTTCCCAGGACGCCGACAGGGGCCCCGCAGGGGCATGCAATGAACCGTGATTTCCAAGTTGATATGCTATGTTTATTGTTCCTGTGTCATGCTGCAGCATCAATGTTTTATGTAAGCGCGTAGAAATAACTTAGCTCGACGCGCTTGAAGCAGTTTCCATCTCGTGAGGCGCACGTTTCCCAGTACCTGGCGAGGCCTCCTTGACTTGGGAGGCGTCTAGGAACTTCAAAAATTTGTTAGCAAACTTTTATTCTTCTGAACCCTTCTGAGCCCTGGTCGCAGGCGCAGCCGGCCACGACCGAGCGCTTCGCATTGCGGTACCCCGAGGGGCACGGATTGAGAGGGGTGCACCAGTTTGCGAGCTCGAGCGAGGGTGCCTCGCGAAGAACAGGAAAGAATGCTCACGAGGGCACCTGTCCAGCCCCCTCGCGAGGCATGCGAGGGAGAGTACGGGTCAAAACAAGGAACCGAGGGAAGAAAAAGGAGGCAAAAGGCGATGGACCCAAGCTGGCAAGGAACACCAGAGAGCATATTTTCATTAAAAAGGGGCAAGCTAACTGCGGAAAGCAAATGAAAAGCCGCGTCCGGCACCTAGTCTACTCTTCTTGTCTTCTCACCAGGGCGGAGCTAAGTGCTGCCACTAGGACGTGGGAGGGAGCCCCCGAGGCCCGAGGGCGGCACTCCTGAGATTCCGGGGCGTGTACAGCCCCACTCATTATTACGTGAGTGTCACAAGCGGAGACCTTCACAGGCACTTCGCCTTGCTTCACAAGCGTCAGGCCTTGCTTCATGGGTAGAACTTCCGGAGGTGCTGGATGTTCCAGGCGTTCTAGATGGGGATCCCGTCCTGCGTCTCCAGGCGCGCGGCGCCAGGCCTGGTGACATGGGCGACCCGAAATGGGCCCTCCCACAAGGGTCAGAGCTTGTGCAGCCCTTCCCTGGAGAGCACCCGCCTCAGGACGAGATCACCCACCTCGAGCGTCCTGGAGCGGACGCTACGGCAGTGGTACCGCCGCAGCGCCTGCTGGTACCTTGCGGCTCGGAGCGAGGCCTCACCGTGGCGTTCCTCCCCCAGCACGAGGTCCATCCCCCGCATGGTGTCCTGCTGTGTTTCATCAAACGCCAGGACCCATGCGGAGCAATGCCTGACCTCGTGCGGGAGAACCGCTTCTGCTCTGTAGACGAGGAAGAACAGGGTCTCACCTGTCGGCTTGGTGGCGGTGGTGCGGATGGACCACAACACGGACTGGAGCTCGTCGTGCCAGCCCCTGCCGCATGCCTCGAGCTTCTTCTTGAAGGTCCTAGTCTTGAGGCCCCTCAGGACTTCCGCGTTGGCGCGCTCGGCTAGGCCATTGCTCCTGGGGTGCGCCACGGAAGCGTAGCAGATCTGCGTTCCAAGGTTAGCACAATACGTTTTGAAGAGATTGCTAGTGAACTGTGAGCCGTTGTCGGTGATGATGCGGTTAGGGACCCCAAAGCGGCTTACGAGGCCCTTGATGAACTTAAGTGCTGACCCGGCTGGGATGGTGCAGACGGCTTCCACTTACGCCCATTTGGTGAATTTGTCGATGGCGATGTAGAGGTAGCGGTAACCTCCAGGCGCTCGAGGGAATGGGCCCAGGATATCCAGCCCCCAGACGGCGAACGACCATGAAAGCGGGATAGTCTGGAGGCCCTGAGCTGGCTGGTGGATCTGCTTGGCGTGGAATTGGCAGGCCTCGCAGGATTTCACCAGATCGGCCGCGTTGTTGAGTGCCGTGGGCCAGTAGAACCCGCTGTGGAAAGCCTTGCTGACTAGGGTGCGCGAAGACGAGTGGTGCCCGCAGTCTCCGCCATGTATGTCAGCCAGCAACTCATTCCCCTGTTCCCTGGAGATGCATCGTAGAGAAACATCATTTGGCCGCTTCCCGTATAGCTCACCGTCCTAAATGCAGTACGTCGTAGCCTGCCAGGCCACACGCTCCGCGTCCTCTTCCTTCTCCGGCAAAGTGCCTTGCGTCAGGTATGCCTTGAACTCCTCGATCCAGCACCCCTCCTGAGGCTCGAGCGCTCAGAGCAGGCGTGCTCTCGAGGTCGGGCCGCAGGCGGGGGCTCCCGAGGCTGGTGGCTGGGGGAGTTCCTCCTAAGGTGGCGCCGGTTCTGCAGGCGGAGGTGCTGCCGAAGGCTTGAAGAGCCGCTCCTCGAAGACGCCAGGCTCTCGGGTAGCCGCTTGGATGCTCTCTTGGCGATGTCGTCGGCCTCCATGTTGGTGCCACAAGGCACATGCTGTAGCTCCAGGCCCAGGAATTGCTTCTCCATTTTGCGTACCTCCGCGAGGTATGCCTCCATGTGCTCATCCTTCGACTCGTACACCTTGTTGGAGAAGTTGACGAGGAGCTGCGAGTCTCCCTTGATGGTGAGGCGTTTCACCCCCAGGGCCACCGCAGCCTTGAGGACGGCAATGGGGCCCTCTTACTCTGCAATGTTGTTGGAGACCTTCTCGCCCCGCTAGATGCAGAGCTGCACGGTGTAGTAAAGCTTGTCCTGAGTGGGCGAGATGATCACAGCTCCAGGCCCCGTGCCCTGGCGTGCGAACGTGCCGTCGAAGTACATGACCCAGCCATCCGGCGCTTCACTCCCTGGCGAGAGGGATCGGTTCTCGCCTGCTTCGAGTTTCGGGGTGTCAGTCCATTCTGCCACAAAGTTGGCGAGCGCAGCCCCCTTGATGACCCTGGTCGTGCTAAACTCCAAGTCAAACACTTGCAGATCGATGTTCCATTTGGCAACCCTCCCCGCAGTATTGGGGCTCCTGAGCACTCTCTCCAGTGGGTAAGCTGAGACGACCTTGATGGGGTGACCCTGTAAGTAGTGGCGCAGTTTACGCGAGGCCACCAGGAGCGCGAGCAAGAGCTTCTGAGGCATGGGGTATCGTGCTCTCGCATCTCGTAGAACTATGCTGATGAAGTACACCGGGTGCTCGACGAGGGTGGGAGAGCTGACGGAGTCTTCGGCTCCCGGGGACTGAGGTGTTTCCTATGGATCTCCAGCTTCAGGGGCTTGATGACTTGCTGGGGCAGCCGCTGTCTCAGGAGCATCGCCTCGGTGTTGTGCTGCCTCATCCGGCTTGGCGGCTCCACTTAGCGGGCCCTTGACCTGGCGCTCTTCTCTGAGGGCCACCAGCACCGCGCTGGCGGAGTAGGGTGTGGCAGACAGGTAGAGTAGCAAGGGCTCGAGAGGACGGGGTGCCACCATCACCGGTGGGCTTGTCAAGTATATCTTGAGGTCTTGAAATGCCAGGTCAGCCTCGGGGGTCCACTCGAACGAACCCTTCTTCTGCATCAGCTTGAAGAATGAAAACGCGCGCTCCCCCAGCCTGGAGATGAAGCGCCCCAGCGAAGTCACGCAGCCCGCAAGCTTCTGCATCTCCTTGAGGGTTTGTGGTGGGCTCATGTCTTCGATTGCCTTGACCTTCCCCGGATTGCCCTCGATCCCCCTGTGGGACGCGAGGAAGCCTAGCAGCTTGCCGGAAGGGACACCAAACACGCACTTCTCCGGGTTGAGCCGAAAGTCCACCTAGCGCAGGCTCGCAAAGGTCTCCTCCAGGTCCTGAATCAAAGTTCTCGCCTCCCGAGACTTCACCACAATGTCGTCGACGTAGGCCTCAGCATTTCTCCCGAGCTGCCATCCCAAGGCGATGTGCATCAGCCGCTGGAAGGTTGCTCCTGCGTTGCGTAGTCCGAATGGAATGCAAGTGTAGTAGTATACCCTGCACGGGGTCAAGAAAGCCGTTTACTCCACATCTTCTACCGCCATCTTGATCTGGTGGTAGCCCGAGAACGCATCCAGGAAACATACCAGGTCGCACTCGGCGGTGGAGTCGACAATCTGGTCGATGCACGGTAGCGGGAATGGGTCTTGAGGGCAGGCCTTGTTGAGGTTGGTGAAGTCGACACACATGCGCTCCTTCCCTCCTTTCTTCAGCACGACGACCGGGTTCGCGAGCCACTCTAGGTACCGGACCTCGCGAATGACACCTGCTGCCTCCATCTTGCGGGTTTCCTGGACGATGAAAGACTGCTTCTCCGTGGACTGTCGCCTCGCCCTCTGCTTCACAGGGAGCACGTTGGGGCATACCTTCAGATGATGCTCAATCACTCCTCTCGGGACCCCAACTAGCTGCTTGGGCTCCCAGGCGAACACTTCCTTGTTCGCCCGCAGGAAGTCCACCAACTCCCTTTCTTGATCTGGGGCGAGGTCGGCGCCTATAGTAAAGGTGGCGCCTGAGGCCCCGTCCTCGTCGACCGGTATTTGCTTCGTCTTGGCTTGACCTTGAGTTAATAGCTGCTTCTTCTTGGTCAGCGCAGCCCCCTTGGTCCTGGGTACGGCCTTGTCGGCCGGGCAAGCTGCCGCCGTGGCCCTGAAAGCGAGTTTGAGGCCGCCAAGGCTTCCTTGGTGTCTCCGGCCACGGTGAGGACACCCTTGCTCCCTGGCATCTTCATGAGGTTGTAGGCAGGATGAGTAGCTGCCATGAATTGGGCCAGCGCTGGGTACCCGAGGATGGCATTGTACGGTAGGTCGATGCAGGCGATGTCAAAGTCGATTAGCTCGGTGCGGTAGTTGTCGTGTGTGCCGAAGGTCACGGGGAGACGGATCTGCCCCAGGGGTTGGAGGAGCCGCCGCCGACCCCGGAGAAGGGCTTGCTGGGGCAGAGCCGCTCAAGCGGTGAGTGAAGGAGGCTAAAAGCCTCCACAGAGAGCACGTTGAGGCCGGCGCCGCCGTCGATGAGGGTCTTGGTGACGGCTACGCTGCAGATGGTGGGCGTGCAAAGCATTGGGAGCACGCCCGAGCCGACGGTGGCGACTGGGTGATCCCCCGAGTCAAAGGTTCGGTCAGCCTTGGGCGCCGCCCAACCCGGGGGAGCCCCCTGCCGCGTGGAGGCGGCGCCGATCTGATGAAAGAACGGCTTGGTGTGACGGTCCGAGGGTGGCACCTGCGAGCCGTCGAGGAGATCCGCGACGGCGGGGGGTGCTGGTCCCCCGAAGCACGCGATGAAGAGGTCGCGCAGCTCCCCCCGGGAGGCCAGAGAAGATCCCGGCAGATGGAGGAGCCAAGCGCGCGGCACGCCAGCGAGGGCCATGGGGAGCCAGTTGGCCATGACCTTATCATCGCCCCTGGCCTCCAGAACGGCCTCCTCGTATGCCAGCAGGAAGGCCGCCAGATCCGCCGCACCATCATAGCGGGGCGGCATCTCCGGCTTGAACTTGTGCGGCCACCGCACCCACCGCAAGGCGGGGGTGAAGGCTCGGAGCCCCATGGCACTACTGATGGCGCCCGTCGATCCAGTCGGAGAAGCGGCGCCGTCCATGAGAGCCGGTCGGAGAGGCGAAGCCGTCGGGGGGGGGGGGGGGGGCGAAGCTTCGGAGCACCCCTACCTGGCACGCCAAATGTCGGATTACTGGATCCGGCAAAACCCTTATGGTTCGAAGACTGGGGTGTGCACGAAGATCTCTCCTCCCCCTAGCTCACACGCACCACGATCTCACGGCCTAGCTCGACGAACCCAAAGAACAAAGAGACACAAGATTTATACTGGTTCGGGCCACCGATGTGGTGTAATACCCTACTCCAGTGTGGTGTGGTCAATTGCCTCTTGGGCTGGGGATGAACAGTTACAAGGGAAGAACAGCCTCCTGAGGAGAGGTGTTCTTGTGCTCGGTGAGCTTGTGTGGATGAGGGTGATCTCAATGACATGTCCCTTCTATGGTGGTGGCTACCCTATTTATAGAGGCCTTGGTCCTCTTCCCAAATATTGACTGGGAAGGGATCCCACAACGGCCAAGTTTGAAGGGGGACAGCTAGTACAAGTTATCCTGACAAAAGTAGTCTTCGCCTGCCAAAGGCTCTGGTGGCGACGCCGTCTTGGGGTCCACGGTGACCTCCGTCCTGTCGTCATGCTGGTCTTGGTCCTGGTCTTGTTGCACTGATATGGAAACCTTTGCCTGATGCCTCGGGACTCCTCGCCCGCGCTTGCCTCTTTAGCACCAAAGAGGAAACAAGGACACTGCGCGCGCTAGCGCCCGCCTGGTCATGGTCTTCATGGCTTGCGTCACAGGGACCTCGCGAGGTGCCCCTTGTCTTGATCTCTCCGCTCCTCGCGAGCCAGCCTGGTGAGGCCGCCCCTGAGGAGGTCTTGCGTTGTCCGCCTCACAAGGCTTGGCCCCTCGCGAGGGTCTTGAGTGTTTGCTGGTGAAGATGGGCCGTACGGAGCCGCTGGTGGAGCCACGCCATGGGCCGCAGGCAGCCAAGTCTGGGGACCCCCGTTCCCAGAACACCGACAAGGAGGGGATCTCCGTCTCGGGGAAGAGGCTAGGCAGGACCAGAGGAGGGTAGTGGAGCTACTGGTGAGGTCGAGGGAGCTCGGGGTGGGCTTATATACTCGGGGCGACGTGGGTGGGCGAGCACGGCCACGGTACACGTCGCCGGAGCCGCGGACACATGGGCACGCGAGCTTGCTCGACGGTAGGCGACGAGAGGGTACAGGGGGGAACTCACGTGGTAGAGGAGGCCAAGGGGAACGGGGAGGAAGAGGCCAGAGGAGGAATACGACGGCCGGCTACAACTCATCCGTGGGCGCGCGGCGACGAGCTCCGATTAGCGAGCTACAGGAGGGGGAGAGGGGTCCAGGGTGAAGGCGATGACGAGGGGAACCTCCTGGACATGGCTAGGTGTCGAGGGCGCGAGGGAACAGACGAAACCGAGGGGTCGAGCTGCCAGAGCGCGCGCAATGGCATGCCGCCCGCGTGCGCACGCGGTTGCACCCTGGCTGGCCGGCCGTGCTGAGTGTGTAGTCCCTCCAAGGTAGGTTACAACACAGGTGATAGCTCGATGAACGACGATGTGGTTAGATGGGAAGTGACCTCTGAAGTTTGCTGTTGCAAAATGTTGCATGAAACATGATCAACAGTGATAGCTAAGTGATGAAATAGCATGTCTCAGAGGTCTGGGGTAGGAGGGACAAGAGTCCTTTGGAGTTTGGAGGGATTTGGACAAGTATTTAATAGAGTTTCTTAACAACTGCTTAATCTGGTCCAGAATCAAGATCAAGAAGTAGCACTCACTAGGAGTGTTGGATTGGACTGAAGCTTGGAAAAGTGTGATCATTAGGGCATATAATGATGCTGTAAAACTTTCATACCAAATGGACTTGCCAAACGGTACTTCCTTCACAGAAAACCACACTGGTCAGAAATGAAGAATAAATATTGGGGAATTATTTTTGGGCTAGGATAGGAAGGTTTGGGCATATTTGAGCAATATATGACCCAAAGAAATTATGAGAATTATTTGGGAATTTTGTGGAAGACAGAAATATAGGTTGCTTCACAGCCTAGGGCTAATAGGGTTATTCCTTTAATAGAAAAAGGAATATTCCCAATAAAAATAATATTGGGATTGGGCTAAGATGAAAATGATAAGGTCTTGATATGGTTTTGAGGATGACAGGCCACTTGGGAGAGAAATCAAAGGTGATCTCGTCAGGTTTCAAGCCAACAGCCACGGAAAAAGAAATCTCAAGGAAAATCCTCAGAAAATCAAAGGAAAAAGAAAGGGCCAAAATCCAGGGTGTCACAAACCTCCCCCCCTTAAAGAAATCTCATCCTCGAGATTTGGTTGCTCAAAGAACAAATATGAATATACCTGACTTAAGGAAACCGTTTCCAACTCGGGTATGCTTTTCCTTATATGATTGTTCCTACTGAAATTTATATGACTTGACTACTTGTCTCTGGGGTGGTTTGCTTCACCGTATTTGATATTCTCACAGATCTTTCCTCATATGTTCATGCTTATACTGGCTCCAATTTCTTTAATATCTGCTGACTTAACTGGGGTGCGATGGATTATCGTGACTGAGATATATGCCCTTTTCACAAGTCCGTGAGTGGTTTCCGATGGATGTATCATCCAGTACTGACAACATTCCATGGAGTCGTGAACCAATTTTCTCAGTGGGCATGAATTCTTTTCATCCTGGCATCGGGTTGCTTACTTAGATGCATGTCCTCCGTGTTCAACACAGTGGCGTGATCATAATTGTTCTTCTGGCAAGATCTTACTTCTCGTAGGAGTTTCTGAATCATCTTAACTAGATCCACTATCTTGAGTATCCAATCTGTCCCAAATATTTGACTTTCGCCTATCGTGCCTAGCATAAAAGAGGTACAACCTTATAACGATTGTATCCACCGACTTGACTGACGGTGGAGGGCTTGGCCATATATCTTAATGCTTCGTGTGACCATGGGTTCTGTAAGGGGAAATATTTCGATAGGCGTACCGTTATCCTCATCTCCTGACATGGTAACATCATTTAAATGGCAGGTTCATTGTCTCTCAAGTTTTAACCATAGGGAAATGATCATTCGAACCCTTGCAAGAAAGTGGCAAATAAATCAGTAGCCACCATAACGGTCTTTACAAATCAAATCTAGGACATTACTGAAATAACTCAACCACGACTCAAGACGGTCGAAAAGTAGCTCAGAGCATGAGACCGTGTTGATAAGAAGAAAGTGGCAGTTCCCTAAGACGGCCGAAAAGCAGCTCAGAGCATAGGGCCACTATCACAAAAAGAAACTCAACAGTTGTACGAGACGGCCGGAAAGCAGCTCAGAACTCATGACAGTTGTTGAATAGAGAAATATAAAGTCGTCATCCACCCCGGACAGCCAAGAACTGCTCATAACACAGGCGTGGTGCCGTTGCCGGAGAAAAGTATACAAGGGCTGAGACAGACACTTCTGTCCAGATTGGCTCATGTTCCTGACCAAACTATTGTGGATCCGATTTTTGAGATGCGCTGCCATATGCTGCCAACTCACTGTGTAATACCTTGTACTAATGGAATACTGAGGAAACTTGTGCTGAAAGCCATCGCGCTGAGGAAGACTGAATTGCTTGTGCTCGAAGCTTTCGTCAGACAGCTTGCTAAAGAAGGTTGGGTACCGTACTTCAGAAGCTTCCCCCGTTAAAGACTTGCTAGGGAAGGCTCGGTACCTTGTGCCAGAAGCTTTTGCAGTAGCTTACGGAAGAAGCCTGGGTATCTTGTACTGGAAGTCATCCATATATCATACTTGGGAAGATAGAGGAATCTTGCATTGGAAGCTTCTCGGGTTGCTTATGAGGGAAGACTAAGTTGCTTACACCAGAAGCTTCTTACTGTGGTATGCTGACTGAATGCCATATATATACCCTTTAATATTTCTGCTGCCGATTACTCATATGAAAAAGGCTATTCCACTATCCCTCTTGCTGAGCACTGAATTCATAGTACATTCTGGCAGGTTTCCAGTGTATAGCATGCTTCAAATCTTACTCATAGCAGAATCAACCTTGTATATGAACCATACCTTTGACTCGATATATACTGTTGTTCTTGCACACAATCTGTCTTTCGGTTGATTTCATTATTACTGCTCTGAAAATTGCACACCGATGCAGACTTGATCTTGATAATCAAGCCAAGATATCTTTTTTTGCAGTCAGACAAGATATTTCCAATATAATGCAGTCGGCTGAGAATTCCATAATGTTTAGCCGAGCTTTCAAATATTTGAACTCATTGCTGATTCTTCAGGTCCGGTGTCGGTGGACGAGCAACTTTAATAAGGGGAAAATAAGGTAAGACCAAGGGCCCAAAAGAAATATACAAAAGAAACAGATAAAACAAAAGCACATAAGGCATACAAATAATATTATATTCAAGCAACATCACATATTACTACTACCCACATTAATAATATGCATGCATACCTAAGAACACAAATGTCGCGAAAACTCTGGTTCTACGATCTAATATGTTGTGGCGGTGTGCACGAAAGTGAACCCAAGTGTGGAAAGAGTGGGTGTAAACAAAGCTACACCAAATGCTGGCTTAACACCGGTTGCATCTGAATGGGCTTAGAGGTGAGGACGGACTTGGTGATCATGTGGCAGAACGCGGAGGTCACGACCACACCACCATCAAGCGTACGGAAGGGAACCGTACAAGTCCAAAGAATGGGGTGACAGGGTAGGATAGGGGTGAAAAACAAGGCCTACTGGCATTGCCCTTTTCTGACAGCAGAGATCAGTAAGGGTTGCCCACACGACGAGATGAATGGCACGATCCGGGATAGAAACATGCCTATCATCGAAACGATAGGGGTGACTGGCGGAAGGATAAGGATGTGATACCCGCAAATGGTGTCTGGAACACTAGGTACCTCGGCATCACTCCGCTGGGACAGAGATGACACCAAACACCGAGAAACAGGTATGTGAAACTGGAGGGGTGATGTTGGCTTGAACTACGTCGGTATTTCCCCAAAGAGGAATGGATGATGCAGCACAGCAATGGTAGGTATTTCCCTCAGTGATGAGATCAAGGTTATCGAACCAGTAGGAGAACCACGCAACACCACGTAAACAGCTCCTGCACACAAAGAACAAATACTTGCAACCTGACATAAGAGAGGGGTTGTCAATCCCTACGGGCAAAAAGATAGGTAAAATTGCAGTAAATTGGATAAATAGATCTCGCGGGAATGCGAGATAAAATAAATAAATAAAAATTGCAGCATGGTATTTTTGTATTTTTGGAATTATAGATCTGAAAATAAAAGCAAATAAAAATAGACCGTGGAGGCAAATATAATAAAGAAGAGACCCGGGGGTCGTAGATTTCACTAGTGGCTTCTCTCGAGAAAAATAGCATACGGCGGGTAAACAAATTACTGTTGGGCAATTGATAGAACTTCAAATAATCATGACGATATCTAGGCAATGATCATTATATAGGCATCACGTCCAAGATTAGTAGACCGACTCCTGCCTGCATCTACTACTATTACTCCACACATCGACCGCTATCCAGCATGCATCTAGTGTATTAATTTCATGGAAAAACGGAGTAATGCAATAAGAACGATGACATGATGTAGACAAGATCTATTTATGTAGAAATAGACCCCATCTTGTTATCATTAATGGCAATGATACATACGTGTCGGTTCCCCTTCTGTCACTGGGATCAAGCAACGTAAGATCGAACCCATCACAAAGCACCTTTTCCCATTGCAAGATAAATAGATCGAGTTGGCCGAACAAAACCCAAATATCGGAGAAGAAATATGAGGCTATAAGTAATCATGCATATAAGAGATCAAAAGACTCAAATAACTTTCATGGATAAAAACATAGATCTGATCATAAACTCAAAGTTCATCGGATCCCAACGAACACACCGCAACAAGAGTTACATCAAATAGATCTCCAAGGGACCATTCTATTGAGAATCAAAAGAGAGAGAGGAAGCCATCTAGCTGCTAACTGCGGACCCGTAGGTCTATAATGAACTACTCACGCATCATCGGAGAGGCACCAATGAGGATGATGAACCCCTCCGTGATGGTGTCTAGATTGGATCTAGTGGTTCTGGAACTTGCGACGGCTGGAATTGATTTTCGTCGACTCCCCTAGGGTTTCTGGAATATTGGGGTATTTATAGAGCAAAGAGGCGGTGCGGGAGGCCACCGAGGTGGGCATAACCCACCTGGGCGTGCCCTGGTGGGTTGTGCCCCCCTCGGGGCACCGCTTTGGTACTTCTTCGGCTGGATGAAGCTGCAGGACGAGATGAATGCCTCATTTGAAAATGCTACCAGCGTCATCCGTGGACTAGGGGAGGACAAGGCGACACTCCGTACCGAGCGCGACCTGCTGAGGGCGAAGATCGCCGGAAGGGCCAAGCAGGCAGAGGAGACCACTGCCTTGTTGAAGAGGACGGGTGTCATCGTCAAGAAACTTATGTACGAGAATGCCATGCTCTGCATCGAGCGCGAAAGGCTGGTGGAGGAATCCATGGATGCTGCCAAGCAGCGTATTAAGGACATGAAACTGATGAAAGAGATCATTGCCCCTCGCCGCGAGAACTAGTCTCCGCGACCTGCGGTGCATCAAGAAAGTAGAGATCAGCGAGCCAAATCATTGTATGCGCCTTCCTTCTTCTTTGCCCCTTCTATATTTCGGGAGTAGCCGCATGTGGATTTTTTAATTATCTTCCTAAATATGTAAGACAATTATTATCCACTGTCGTCGTCCTTATATGTTCATCAGTCTTGCTATAAGTCGCGGTAGATGCTATATAGGTCCATCAGATCTTACATCAAGATCCATGCAAAATTTTCTTTTTTCTCTCTTAAATCTCAGTCGAGTGAGACATGGCCACGCCATTAAACAGGGGCACATGCATCATTAATGGAGACCTTGGGAGAGAGGTGGGCGGCAAATGGTGGTCAAAGGGCTCTCCTCCCAATAAGCATGCGCAAGGGCCTGATCGCACATCTCCCGTACTCAAATAGCTACCCCGCACGACGCCTCCTAGCCAATAAAAAAAGGGGATGTGTGGCGGCATGTAAATGGTAAGTAGAACGCCCACGGTTTCAATAATACTTGTGTTCCGATTGTAATGTGACAGCACTTGTTCCAAAATGACTTTGTTGATTATTAAGTGTGCGCCTTCGCAAATCGGACAGCAAAATTACCATAGCATGTTGGTGCCATGTCATGACACCAAGCCAGGTTTCATGATTTTCATGCGTGTTTTGGATTTGCAAGAATTAAAAACCCAAGTTTCTCAATGTTTCCGGCCGAGTCATGACGCCCAGATGTTTGAATTTCATTCCCATTTCTTGCATGGGACCTAGAAATTTACCCGAGGACACACATGTGATTTTTCAACCAACTTGGTGCACTGGAGCATGTGCTTGTAGTTCAAATTTTAATTATGCACATTAAATGACCAAAAACTCAACTAATGTATAAAAAAGGCCAAATGAACCCAAAATAATTCCAAAACTTAACACGACACTCATATAGTTCTATGTTGCCTTTGTAAAGAAAATCAAGGGGGGGGGGGCAGCATATATCGTTTCGCTCACAAAGGTGACATGTTCCCTCTCAGAAGCACGAGCATTCTTGAGAGAAGCTCTGGTTTGCAAGAAGCTTATACCAAAACTTGTTCCAATTCGGCCAAAAAAATTACCATAACATGCTGGTGCCATGTCATGACACCAAGCCAGGTTTCATGATTTTCATGCGTGTTCTGGATTTACAGTAATTAAAAAACCAAGTTTCTCAATGTTTTCGGCAGAGCCACGACGCCTAGATGTTTGAATTTCATTCCCATTTCTTGCATGGGACCTAGAAATTTACCCGAGCACACACATGTGATCTTTCAACCAACTTTGGTGCACTGGAGCATGTGCTTGTAGATAAAATTTGAATTATGCACATTAAATGACCAGAAACTCAATTAATGTATAAAAAGGCCAAACGAACCCGCAATAATTCCAAAATTTAACACGACACTCATATAGTTCTATGTTGCCTCTGTAAGGAAAATCAAGGGGGTGGGCAGCGTATATCGTTTCGCACAGAAAGGTGACACGTCCCCTCTCAGAAGCACGAGCCTTCTTGAGAGAAGCTCCGGTTTGCAAGAAGCTTATACCAAAACTTGTTCCAATTCGGCCAATTTTTTACGATGCATGTTAGTGCCATGACATGACACCATGCCAAGTTTCATGATTTTCAGGCGTGTTTTGGATTTACAAGAACTTAAAAACCAAGTTTCTCAATGTTCTCAGCCGAGCCACGACGCCCAGATGTTTGAATTTCATTCCCATTTCTTGCATGGGACCTAGAGATTCACCCAAGGACACACATGTGATTTTTCAACCAACTTTGGTGCACCGGAGCATGTGTTTGTAGTTCAAATTTGAATTATGCACATTAAATGACCAAAAACTCAATTAATGTATAAAAAAGGCCAAACGAACCAAGAATAATTCCAAAATTTAATAGGGCACTCATATAGTTCTATGTTGCCTCTGTAAAGAAAATCAGGGGGGAGGCAGTGTATATCGTTTCGCACACAAAGGTAACATGTTACCTCTCGGAACCACGAGGCTTCTTGAGAGAAGCTCCGGTTTGCAAGAATCTTATACCAAAACTTGTCCCAATTCGGCCAAAAATTATACATATGAAAACAGGGTTTAGATTATCCCGAACATCTCGCTCCCTAGACCAATGTACTATGATTTGAATCCAACATAAAATGGATACAAATATTTGAATTGGTGATCGTATGGTACATGTAGTTCATATTGAAATATGATTACTACTATGTGCATGTTTTCTGTTATCAAGATAATATTTAAATGATGGTATAACTTGACAACAATCGTATTCAAATAAGGAAAATTGATTCAAATTAGTCCATATGGTAGACGACAATATATATATTCATAGGGTGGAGTAAAATGTTCATATAAGATGGAAGATCAAAATGTAGGACTACATCCATTATAAACCGCAAGATCACCGAACGATATATTCGAATTCAACATAATGTGGATTCAAAAATTGAAATTCGAGAACCTGGAATCTGTAATCATATAAAAAGGGACATGATTCTTTCTTGTGGTGGGAATTGATTTGTTTTTTGTTGTTGTTGTTGAGGGAAGTGTTGATTTGGTACTATACAGGCTAATCTTGTTCTCCCGATTTTTTTACATTTTTCTTGTAGTTTTTTCAATGGCATTTATAGCAATATAGTAAAAGGGGACATGACTCTTTTGTGTCTTGTATGAATTGTTTTTTTACACGTTAAGTTTGTTCTGCCGAACATGGAATCCCCGCCTTGTTGTCCCGAAATTTTCAAGCTCGAGTATCTTTTGTCTCTTCTGCTGTGAAACTCCCGCCTCTTCAACCCGCGCCGCGCCTTGTTATCCCGGAATTTCGACGCGCGCGAAAACTGCCTCCTCATCCGAAATCGGTCCCGTGGCCTAGACACATGAAATCCCCCTTTTACCCCTCAGCCGGAAATGCCGCCTCGACGTCACATGGTCAAAACTGGTTGGGTACGTTCGTAACTTACCCCACATTTCGGACAAGCACGTCCCTAAGCCATGGCTCCCCCTACCTTCCCCTTTGCCCCCTATTTGTACACCGAGGCCGCCAAAACCCGCGAAACCCCACACTCCTCCGTCAGCCTTCCGACCACCGCCCAGCCGGAGACTCTTCCCCGGCGACATCGTCCACAGCAACAGCTCGACGCCCCTCATCCACCGCACCGGATGAGGATCCATCATCGATCTCATCGTCCCGCCAGATCAGCTGCCCCGTCATCCACCTCCAAGGAGCTGCCCCAACGTTCGCCTCGTCTATCGCGTCACCTCCATCCCCACAGTGCTGTCTTGACCTGCCCCACCGGAACCACAGCACCCTAACCAATTCCTCTGATGAAGCCGAGGCCTACTCGGCGCCACCAAGGAGGTTCTGCACTCACTGCTGCATTTTATGTTTTATTCGATCTCACGGGGCTGCCGGTGCTCGATATCGAGCAGCCATGGTGGGTCTCCTTCAACGGCGTCGTCGCCCGCCACTTCCTCCATGGCATCTCTCCCCCATGTCGTTGCTTCCTCGGCGTCGACTTCCACACCAGCACTAGCTGCTGCTGCTCCGACTCTCGCTCATGCTGCTGCTGCTGTTGCTCCGGCTCTCGCTCGCGTTGCGGCTCCGTTCTTGTTGTCGGTCTCGCTGCTGCACTGCTCTTGCTTTCGATCGTGCTGCTGCTCTGCTCTGCTATTGCTGTCGGTCGTGCTGCTGCTCCGCTCTTGCTCTTGTTCATGCTGCTGCTCCACTCTTGCTGCTGGTCCGCTCTTGCTCTCATTCGTGCTGCTGCTCTGCTATGCTCTTGCTCTCGCTGCTGCTGCACGACCTGTGACAGCTACAGGAGTTGCTGCTTTAGCACTCGCTCGCGGTGCTGCTGCATGACCCTCTCTCTGCTAGTGCGTTCCCTGCTCGAGCGACTGCAGATTTAGATCACTGCTTCTCTGCTAATAGTGCTTGAATGCCCCAAACTTCTATTGCAGTGCTCTGCTAGTAGTTCAATCAGTTTCATCAGTAAAATTCAATTTCGACAGTAAAATTCAGTTTTGAATGTAAAGTTCAGTTTCTTCAGTTAAGTTTAGAGTGAACAGTATTTACAACATCTGTCAGAGCGGCCGTGGCACGGCTGATGCATTTTACATCTAGCACTTTTTGGTGATGTATTTTACATCATCTATTGCAGATGCTATTAGAGTCCCACTTCAAATTAACGTTGTCTGTCTTGTCCTACTTCAGCCTCGCCGTCGTACACCTCACCGGAGCCGCTCCAACGACGGAACCGTCCATCACAATAGAGCAGTACCCTCTGCGCCGTCTCCAGAGGCCTTAGATCTTCTTCCCCGCCCCCGACAGTCATACCAGCATCACCATCCTCCATGTCCAACCCAATGATGCTGAGGTCGACAAGGCTATGCCAAAGAGGTTGTACACTCGTCGCATCACTTTGTTACTCTGCATTCATGTCGATCCCTCAGGGATCCTTTGGTTCAAAGCAGTTGCAAATCTAGAAATAAATGAGTCATGGTCACAAAGTTAACAGGGAGAAAACTAAATTCTCTTTCGAACCACAATTTGAATCGGTTTAGCAAGATAGCCATTATATGATATTCGTGTGGACCAAATCTAAGCTCACAAAATATTTCGAGGGCAGGCTTCAGCCTGTTGAAGACTGCCTACTAGAATCGCCACTGGTTCAAAGAAAAAGTGAAGGAAAACATAGGAATTGGAAACTTTACTAAGGCACTACTATTCGTGCATATGGTTAGAAGGAATGGAGCAAAGCAAAACTGGAGGATTTTTTCCTTTGGTATCTCTTTCAAAGAAAAAACGTAGGAGTTTTAATATCCACTTGGACGTCCTTTTCAAATTAATATGCATGAAGAATAGGACTAATTGCATTACTGGCATAATAAGATTCTTATTTTACATTTTCATGTGGTTTGGCTTTAATTTGACCATGTTTTTCCATTCCTGTGTTCTTCCAATTCATGTGAACCAAACACCCAGGTTGACAGAAATCCTATGTTTGCAAATGCTCTGTTTCGCACATGCATTCCTGTCCTATTCCTGTGTTTTTCCTGTCCCTGCATTTTTAGAATCCTCCAATTCTAAGGAGCCCTTGCAGATTTACTTCATTTTCAGATAGGTGTCAAAGAAAACTCTGTGTGTTTTTTCCCGCTCCTGTCGTGTCGTCATCCACCCCACCTGAGGTGCACCATCGATGGAAGCGTTCACTGCAGCAGAGATTCCCCTTGCAGACCTTCTTTCGCCGCCTTAGACCATCTTCCTCATTGCCGGCAGACACGCCAACTGCATTACCATCATCGACTGAGCAGATGAACCTGAGGACTACACAGTTCCGGAAGAGAGGTCGCACTCTTTCATGTCTGTTTACATTATACAACGGTTATTATTACCTTCTACTTTATCGTCCTATTCACCTCTTAGACTCCGTGTCAGGTCCAAACTAATGTTCAAACTTGAGTTTTAAAATGCCTGTGGGGCACATATCAAGGCAACAACGAATAGTATTTGTCTACTATCTGGTTCATCTGGGGTCTTCTATGTGGTTCATGTTGGGTGGGCAACAAACAGTAGATGATCCATCATCTATCTTTTTAAACTGAAGCTATCATCTGCCTGCTATCATTAGTTTTGGATCTATCCACTCGTTTGCTACCATCAGTCTTGATTTCTGCATGCACCCCTTAGGCCTTACATAATCGAACTATGTTTTTTTATTATGCATGTCAGTTATTGTACACAATCGTACTGAACATGTAGAGAAAAAGAGAAGACCATTGGGTGGGAATATAATGTCATGCAGACGCCACTCCATGGTGGGCGAAGTGGGGGCCCCCTGCCCCCATTCCAGATTGTATTGCAGAGGAAGATAACTATTCAGAGGGGGATTCAGAGGGAGCCGACCAGTCCTATTTACCCCCTGAGGTGTTTGCGCTAACCTGGCATGCTGATGTTGGTCATATCATGCATATGGCGCCTCGCGTTGCTTAATTTATACATCTTATATGTCATCAGCTTAGTTTAGATTTGCTTTGTGTGAATGCCACCTGTTTGGTTTCTATATCATACTCCCACCATTCCTAAATATTTTTCTTTTTTGAGATTTCAACAAATGACTACATACGGAGCAAAATGAATGAATCTACACTCTAAAATATGTCTATATACATCCGTATGTGGTAGTCCATTTGAAATCTCTAAAAAGACAAATATTTAGGAACAGAGGGAGTATATGTGAAGTATGCAATGCCATCTTCTTTAGCCAGGCATCATATACATGAATCATGCAATGCCATCCCGTTTAGTCAGTCATCGTATATGTGAATTGTATCGTGCCATATTTTTTCCCATAATGTATTCCATTTGTGAACAATGTTTATACATTCATCTACTCTTCCTGTGCATCATCCATTTGAGTCGGTCATGGGAAAATCTGGAGTGAAAACAAGGTCTTCTGAGCAGTCAGTGCTACCTGTTGATGCAAATTTCTTGCTGGTTACAGATAGCACCTCAGAGGAGGATTCAGAGATAGATGACTGATACGTCCATTTTGCATCATGCTTTTATATCGATATTTATTGCATTATGGGATGTTATATGAAGTCTTTCGTTCGAGAAAAAATCATAAGCAAGCTTTTGGGAAGAAACTCCGCCGCCACGAGGCGGAACCTTGGCGGAACCAATCTAGGGCTCCGGCAGAGCTGTTCTGCCGGGGAAATTAACTTCCCTCCGGGAGGGGGAAATCATCGCCATCGTCATCACCAATGCTCCTCTCATCGGGAGCGGGCCAATCTCCATCAACATCTTCACCAACACCATCTCCTCTAAAACCCTAGTTCATCTCTTGTATCCAATCTTTGTCCCAAAGCCTCAGATTGGTACCTGTGGGTTGCTAGTAGTGTTGATTACTCTTTGTAGTTGATGCTAGTTGCTTTATTTGGTGGAAGATCATATGTTCAGATCCTATATGCATATTAATACCCCTCTGATTATGAACATGAATATGCTTTGTGAGTAGTTACGTTTGTTCCTGAGGAAATGGGAGAAGTCTTGCTATTAGTAGTCGTGTGAATTTGGTATTCGTTCGATATTTTGATGAGATGTATATTGGCTTTCCTCTAGTGGTGTTATGTGAACGTCGACTACATGACACTTCACCATTGTTTGGGCCTAGAGGAAGGCATTGGGAAGTAATAAGTAGATGATGGGTTGCTAGAGTGACAGAAGCTTAAACCCTAGTTTATGCGTTGCTTCGTAAGGGGTTGATTTGGATCCATATGTTTCATGCTATGGTTAGGTTTACCTTAATACTTCTTTTGTAGTTGCGCATGCTTGCAATAGGAGTTAATCATAAGTGGGATGCTTGTCCAAGTAAGGACAACACCCAAGCACCGGTCCACCCACATATCAAATTATCAAAGTACCGAACGCGAATCATATGAACGTGATGAAAAGTAGCTTGACGATAATTCCCATGTGTCCTCGGGATCGCTTTTCTCTATATAAGAGTTTGTCCAGGCTTGTCCTTTGCTACAAAAAGGATTGGGCCATCTTCCTGCACTTTATTTACACTTGTTATTCATTACCCGTTACAAATTACCTTATCACTAAACTATCTATTACCGATAATTTCAGTGCTTGCAGAGAATACCTTGCTGAAAACCACTTATCATTTCCTTCTGCTCCTCGTTGGGTTCGACACTCTTACTTATCGAAAGGACTACGATAGATCCCCTATACTTGTGGGTCATCAAGACTCTTTTCTGGCGCCGTTGCCGGGGAGTGAAGCGCCTTTGGTAGGTGGAATTTGGTAAGGAAAAATTTATATAGTGTGCTGAAATTTACTGTTACTTGTTACTATGGAAAGTAATCCTTTGAGGGGCTTGTTCGGGGTATCTTCACCCCGACCGGTAGAGCAAATAGTTGCTCCTGAACCTACTGAACCTATTGAAAATGTTTACTTTGAAATTCCTTCAGGTATGATAGAGAAACTGCTAGCTAATCCGTTTGCAGGAGATGGAACATTGCATCCCGATTTACACTTAATCTATGTGGATGAAGTTTGTGGATTATTTAAGCTTGCAGGTATGCCTGATGATGTTATCAAGAAGAAGGTCTTCCCTTTATCTTTGAAGGGAGATGCATTGACATGGTATAGGCTATGTGATGATATGGGATCATGGGACTACAAGCGATTGAAATTGGAATTTCATCAGAAGTTTTATCCTATGCATCTTGTTCATCGTGATCGTAATTATATATATAATTTTTGGCCTCGTGAAGGAGAAAGCACCGCTCAAGCTTGGGGGAGGCTTAAGTCAATGTTATATTCATACCCGAATCATGAGCTCTCAAGAGAAATGATTATTCAAAAAATTTATGCCCGGCTTTCTGACAACAATCGCTCCATGCTCGATACTTCCTGTACTGGCTCTTTTATGATGAAGACTATTGAGTTCAAATGGGATTTATTGGAAAGAATTAAACGCAACTCTGAAGATTGGGATCTCGACGAAGGTAAGGAGTCAGGTATAACTCCTAAGTTTGATTGTGTTAAATCTTTTATGGATACCGATGTTTTCCGTAAATTTAGCACTAAATATGGACTTGACTCTGAGATAGTAGCTTCTTTTTGTGAATCTTTTGCTGCTCATGTTGATCTCCCTAAGGAGAAGTGGTTTAAATATCATCCTCCCATAGAAGTAAAAGTAGTTGAACCTATTAAAGTTGAAGAAAAGACTATCACTTATAATGATCCTATTGTTCCTACTGCTTATGTTGAGAAACCACCTTTCCTTGTTAGAATAAAGGATCATGCTAAAGCTTCAACTGTGATTCGTAAGAGTAATACTAGAACTTATACACCTCCTGAGCAAATTAAGGTTGAACCTAATATTGCTATGGTTAAGGATCTCCTGGCTGATAATATTGATGGGCATGTTATTTATTTTTGTGAGGAAACTGCTAGAATTGCTAAACCTAGTGCTAAAGATAAACATAGACCTGTGGTAGGCATGCCTGTTATTTCTGTTAAAATAGGAGATCATTGTTATCATGGCTTGTGTGATATGGGTGCTAGTGCTAGTGCAATACCTATTTCTTTATATCAAGAAATTATGCATGATATTGCACCCGCTGAGTTAGATAAATTGATGTCACCATTAAGCTTGCCAATAGAGATACTATTTCACCGATCGGGATTGTTATAGATGTTGAAGTCTTGTGTGGGAAAGTTAAATATCCTGCTGATTTTCTTGTTCTTGGTTCCCCACAAGATAGTTTTTGTCCCATTATATTTGGTAGACCCTTCTTGAATACTGTCAATGCTAGGATAGACTGCGAAAAGGATGTTGTTACTATTGGTTTGGATGATATGTCTCATGAGTTTATTTTTTCTAAATTTCGTAGACAACCCCGTGATGAGGAATTGCCTAGTAAGGATGAAATTATTGGTCTTGCTTCTATTGTTGTGCCTCCTAATGATCCTTTAGAACAATATTTTCTAGACCATGAAAATGATATGTTTGTGAATGAAAGAAGGGAAATAGATGAAGTATTCTTTAAACAGGGACATATTCTGAAACACAACTTGCCTGTTGAAATCCTAGGGGATCCTCCTCCACCAAAGGGTGATCCCGTGTTTGAGCTTAAACCATTGCCTGATACTCTTAAATATGCTTATCTTGATGAAAAGAAGATATATCATGTTATTATTAGTGCTAACCTTTCAGAGAAGGAGGAAGAAAAATTATTGAAAACTCTAAAGAAGCACCATGCGGCAATTGGATATACTCTTGATGGTCTTAAGGGCATTAGTCCCACTCTATGTCAACACAAAATAAATTTGGAGAAAGACGCCAAACCAGTTATTGATCATCGACGACGGCTGAATCCTAAGATGAAAGAAGTGGTAAGAAAGGAAATATTAAAGCTCCTTGAGGCAGGTATAATTTATCCCGTTGCTGATAGTCAGTGGGTAAGTCATGTCCATTGTGTCCCTAAGAAGGGAGGTATTAATATCGTTCCTAATGATAAAGATGAATTGATTCCGCAAACAATTATTACAGGTTATAGAATGGTAATTGATTTTCGCAAACTAAATAAAGCTACTAAAAAAGATCATTACCCTTTGCCTTTCATTGATCAAATGCTAGAAAGATTATCCAAACATACACATTTTTGCTTTCTAGATGGTTACTCTGGTTTCTCTCAAATACCTGTGTCAGCTGATGATCAAGCAAAGACCACTTTTACTTGCCCTTTCGGTACTTTTGCTTATAGACACATGCATTTTGGTTTATGTAATGGACCTGCTACCTTCCAAAGATGCATGATGGCTATATTCTTTGATTTTTGTGAAAAGATTTGTGAGGTTTTCATGGATGATTTCTCCATTTATGGATCCTCTTCTGATGATTGCTTGAGCAACCTTGATCGAGTTTTGCAGAGATGTGAAGAAACTAACCTTGTCTTGAATTGGGGCAAGTGCCATTTTATGGTTAATGAAGGTATTGTCTTGGGGCATACATTTTCTGAAAGAGGCATTGAAGTTGATGCTATTAAAAAGATGCCATGTCCCAAGGACATCAAAGGTATAAGAAGTTTTCTGGGTCATGCCAGTTTTTATAGGAGGTTCACTAAGGACTTCTCAAAAATCTCTCGGCCTCTAACTAATCTATTACAAAAAGATATTCCTTTTGTCTTTGATGATGATTGTGTAGAAGCATTTGAAATACTTAAGAAAGCTTTGATTTCTGCACCTATTGTTCAGCCACCTGATTGGAATTTACCCTTTGAAATTATGTGTGATACTAGTGATTATGCTGTAGGTGCTGTTCTAGGGCAAAGGGTTGATAAGAAATTAAATGTTATTCAATATGCTAGTAAAACTTTAGACAATGCCCAGAGAAATTATGCTACTACTGAAAAGGAATTCTTCGCAGTTGTTTTTGCTTGTGACAAGTTCAGACCTTATATTGTTGATTCTAAAGTTACTATTCACACTGATCATGCTGCTATTAAATATCTTATGGAAAAGAAAGATGCTAAACCTAGACTTATTAGATGGGTTCTCTTGCTACAAGAATTTGATTTGCATATTATTGATAGAAAGAGAGCTGAGAACCCCGTTGCAGACAACTTGTCTAGGTTAGAGAATGTTCTTGATGACCCACTACCTATTGATGATAGCTTTCCTGATGAACAATTAGCTGTCATAAATGCTTCTCGTACTGCTCCATGGTATGCTGATTATGCTAATTACATTGTTGCTAAATTCATACCACCTAGTTTCACATACCAGCAAAAGAAAAGGTTTTTCTATGATTTGAGAGATTACTTTTGGGATGACCCACATCTTTATAAAGAAGGAGTAGATGGTGTTATTAGACGTTGTGTACCTGAGCATGAACAGGAACAGATCCTACGCAAGTGTCACTCCGAGGCTTATGGAGGACACCACGCTAGAGATAGAACTGCACATAAGGTATTGCAATCCGGTTTTTATTGGCCTACTCTCTTCAAGGATGCTCGTAAGTTTGTCTTATCTTGTGATGAATGTCAAAGGATTGGTAATATTAGTAGATGTTAAGAAATGCCTATGAATTATTCACTTGTTATTGAACCATTTGATGTTTGGGGCTTTGATTATATGGGACCTTTTCCTTCCTCTAATGGGTATACACATATCTTAGTTGGTGTTGATTACGTTACTAAGTGGGTAGAAGCTATTCCAACTAGTAGTGTTGATCATAACACCTCTATTAAGATGCTTAAAGAAGTTATTTTTCCGAGGTTTGGAGTCCCTAGATATTTAATGACTAATGGTGGTTCACATTTTATTCATGGTGCTTTTCGTAAAATGCTTGCTAAGTATGATGTTAATCATAGAATTGCATCTCCTTATCACCCACAGTCAAGTGGTCAAGTGGAATTGAGCAATAGAGAGCTCAAATTAATTTTGCAAAAGACTGTTAATAGATCTAGAAAGAATTGGTCCAAGAAACTTGATGATGCATTATGGGCCTATAGAACTGCATATAAAAATCCTATGGGTATGTCTCCGTATAAAATGGTTTATGGAAAAGCATGTCACTTACCTCTTGAACTAGAACATAAGGCATATTGGGCTATTAAAGAGCTCAATTATGATTTCAAACTTGCCGGTGAGAAGTGTTTATTCGACATTAGCTCACTTGATGAATGGAGAACCCAAGCCTATGAGAATGCCAAGTTGTTTAAAGAAAAAGTTAAAAGATGGCATGACAAAATGATACAAAAGCGCGAGTTTAATGTAGGAGATTATGTGTTGCTATACAACTCTCGTTTAAGATATTTTGCAGGAAAACTTCTCTCTAAATGGGAAGGTCCTTACGTTATCGAGGAGGTCTATCGTTCCGGTGCCATAAAAATCAACAACTTCGAAGGCACAAATCCAAAGGTGGTGAACGGTCAAAGAATCAAACATTATATCTCAGGTAATCCTATAAATGTTGAAACTAATGTTATTGAAACCGTAACACCGGAGGAATACATAAGGGACTTTCCAGAACGCTTCAGACTCCGAAAAGGAATAGGTACGTGGTACGGTAAGTAAACCGACTCCAAAACAGCTCTAATGGCAATTTTTCTCCGTTTTGGAATATTTAGAAAAATAGGAAAATAAGAAGTAGTCCGGGAAGGACACGAGGCTTCCACGAGGGTGGGAGGCGCGCCCCCCTACCTCGTGGGCACCAATGCGCTCTTCGAACTCCGTTTTCTTGCACGACACTTCTTTTGGTCGGTAAAAATTCATTATATAATCTCCCGAAGGTTTTAACCACCGTATCACGTAATTATCCTCTGTTCTTGTTTCGAGCTGTTTTCTGTCAGGGTTGTCAAGGCCAGGCATCATGTCGTACCCCTCCTCCAACAATGGCGACAACGATGCTTGGCTAGTGAAGATAGAGCTGAAGAGGGAAGAACCCATGGAGATCAACAAGGATGAAGGGATCAAGAAGGCCACGGAGGACCAAGCTCCGGCAGCAGAAGACATCCTTCAACTTGATCACAATCTTCTTACCCCAACTGAGATCGAAGCTTTCAAGATGATTGAGTTAGCTCGTATACAAAACAAGTATCTCACACGTGAAAATATTTTGTTGAAGGAGCATATCATCGCACTCAAGGGCATTATCCGCAAGTTGGAGGACCTCGTACGCTCGATGTGCGACTATCCATCATCACCTCCATCTCCTTCACCAGCAAAAGTGATATAATCACATGGGTATGGGCACTCCCCTTGGCAACTGCCAAGCTTGGGGGAGGTGCCCCGGTATCATATCACCATCACACTCCTATCTTTACCGTTTTTCCTTAGTTTGATCCTTTTGGTAATATCTTGATCTAGTAGAATAAAGTTTTAGTATGATTTAGTTTTGAGTTTTGCCTTATGATCCTTCTTTGTAATCGAGTCCGTGAGCTATATATATATATATAGATATATATATATATATATATATATATATATATATAATGAAGATTAGTGTTGAGTCAAGGGCTTGATTATCTTGCTATGATCTTGAGGGAATTAAAGAAAAAAGAAAGAATAAAAAGAAGTAAAGAGATCATATTGATCTTATGGAGAGTAATGACTTCACATATAAAGAGTATGATGATTGACAAACATAGTTTTGGTCATCGTTGCAATTAATAGGAAGTAATAAAGAAAGAGAGGTCTCACATATAAATATACTATCTTGGACATCTTTTATGATTGTGAGCACTCATTAAATATGACATGCTAAAGAGTTGATGTTGGACAAGGAAGACAACGTAATGGGTTATGTTTTCTTACATCTGAAATAAAGTATATTGTCATGGATCATCCAACATGTTGAGCTTGCCTTTCTCCCTCATGCTAGCCAATTCTTTGCACCAAGTAGAGATACTACTTGTGCTTCTGAAATACCCTTAAACCCAGTTTTGCCATGAGAGTCCACCATATCTACCTATGGATTGAGTAAGATCCTTCAAGTAAGTTGTCATCGGTGCAAGCAATAAAAATTGCTCTTTAAATATGTATGATTTATTAGTGTGGAGAAAATAAGCTTTATACGATCTTGTGATGTGGAAGAAATAAAAGTGACGGACTGCATAATAAAGGTCCATATCACAAGTGGCAATATAAAGTGACGTTCTTTTGCATTAAGATTTCGTGCATCCAACCATGAAAGCGCATGACTACCTCTGCTTCCCTTTGCGAAGGGCCTATCTTTTACTTTTATCCCTTACCCTTATGCAAGAGTCATGGTAATCTTCACCTTTCCTTTTTACATTTTTATCCTTTGGCAAGCACCTTGTGTTGGAAAGATCCTGATATATATATATATATATATATATATATATATATATCCAATTGGATGTAAGTTAGCATGAACTATTATTGTTAACATTACCCTTGAGGTAAAAGGTTGGGAGGCGAAACTATAAGCCCCTATCTTTCTCTGTGTCCGATTAAAACTCTGTAACCACAAGTATTGCGTGAGTGTTAGAAATTGTGAAAGACTAAATGATAGTTGAGTATGTGGACTTGCTGAAAAGCTCTTATATTGACTCTTTCTGATGTTATGATAAATTGCAATTGCCTCAATGACTGAGATTATAGTTTGTTAGTTCTCAATGAAGTTTCTGATTCATACTTGACATTGTGAATAGATTATTACTTGAGCATAAGCAATCATATGACAATATATATGTTGCTGTTATAAGAATGATCATGATGCCCTCGTGTCCGTATTTTATTTTATCGACACCTCTGTCTCTAAACATGTGGACATATTTATCGTTATCGGCTTCCACTTGAGGACAAGCGAGGTCTAAGCTTGGGGTAGTTGATACGTCCATTTTGCATCATGCTTTTATATCGATATTTATTGCATTATGGGCTCTTATTACACATTATGTCACACTACTTATGCCTATTCTCTCTTATTTTACTAGGTTTACATAAAGAGGGAGAATGCCGGCAGTTGGAATTCTGGGCTGGAAAAGGAGCAAATATTAGAGACCTATTCTGCACAACTCCGAAAGTCCTGAAACTCCACGGAAGTCATTTCTGGAAATAATAAAAAATACTGAGCGAAGAAAATACTAGAGGGGCCCACACCCTCGCCACGAGGGTGGGGGGCGCGCCCTACCCCCCTGGGCGCGCCCCTGCCTCATGGGCCCCCTGGTGGCCCTCCGGTACCCATCTTCTGCTATATGAAGTCTTTCGTCCGAGAAAAAATCATAAGCAAGCTTTCGGGAAGAAACTCTGCCGCCACGAGGCGGAACCAATCTAGGGCTCTAGCAGAGCTGTTCTACCGGGGAAACTTCCCTCCGGGAGGGGGAAATCATCGCCATCGTCATCACCAACGCTACTCTCATCGGGAGGGGGCCAATCTCCATCAACATCTTCACCAGCACCATCTCCTCTGAAACCCTAGTTCATCTCTTGTATCCAATCTTTGTCCCAAAGCCTCAGATTGGTACTTGTGGGTTGCTAGTAGTGTTGATTACTCTTTGTAGTTGATGCTAGTTGGTTTATTTGGTGGAAGATCATATGTTCAGATGCTATATGCATATTAATACCCCTCTGATTATGAACATGAATATGCTTTGTGAGTAGTTACGTTTGTTCCTGAGGACATGGGAGAAGTCTTGCTATTAGTAGTCGTGTGAATTTGGTATTCGTTCTATATTTTGATGAGATGTATGTTGGCTTTCCTCTAGTGGTGTTATGTGAACATCGACTACATGAAACTTCACCATTGTTTGGGCCTAGAAGAAGGCATTGGGAAGTAATAAGTAGATGATGGGTTGCTAGAGTGACAGAAGCTTAAACCCTAGTTTATGCGTTGCTTCGTAAGGGGCTGATTTGGATCCATATGTTTCATGCTATGGTTAGGTTTACCTTAATACTTCTTTTGTAGTTGCGGATGCTTGCAATAGGAGTTAATCATAAGTGGGATTCTTGTCCAAGTAAGGACAGCACCCAAGCACCGGTCCACCCACATATCAAATTATCAAAGTACCGAACGCGAATCATATGAACGTGATGAAAACTAGCTTGACGATATTTCCCATGTGTCCTCGGGAGCGCTTTTCTCTATATAAGAGTTTGTCCTGGCTTGTCCTTTGCTACAAAAAGGATTGGGCCATCTTGCTGCACTTTATTTACACTTTTTATTCGTTACCCGTCACAAATTACCTTATCACAAAATTATCTGTTACCGATAATTTCAGTGCTTGCAGAGAATACCTTGTTGAAAACCGCTTATCATTTCCTTCTGCTCCTCGTTGGGTTCGACACTCTTACTTATTGAAAGGACTATGATAGATCCCCTATACTTGTGGGTCATCAATGACCAGTCGTATTCCCCCCTGAGGTGTATGCTCTAACTTGGCAGGGTTATATTGCTCATATCATGCAGATGGTGTCTTGCATTGCCATGTCATCTGCTTAGATTAGACATTCTATATCAGATATGTGAATTATGCAATGCCATGTTTTTTAGCAAGTTATCATAGATGTGAATTATGCACCGCCATGTAGCCAGGCATCATATATCTGAATTATCTCATGCCATCCTTTTTTTCGTTACGTATTCCATTTGTCGACAATCTGTGTATATTAAACTACTCTTCATGTGTATCAGCCATTTGAGCCGGTTATGGAAAAATCTGGAGTGAAAACAAGGTCTTCAGAGCAGGCAATGGTACCTAATGAAGCATATATCTCGATGGTTACAGGTAGCTCCTCAGAGGAGGATTCAGAGACAGATGACCAGTCCTATATCCCACCTGAGGTGTATGCTCTAACTTGCAATGCTTATATTTCTCATATCATGCATATGGTGTCTTGCATTTCTTAGTTTAGACATCATATACACAATATGCAATGCCATCTGCTTAGTTTAGAGATCATACATGCGAGTGCCAGCTGCTTAGTATATGAATCAATTATGTGAATTATATCATGCCATCCTGTATACTTAGACAACATGTATGTGAATTATTTCATCCCAACCTATTTCAGAAAGACATCATATAGTTTCATCATGTCATCCTGCTTAGATACTCATCATATGTTGAATTATGCCATTATATCCTGTTAAGTTATCCATCATATATCTAAAACTATGTCGTGCTATCCTATTTAGTTAGCCATCATATATGTGAAATTGTGTTATGCTGTCATGTTTGGTTAGACAACATATATGTGAATTACCACATCTATCTATCATACAATGTCTGTACGTTCAATTTCTTTTCTTGTTTATCAGCCATTTTAATTTGGAGGGGGTGATGGCAGTATCTAAGGGAGTAAAAACCCATTCTTCACAAAATACGGTGCTACTCGTCGATGCAGATAGAACCATGGTTGTACTGGCCCACGAACTAGCCCCACCACACATAAACGAGACTCTTCCAGATTGACACTTACACCCTTGGACAGAGAACCAGCTACACCCCATCTAACCCCAACCCCGGCGGATAGTAACCCACTTCTAGTTGACACAGCACCCTGTCCACCACAGAGTACCCCCACATGAGCAGTTTGTAAAGCAACTGCAGTGCCCAAAGCACGAAGACCACCACAACGAACCCAAACTCCACGTTTAAAGCAGATTCTCAGGTCAGATTCCGTAGCTATGGTCCATATGTCTTTGCTCTTGCATCACTATATTTACGCATAACAACTAATTTCGAATTTGAAGGATCCAATTGAAACTCCAATGGCGCAATAGGTATGTTTTAAACCTATTTCTTTAACTGGATTGTTGTTCTAACTTCTTGCTCTATATTGATTTCAGTTTCAGTTGTATAAACAGTTATGTTCTCATGTCATGCACATTACAAGTGTTGGCAGTGTTGTGTAGTTTCCCACACTTATATTCTGTCTATGCTGTTGTGTCTTAAAAATATATGATTTGAACTGTGTCTCTATCTTGATTTGGCAACATAAACTAGAATGATATGGACAATATAGTGACCATAGTACATAGATATATGTTTGTTTCATGTTGTTATCCTGTCCACCTTACTACTGAACCGGTTTAACAAAATGACTTCCATATACTACATGCTAAGCTTGTGATGTGTCTGCTTGTTTCTCTTGTAGAATGCGAACGGAATATTGGAGAAGAGCACCCCATTATGCAATGGTAGAGAAAGTAATGCAGATTAGGTTCAAGATAGTGAGACAACCCTGTTGGTCTCCAAGAAAGGTGATAAAAACTATCTTGTAGACAGTGAGACAACCCCAAAGTCCTGCATTGATGTAGTGTTCGAGTTACTGGCCACTACCGCTGGCACAAGCTCTTCAAACTCACTGCCTGAATCACTTCGGCTTCTTCAGTCTTAGCTACAAGTCGAAAGGCATCAGTCAGCTGTGCTGCGGCAAGAAGCCGAAAGACTAAGGAAGCTCCTGCAGAATTCAGATGCATACTTTCTGGTGCAACAGCGAGCGCTGGACGATTTTAGCGCCAAACAAGAGAAAACTAATAAGCTTGCTAAGCTTCTTGCCAGCATGGTGGGTATCCAGGATATCGTTTCTTGAGCTCTTCTGAAGTGGTTTCAGTTCTGGACTTGTTTTGATGCCGCGTTTATTTTCACTGGTGGCCAATTTAGACGCCGGGTGTATGTAATATGCTGCTTTGGTCACTATATTTGCACTGGCGGCGACTTTGATGCCCGGTGGATGCAATATCTGTAATAGCCGTAATAGCCTAGCGTAAGTTGCTTGCTTATTTATTTCCTTATTTTCTTGTTTATTTTTTTGCTAGTAGTCGCTGCAGTTATTTTTCTGCGGTAACCTTTTTATTTAGAACCAGGCCACAGTAAACATGGGCAACATACTGATTGTTGTAACCATGGTCCTGCTGCCTACTGTAGTGGGCCGCCTAAGGTCTGTATGATCCATGGGCCTTCTACAGGCCGTAGATTCAATGGGACTTTTATGGGCCGTATGATCGATTGGCCAAACATGGGCCGTACTTTCGTGGACAATTAATGGACCGCAATATGGGCTGTAAACGGGCTATAATGGGAATCATCTGTTTATGGGCCGTTAACAGGCCCATGTGTACAATGGGCTAAATTCCAACGGCAGGCATAATGGGTCGTTAATGGGCCATATTTGATGACGCCATGAAAATAGCCCAACGGATTAAAGGGCCACACACGGGCAAACTTTAACCAAGGGCTGAATTTTGCCCACAAGCGGAATAGGCCAGTAATGGACCGTAAGTAATCGAATGGCGAAAATGAGCCCAATAATAAATGGGCCCTTAGAAGGCCGGAAGATAACACAGGCTGAAACGGCCCAATGGAATAATGGGCCGTTAATGGGTATAAAGTTATATACTGTTCATTATGGGCCAGTTTCACCATGGGCCGTTTATGGGCCAAGATTTAGAAAGGGCCTTATATGGGCCTAAAGACGTCATGGGCCATACATGGGCCGGAAGTTACAACGCCATGCCATGTGTCGACATATCATAGGCACGTACCGTCCATTCGCTGGATGACATTTGTCCCAGCACTGAGCTGACACGTGGATACTCCGGCGAATGAGAATTTTACACGTGAAAAATCCCCACTAGTCAGGGCTGTTAACGGGTTATCGGATCCAAACCGGAATCCGATAGCTTAACAGCGACCCGTTACGGTGGATGCCATGTGTCGGTTACCCTTGACGAAAACACTTCCATGACGCGCGATTTATCGTCATGGAAGTGGACACTCATGGCAAGAAATGGGATTTAAGGGTTTTTGGATGCACAAGTAGTATCTCTACTTAGTACAAATTTTTGGCTAGCAAAAGATCCTAAGCAAGCACCACATGTTGGAGGATCCATAAAAATATAGCTTCTATACAAATATACCCAAACATAACTCATTACGTTGTCTTCCTTGTCCAACTTCAACTAATTTGCTCAAGTTTGAAAACATCTAAAGGGGCTCACAATCATAGAAGATGTCCAAGATAGTATATTTATATGTGAAATCTCTCTTCCTTCAATATTCTTTCATGAATTGTTCAAGTGACCAATGCGGTGTTTGCTAACTTTCCATAAATTTTACCACCTATACTTCTTATATGTGAAAGTCAGTACTCCCCATGGGATAAGCATATAAAACATATATAATTTCAGATTTATGATATTCAATTCATTCAACCATTTACTCATAGGATATAAGTAAAGCATGAGAGTAAACAAAAATACTCCAAAAAGATATAAGTGAAGATCAATGCATAGTCAATTAGTTAAATAGCCATGTGAGGACTCTTTCTCATTCAAGATTTCAGGTCCAATGATTTTATTCAAACAGCTAGTAAAATGAAAATACGCTCCAAGCAAAACACATATCATGTGACGAATAAAAATATAGCTCCAAGTAAGGTATACCGATAGTGTTGAAGACGAAAGAGGGGATGCCTTTCGGGGCATCCCCAAGCTTAGTTGCTTGTATGTTCCTTGAATTTTATCTTGGGGAGCCTTGGGAATCCCCAAGCTTTGGGTCTTGTCACTCCTTATTCTCCTCATATCGATATCTCAGCCAAAACTTGAAAACTTCAATCACACAAAACTTAACAGAACTTCATGAGATGGGTTAGGATCAGAAAGACAAATCATTCACTTCGGTACTGTCAAGATAAGATTCGTAATTGTTCTCACACAATGCCTACTATACCATATCATTTCTACAATTTATATCGAGCAATATAAGCCATCAAAACTAGAAAACAAGCAACTTAAGCATTGAAAACAGAATCTGTCAAAAACTGAATAGTCTGTAATGATCTGAACAGTAACCATACTTCTGTTACTCCAAAAATTCTGAAAAATTAGGAAAACATAGAAAATTTATATATCAATCATCTATAAAAAATTCAGAATTTTTCGACTCTCTAGTGATTTTAAACAATTCTGTTACTAGGCACAAAAGTTTCTGTTTTTGCACAGAATCAAATCAACCATCATGCACACTATCCCATAGGCTTTTCTTGGCACTTTATTGAAACAAAGCTGTAAAACACGATTACTACAGTAGCTTAATCATGTGAACACACAAAAGCAGTAGGTATAAATATTGGTTTGTCTCCCAACAAGCGCTTTTCTTTAATGTCTTTTTAGCTAGGCATGTTGATTTAATGATACTCTTCCAAGAACAATTTCGATGATAATTTTATTCATACTCCAAAAGATATAAGTGAAGTTCATAGAGCATTCTACAATTAATATAGATTGACCAATATCCAAGCTCAAAATATATAAGTGAAGCACATGAAGCATTCTATAAAGCCATACTCGAAAGATTTAAGTGAAGCACAAAGAGTATTCTATAAGGACATGAAGGACTATCTCATACTAGCATGGAGCATAAAGGAAAAGAAAAACACAAAAGACTCATATCATGTGAACAAAGCAAAAACCGAGGTATACCGATAATTGTTGAAGAAATAAAGATGGGATGCCTTCCGGGGCATCCCCAAGCTTAGTTGCTTGAGTATCCTTGAAATATTTACTTGGGGTGCCTTGGGCATCCCCAATCTTGAACTCTTGTCTCTCCGTATTCTTCATATATCGATACCTCCTCGATCTTTGAACACTTCATCCACACAAAACTTAACAAAAACCCTTGTGAGATCCGTTAGTATAATAAGGCAAATCACTACATTTAGGTACTATTGTAAATTCATTCCAATTTCGTATTAGCATTATATCTACTGTATTCCAACTTCACCATGGTTCATACCCCTCGATACAACCCATAGATTCATCAAAATAAGCGAACAACACATAGAAAACAGAATCTATCAAAAACAGGACAGTCTGTAGCAATCTGAAAATTTACCATACTTATGTAACTCCAAAAATTCTTAAAATATAGGACAAAATAAACAATTTTCATAGCAGTACTGTGTAAGAATTTCAGAAACTTTTGACATTCAATTTTCATAGCAGTACTGTGTAAAAAATGTAAATTCACGCACTACAGCCAAAGTTTCTGTTTTTGCACCGCACATAGCAAACAAGCAATCTAATCATCCTAAAGCCAAAACTTGACACATTATTTTTATAATACACTGGATATATAAAAGGGGATAATTATTTTTTAGAAACTTCCATGAAAAATTCTACATTGTTTCCATGAGCATGAACACAAGTGTTCAAGGTCAACCCTCACTTCCCCAATGCATAACCTTCCAATCACTTCTCTTTTTGAAAAAAGTTTTTAGGCATAAGAGGCAAGTAAATTTTTTTGTATTTTGCATTATTTAGAAAAAAAAAATTTGTTTCACCCACAACTAAAGAAAACAAAAACAAAATCTACTTAGTGAAGAAAGAAAACAAGCACACACGAGAATATCAACCCCATGCTATTGCTCCCCGGCAACGATGCCAGAAAAGAGCTTGGTAATCCCCAAGTGCAAGGAATCATCATAGCAATTTCCAAAGGTGGAAGTGATAAGTATGGAGTGTCGAACCCACAAGGAGCTAAAGGTAAGATCAATATTCTCTCAAGTCCTATCTGCCACTGATACGACTCTACGTACACCGAATGTTTGCTTCCATCTAGAAACGAGAAATAAAACTACGTTGTGGGTATGAAGAAGATAGCCTTGTATGATATCGGAGAACTAAAATATAAAAATAGGTGTTGTTATCATAAAGTTAGAATATATCACAATATATTAAAAATAGCGAGTGTGGAATAATTAGGTGGTCTTTTCCTCCAAAATATTTCTGAGGGCCTCCTTAAAACTTTGAATTTCTTGGAGGGCTCGACGAAGCAACTCAGTGTTCCTCTCCACCTCAGCCATAATGTGTTTATTCTCCGGTCCCCAAGAGTTTGTTCATGCATCGCTTTCTCTTGGACGAGATATGTCCCAATTGGACGGTATGTGCACACGAGGAGTATTTTCGACCCCATAGTTATGAATCAAATTATGAAAATTGTTTCGATGTAACCTGATTAAGGGCCTCCTTGGAGGGATTCCCTCTTGCACTTCATGGATTCCTTGATCGTTTGTTGAACTCATGGCTTGATGGGGATTAGGGATAGTGGAAACGCGAGCCAGAGTGCCCCGCTTGGAGGCCGGAGATCGATTGGGTTCCAAGCGAGTTGTCTTCATCTTCTTCCATGGATGCCTCCTCGATCCCCTCTCCCCTCAACCCTACCTATAGCAACCCAACATCGTCTTCTACGTTGTAGGAAGAAGGAGAAGACATGATGCCTGGCTTGATAGATCTAACAGAAAACAACACGAAACAAGAAAAGAGGATTTCCCCATGATACGGTGGTCAAATCGTCCGGGGGTATATATAAAGATTTTTTATATTGGGAAACAAGTATATGGAAGGAAACCGGAGTCGGGAAGGTGCCCGAGGGGTCCGTTTACTTCCATATCACGCACCTCTTCCTTTTTACGGTTCTGGAGTGTTCTGGAAGGTTTCTTTTATGTGTTCCTCCGGTGTCAAGGTTTGGATAATGTTAGTTTCAACATTAATAGGCGTACCTGAAATATAGTGCTTAATTCTTTGTCCATTGACCACCTTCGGATTGGTACCTTCAACATTATTAATCTTGATAGCTCCAGAGCGATAAAATTCTTCGATGATATATGGTCCTTCCCATTTGGAAAGAAGTTTTCCTGCAAAAAATCTAAAACAAGAATTGTACAATAGAACATATTTACCAACTTTGAATTCCCGCTTTTGGATTCGTTTATCATGCCATATTTTTACATATTCTTTGAACAGTTTGGCATTTTCATAAGCTTGGGTTCTCCATTCATCTAGTGAGCTAATAACAAATAACCTCTTTTCACCAGCAAGTTTGAAATCATAATTGAGTTCTTTAATTGCCCACTATGCTTTATGTTCTAACTCAAGAGGCAAATGACAAGCTTTTCCACAAACCATTTTATATGTAGACATACCCATAGGGTTTTTATAAGTTGTTCTATAGGCCCAAAGTGCATCATCAAGTTTCTTAGACCAATTCTTTCAGGACCTATTGACAATTTTTTGTAATATTAATTTTATTTCTCTATTGCTAAGTTCAACTTGACCACTAGATTGAGGATGATAGGGTGATGCAATTCTATGGTTAATATCATATTTAGCAAGCATTTTTCGGAAAGCGCCATGAATAAAGTGTGAACCACCATGAGTCATTAAATATCTAGGGACTCCAAACCTTGGGAAAATAACTTCTTTAAGCATTTTAATGGAGGTGTTATGATCAGCACTGCTAGTTGGAATAGCTTCTACCCACTTAGTGACATAATCAACAGCAACCAAAATATGTGTGTACCCATTAGAGGAAGGAAAGGTCCCATATAATCAAAGCCCCAAACATCAAAAGATTCAACAACAAGTGAATAATTCATAGGCATTTCCTGACGCTTACCGATATTAACTATTCTTTGACATTCATCACAAGACAAGACAAACTTACGGGCATCCTTGAAAAGAGTAGGCCAATAAAAACCAAATTGTAATACCTTATGCGCAGTTCTATCTCCTGCATGATGTCCCCTGTAGGCTTTGGAGTGACACTTCCGTAGGATTTTTTCCTATTCATGCTCAGGTACACAACATCTAATAATACCATCTACTCCCTCTTTATAAAGATGTGGGTCGTCCCAAAAGTAATGTCTTAAGTCATAGAAGATTTTTTTTTCTTTTGTTGGTATGTGAAACTAGGTGCTATAAATTTAGCAACGATATAATTAGCATAGTCATCATACCAAGGAGTATTATGAGAAGCATTTATTACAGCTAGTTGTTCATCAGGGAAGCTATCATCAATAGGTAGTGGGTCCTCAAGAATATTTTCTAACCTAGACAAGTTATCAGCTACGGGGTTCTCAGCTCCTTTCCTATCAGTGATATGTAAGTCAAATTCTTGTAGAAAGAGAACCCACCTGATGAGTCTAGGTTTAGCATCTTTCTTTTCCATAAGATATTTTATAGCAGTATGATCGGTGTGAACAATTACTTTGGAATCAACAATGTAAGATCTAAATTTATCACAAGCGAACACAACTGCTAAGAATTCTTTCTCAGTAGTAGCATAATTTCTTTGGGCACTTTCTAGAGTTTTGCTAGAATAATGGATAACGTTTAATTTCTTATCAACTCTTTGTCCTAGAACAGCACCAACAGCATAATCACTAGCATCACACATAATTTCAAAAGGCAAGTTCCAATCAGGTGGTTGAACAATAGGTCCAAAAGTTAAGGTTTTCTTAAGTGTTTCAAAGGCTTCTACACAATCATCATCAAAAACAAATGGAACATCCTTTTGTAAAAGATTAGTAAGAGGCCTAGAAATTTAGAGAAGTATTTAATAAACCTCCTATAGAAACCAGCATGACCATGGAAACTAAGAATACCTTTAATGTCTTTAGGACATGGCATTTTCTCAATTGCATCAACTTTAGCTTTATCCACCTTAATACCTCGTTCAGAAATTTTATGCCTCAAGACAATGCCTTCATTAACCATAAGTGACACTTCTCCCAATTCAAGACAAGATTAGTTTGTTCATATCTCTACAAAACTCGATCAAGGTTGCTTAAGCGATCATCAAAAGAAGTTCCGTAAATGGAGAAATCATCCATGAAAACCTCAACAATCTTTTCACAAAAATCAGAGATACATCAGTCATACATCTTTGTAAGGTAGCAGGTGCATTACATAAACCAAAGGGCATACGTCTATAAGCATAAGTTCCAAAAGGGCAAGTAAAGGTGGTTTTCTCTTGATCAGGTTGTGAAACAGATATTTGAGAGAAACCAGAATATCCATCAAGAAAACAGAAGTTTGTGTGCTTAGATAATCTTTCTAGCATTTGATCAATGAAAGGCAGAGGGTAATGATCTTTTCTAGTGGATTTGTTTAATTTCCTAAAATCAATTACCATTCGATAGCCAGTCAATATTCTTTGTGGGATAAGTTCATTTTTATCATTAGGAACAACAGTAATACCTCCTTTCTTAGGGACACAATGAACATGACTTACCCATCTACTATCAGCTATGGGATAGATTATACCTGCTTCCAGAAGCTTTAGTATTTCAGTTCGTACCACTCCTTTCATCTTAGGATTCAAACGTCGTTGGTGATCAACAATGGGTTTAGCATCAAGTTCCATATTAATCTTGGGCTGACAGAGAGTGGGACTAATACCCTTAAGATCATCAAGAGTATATCCAATAGCAGTAGGGTGCTTCCTCGGAATTTTTAATAATCTCTCTTCTTCGTGTTCTGAAAGGTTAGCACTAATAATAACAGGATATATTTTTTTCTCATCAAGATAAGCATACTTCAGAGTGTGAGGCAATTGTTTTAATTCAAACACAGGATCGCCTTTAGGTGGAGGAGGACCTCCTAGAGTTTCAATAGGCACATTGTGTTTAAGGATAGGTTGTTGTTCAAATAATATTTTATCTATTTCATTTCTTTCACGCAAGTGCATATCATTTTCATGGTCTAGCAAATATTGTTCTAAAGGATCAGTAGGAGGTACGTCCATAGAAGCAAGACCAATTATTTCATCCTTACTAGGTAATTCTTTATCATGAGGTTGTCTACCAAACTTAGATAAATTAAACTCATGAGACAGATCACCAAAATTAATACTGATAGTTTCTTTATGGCAATCTATCTTAGCATTGACAGTGTTCAAGAAAGGTCTTCCAAAAATTATGGGACAAAAAACATCTTGTGGGGAACCAAGAACTAGAAAATCAGTATGGTATTTTATTTTCCCACAGAAGACTTCAACATCTCTAACAATCCCGAGCGGTGTGATGGTATTTCTATTAGCAAGTAATAGTAACATCTATGTCTTCTATTTCCACGGGTGCTATACCATTCATAATTTCTTGGTATAAGGTAAAAGGAATAGCTCTCACACTAGCACCCGAATCACATAAACCATGATAGCAATTATCTCCAATTTTAACTGAGATGACAGGCATGCCAACAACAGGTCTATTCTTATCTTTAGTGTCGGGTTTAGCAATTCTAGCAGCTTCATCACAAAATTCAATAACATGCCCATCAACATTTTCGACCAAGAGATCTTTAACCATAGCAACACTAGGTTCTAATTTAATTTGTTCAAAGGGTTTAGGTGCTTTAATATTACTTTTGCGAACCACTGTTGATACATTAGCATGTTCCTTTATCCTAACAGGGAAATGTGGTTTTTCAATATAAGCAGTAGGAACTATTGGATCAACATTGTAAATGATAGTTTCATCTTTAGGTATAATCGGTTCTTTAATTTGTTCTTTAATAGGGGGATGATATTAAACCACTTCTCCTTAGGGAGATCAACATGAGTAGCAAATGATTCACAAAAAGAGGCTACTATCTCAGAGTCAAGTCTATATTTAGTGCTAAACTTATGAAAAGCATCGGTATTCATGAAAGATTTAACACAATCAAACTCAAGCTTAATACCTGACTCTTTACCTTCGTCAAGTTCCCAATCTTCAGAGTTGCATTTAATTCTTTCTGAAAGATCCCACCTGAATTCAATAGTCTTCTTCATAAAAGAACCAGCACAAGAAGTATCGAGCATGGATTGATCATTACGAGAAAGCCGAGCATAAAAGTTCTGAATGATAATTTCTCTTGAGAGCTCGTGATTGGGGCATGAATATAACATTGACTTAAGCCTCCCCCAAGCTAGAGCGACACTTTCTCCTTCATGAGGCCAAAAATTATATATATATATATATATATAATTCCGATCACGATGAACTAGATGCATAGGATAAAACTTTTGGTGAAATTCCAATTTCAATCGATTCCAGTTCCAAGATCCAATATCATAGCATAGCCTATACCATGCCAATGCTTTTCCCTTCAAAGATAAAGGGAAAACCTTCTACTTAACTTCATCTCCGGGTAAACCTGCAAGCTTAAATACTCCACAAATTTCATCCACATGTATCAAATGCATATCGGGATTCTTCGTTCTGTCTCCTGCATAAGGATTAGCCATTAGTTGCTCTATCATACCCGAAGAAATTTCATAACTCATATTTTCAGTAGGTGCAGTAGGTTTAGGGGAAACTCTTTGTGTTTCCAGTCGAGGTGACCCCTCAAAGGATTGTTTTCCATAGTAATAAGTGACAATAAATTTCAGCACGTAATATAAATTTTTCCTTACCGATTTCCACTTACCAAGAGTGCTTCACTCCCCAGCAACGGCGCCAAAAAAGAGTCTTGATGACCCACAACTATAGGGGATCAATCGTAGTCCTTTCGATAAGTAAGAGTGTCGAACCCAGCGAGGAGCAGAAGGAAATGACAAGCGGTTTTCAGTAAGATAATTTCTGCAAGCACTGAAGTTGTCGGTAACAAGTAGTTTGATAGTAAGATAATTTGTAAAGAACAAGTAATGGTAATGGTAAATAAAGTGCAGGAAGGTAGCCCAATCCTTTTTGTAGCAAAGGACAGGCTGGAACGGTCTCGTATAATAAGCCCCTTTCATCATGTTGGTTTGATTCGCGTTCGCTACTTTGATAATTTGATATGTGGGTGGACCGGTGCTTGGGTGTTGTTCTTACTTGAACAAGCCTCCCACTTATGATTAACCCCCTCGCAAGCATCCGCAACTATGAAAGAAGAATTAAGATAACAATCTAACCATAGCATTAAACATGTGGATCCAAATCAGTCCCTTATAGAATAGCGCATAACTAGGGTTTAAGCTTCTGTCACTCTAGCAACCCATCATCTAATAACTACTCCACAATTCATTCCCTTAGGCCCAAAGATGGTGAAGTGTCATTTAGTCGACGTTAACATAACACCACTAAGGGAATCACAACATACATATCATCAAAATGTTGAATGAATATCAAATTCACATGATTACTTGCAACATGACTTCTCCCGTGGCCTCAAGAACAAAGGCAACTACTCACAAATAATATCCATGCTCAAGATCAGAGGAATATTAAATAGCATAATGGATCTGAACATATAATCTTCCAACAAATAAACCATCTAGCATCAACTACAAGATGTAATCAACACTACTAGTCACCCACAGGTACTAATCTGAGGTTCCGATACAAAGATTGAACACAAGAGATGAACAAGGGTTTTGAGATGAGATGGTGTTGTTGAAGATGTTGATGAAGATTGGCCTCCCAATTATGAGAGGATTGTTGGTGATGACGATGGCTTCGATTTCCCCCTTCGGGAGGGAAGTTCCACCGGCGGAATCGCTCCGCTGGAGGGCAAAAGTACTCTTGTCCAAGTTCCGCTTCGAGACGGCGGCGCTCCGTCCCGAAAGTCCTCTCCTTATTTTTTTAGGTCAAAATACCTTATATACCAGAAGATGGGCACTAGAGGTGGGCCAGGCTGCCCACTACCCACCAGGGCGCGCCTTGGTGCCTTGTGGGCGCCTGGGTTCCCCCCTCTAGTAGTTATTTTCTTCAGCATTTTTTATTTATACCAAAATAATTCTCCGTAAAATTTCAGCTCATTTGGATATGTGAAGAATAGGTATCTCTGACATAGCTTTTTCAGATCCAGAATTCCAGCTGCCGACATTCTCCCTCTTTGTGTAAACCTTGCATATTATGAGAGAAAAGGCATTAGAATTACTCCAAAAAGTGTTATAAAGAATAACAACAATATAAATAACAGTAGGAAAACATGATGCAAAATGGACGTATCAATAAGCCCCTTTCTTTCTATGTGTTCGGCTGAAACTTTTTGCTCCATATCATAGAAGACTAAATGATGGTTGAGTATGTGGACTTGCTAAAAAGCTCCTACATGAGACCCTTCCTGAAAACATGATGAATTGCAATTGCATTGTTGACTGAGAACATAGTTTGTTAGTTTTCAAGAAAGCTTATGCTTTATACTTCGATGTTGTGATGAATTGGTACTTGCTCATGAGGAGTTTTATGATAAAGTGTATTGCTGTTATAATAATGATCATCATGCTACTATGTTCGTATTTTGTTTTATCGACACCTCTCTCTCTCTCTAAACATGTGAACATGATTCTCAATATTGGCTTTCGCTTGAGGACAAGCAAGGTCTAAGCTTGGGGGAGTTGATACGTCCATTTTGCATCATGTTTTCCTACTATTATTTATAGAGTTTTTATTCAATATAACACTTTGTGGAGTATGTCTAATGCCTTTTCTTTCATAGTATTCAAGGTTTACACAAAGAGGGAGATTACCGGCAGCTGGAATTCTGGACCTGAAAAAGCTATGTCAGAGATACCTATTCTGCACATCTCCAAATGAGCTGAAATTTTACGGAGATTTATTTTGGAATATATAAAAAATATTGGAGAAAAGAAATACCAGAGGGGCTCACCCTGGTGCCCACTAGGCACCAGGGCGTGCCTACCCCCCTGGCGCGCCCTGGTGGATAGTGGGCCCCCTGGCCATACTCCGGTGCCCATCCTCTGGTATATAAGGTCATTTGCCCTAGAAAAAAATAAGGGGAGGACTTTCGGGACGGAGCGCCGCCGTCTCGAGGCGGAACTTCGGCAGGAGCACTTTTTCTCTCCGGTGGAGAGATTCCGCCGGGGATACTTCCCTCCAGGGGGGGGGGGAATCGAAGCTATCGTCATCACCAACACCCCTCTGATCGTGCGAGGGCCAATCTTCATCAACATCTTCAACAGCAGCATCTCATCTCAAAACCCTAGTTCATCTCTTGTGTTCAATCTTTGTATCAAAGCCTTAGATTGGTACCTGTGGGTGACTAGTAGTGTTGATTACATCTTGTGGTTGATGCTAGCCGGTTTATTTGGTGGAAGATTATATGTTCAGATCTATTATGCTATTCAATACCCCTCTGATCTTGAGCATGTATATGTTTTGTGAGTAGTTACTTTTGTTTTTGAGGACATGGGAGAAGTCTTTTCATAAGTAATCATGTGAATTTGATATTCGTTCGATATTTTGATGGTATGTATGTTGTGATTCCCTTAGTGGTATTATGTGAACGTCGACTACATGACACTTCACCATATTTGGGCCTAAGGGAATGCATTGTGGAGTAGTTATTATATGATGGGTTGCTAGAGTGACAGAAACTTAAACCCTAGTTTATGCGCTATTCCGTAAGGGGCTGATTTGGATCCATATGTTTAATGCTATGGTTAGATTTTATCTTAATTCTTCTTTCGTAGTTGCGGATGCTTGCGAGAGGGGTTAATCATAAGTGGTAGGCTTGTTCAAGTAAGAACAACACCCAAACACCGGTCCACCCACATATCAAATTATCAAAGTAGCGAACGCGAATCAAACCAACATGATGAAAGTGACTAGATGAGATTCCCGTGTGTCCTAAAAACGATTTGCTTACTATAAGAGACCATTCCAGCCTGTCCTTTGCTATAAAAAGGATTGGGCTACCTTGCTGCACCTATTGTTACTGATGCTACTTATTACTTTTTACAAATTATCTTGCTATCAAACTACCTGTTACCGATAATTTCCGTGCCTACAGAAATTACCTTGCTGAAAACCGCTTGTCATTTCCTTCTGCTCCTCGTTAGGTTTGACACTCTTACTTATCGAAAGGACTACGATTGATCCCCTATACTTGTGGGTCATCAAGCAGCAACATACATATCATGAAAATATTGAACGAATACCAACATCACAGGGTTACTTATAACAAGACTTCTCCCATGTCCTCAAGAACAAAAGTAACTACTCACAAATCATATTCATGTTCAAGATCAGAGGGGTATTGAATATGCTTGAGGATCTAAACATTTAATCTCCCGCCAAATAAACCAACTAGCATCAACTACAAGATGTAATCAACACTATTAGCAGCCCACAAGTAACAATCTGAGATTTTGGGACAAAGATTGAATACAAGAGATGAACTAGGGTTTGAGATGAGATGGTTCTGGTGAAGATGTTGATGAAGATTGGTCCTCCCATGATGAGAGGATCGTTGGTGATGTCGATGGCTTCAATTTCCCCCTCCCGGAGGTAAGTGTCCCCGGCGGAATCGCTCCGCCGGAGAGCAAAAATGGTCCTGCCCAAGTTCTGCCTCGAGACGGTAGCGCTTCATCCCGAAAGTCTTCTTCTAATTTTTTTCTAGAGAAAATGGCTTCATATAGCAAAAGATGGGCACCGAAGGCCTGCCAAGGGGCCCACAAGCTCGGTAGGCGCGCCCAAGGGGTAGGGCACGCCCCCTGAGCTTGTCGCTCCCTAGTGCCCACCTCCTGGTATTTCTTCTGCCAATATTTTTTATATATTCCAAAATAATTCTCCGCAAATTTTCAAGTCATTTGGAGTTGTGCAGAATAGCTATCTCTGTTGTAGCCTTTTCCGGTCCAGAATTCCAGCTACTGGCAATCTTCCTCTTCATTTGAAACTTGCAAAATAAGAGAGAAAAGGCATAAGAATATTATCATAAAGTGAAATAATGACCCTAAACATAATAAATAATAGTAGGAAAACATGATGTAAAATGGATGTATCAATGACGACAAGTACTATCCAACAACGATGGAGAAGAAATGCCAATAGGATAAGGAAGAGGACCTTCCACAAATATGAATCGGCGGACTCTCCAACACCAAAAACGCAAAGATGATGCATACGAACTCCATTTTTTATGAGCTTGAGTTTGAACAATAAGCCAAATACAAACTCTAAAACCTCACATAGAGAAAAATCAAATAAGAACCAAGAAAGATGATGCCAATGATGGGTTTGAGCTCTCTAGGAACGATACGATCAAGCTACTCACTCGAGAGCCCCACTGATAGTAGGAAAATCGATCCTATAACCCGGTCTTCAACTAACACCATGAGACCGGTAAAATAGAAAACCTATCAAGGATAAACCTTTGCCTTGTGCATAGTCCACTTGAGCTAGATGATGACGATCTTGTCCTCCTCAAGCTGGACCACCTTTCTTGATTGCGCAGGCTCGATGAAGACTAGTAGATTGCTCCCCCATACTCTACTATAGGTGAGCCACTCTTTTGCACATCTTCACAAATCCAGTGTCACCATAATGGATGGCAAGCTTCAAGCACGTGATCTCTTCGTGTTGCTCCACTTGAACTTGCACAACGCAACCTTGATGACGATCACCACTTGATGTCATCCTCCATGCATTATATGATATCTTCCTTTTGATGCACGCCCATGGAAACATACCTAACCCCACAAAGAACTCTAACGTAGACCATGTGTTAGTACACAAAGCGTAATGAACAATGCTTACCATACCATGGGATCACTTGATCCCTCTCGGTACATCTTCGATGCTTTGTGTGTTGATCAACTTGATTCACTCTTTGACTTAGTCTTGATCAACCTTGTATCTTATCTTTTCCTTATAACCTTGAAACCAACAAATGGTTTTCAAGCAAAGCTATGGAAAAATCCTTCAAATACAACTCAAGGCAACCATTACTTCATGGAGATTGTCATCAATTACCAAAATAAACATGGGGCACCATGCTCTTTCACACGGTCTTAGGGCTTGGCGGTGATGATGGCTACACGGGTGAGTCCGACCATGCATGGCGACGGGGCTTCAGGCATCAATCGATTAGATGAGAGTGAGCAAGGGAGGGGGAGAAGTGCCTTAGGGTTTCATGTGGGGCTCGAGGGCGATGCTCTAATCCATCCACGAGGCTGGGGGGTGGATGCTGCATGGGCATCCGCGGCATGAGCAAGCGCGCAGCCTCCAGCGCAACGCAGGTGAGCAGGAGGTTAGGGATGAGTGGTTGTTGGGCTGGGCCGCACACTGTGCACTCATGGCCCGGTCCAATAGTGAGCCTTTTTCTCCCTTTCTTTCCGGTTTTGATTTTATTTTCTGTTTTCTATTCATCTCAGCTAGCAAACGGTTTTTGTTAAATGTGAAACTTAGCACATAAATACTAGACAATGTTTTGAAACAGCACACAAAGCTTCATGCCAATTGAAGTTATTTAAATTTATGTATGCATTTAAATGGTTCGAATAAGTGTTGCGAGTGCACTTTAAATATTGCTAGGGGCATTTTGGTAATTCAAATAGGGTTGATTTCATCCTGAAAAATACATGGGGATTATTTGGAATATTGCCAACATATTTGTTTTTCTCTTTGAATAAATAATATTTGGTCTTGCATTTTGAATTTTAATTTGAATTGAATTTGGGACATGTGGCATTTAAGCTTTGCAAAACATGATGACTTGGCATATTTAAAGGGAAATCATTGTAGCTTAATTACGGGGGTATTACAATTGGTAAGAGGAAAACGAATAGTCAATGATTGTGGCATCTTGGAGTACATGACAAGTCTCCTGGATCTTTCCGTGGTCCACCCCTGAACCGACAAGAGGGGTTCCTCAGCCCCGCACACCAGACCAGGAGACGCCATGGTGAGAGGCCCCTAGCCGGGACACCATCAGCATGATTGGCCCGACATGAAGACATGACTAGAGATCCGAACTGGGCTCCCTCTCTGGCTGACACAACCCCTCGCTGGCGCGCCAACTGATGATACAAAAAACATCGACGTCCTTGGTTGGGTGGAGAGTGTAGTCGAAAGTACCAAAGGATATCATACACGGGGAGTTTACCGAGGTTCTGGCCCTCATGGTTGAGGTAATATCCTACTCCTGCTTTTGATTGAAATGATGGTGAAAAACAGCTCACATGAGGGGGTTTACAAAGATATGGTGTTTATAGCTACTGAGTTGGAGTCGATCCCTACGCTATCCCCTGGTCTCACCATATAAAGGACGATGAGACCTAGGGTTACAAGGACCCTATCCTACTTTGTCAGGTCGGCGGGAGGAGTTCCAACTTGTGCTTCAAGACACCCTAGTTTCCATGACAGGCTCCTAGCCACAGTCGGAGGCCTCAAAGACCCTAGGACCAGGCCACTATCTGGAATACCACCCGTCAGGCCATCCACAGTGTAGTACGCCGTCATGCGGGGATCGACATGGCCCGGACATGAGGGTGGTTTATAGGTTGATCGTATTCTAGGAAATTTCATTTACTTCTTACTAATAAAAGTTTGTTTGTATTTTTTGCCTCTGTGAATTGAAGTACTGTGCCTATACTTAAAGATGTATGCAATTCTAAAGAAATCTAGATGTTTTAAACATGTATAGGAGTTTGCCAAGAAAAAAAAGAAGCAGAGGTAGGCTGAACTAGTTTGTGGGAGCTATATCTCGCTTAGTGTATGTGCTCCTTTCGTCTCGTGTGAAACTTTGTCCCCACGCTGTTGCTACTGGCTAACCTATTTACGTCATTTTTTTGTTCATCAAGTTTCGTTCGAGTTTGCTGGGTTTCATTCGTGGTTTTCTTTTGGGTTTTTTGTGTGCATTTCTTTTCAGGTTTTCAATGCTGGAGTCCGCTTTATTTGTTTTTTGTTTTTTGGTTTTTCTTTGGGTATTTTATTATTTCTTCACCGGTTTTCTTGTTTCCTTTTTATTTGTTTTTATTCTTTTGTTTCTTGCTCGGGTTTTCTTTTTTGCACTCTTTTTCTCCACTTTTCTTGTTCCCTTTTCTCTTTGGTTTTCTTTTATTCTTTCTTTGGTTTTTCTTTTATTTATTTTTATTTTGCATTTTTCTGTTTCTTTCTTAGTTTTCATCAATTTTCTTCGCTTGTCGTTGATTTTTTTTTCACGCTGTTTCAAAGGTTTCTTTGGGTTTTCCGCTTCTTTGTTCTGTAGTGTTTTTTGATTCTTCTGTTTTCAACGATTTTTTCCTCGTTTCTTCAACACATGTGTACATTTTTTATACACATTTTTACATTTGCGTATACATTAGGAACATTTTTTTGTACATGTTTACATTTTTTAAATACATGATTAACATTTAAAAATTATGTTTGTTGACTACTTTTTTCATACACATTGTACATATTTGGTATATATAAGGAACACGTTTTAATACATGTTTAATATTTATTTTTGAATAGTTTGGATTGCTTACCACGTGTATCACATGGTACATGTTTAATATTTTTTAAATATATGATTAATTTTTTAAAATGATCAAGATTTTTTAAAAAATTATATTTTTTCTATACATTAGAAACATTTTTGTACATGTTAAACATTTTATAAATGGATGATTCACAATTTTTCAAATACTTGTGTTAGATGCCTACTTTTCTCATACACATTATACATTTTCGGTATACACTAGGAACAACTTTTTATACATGGTTATCTTTTTGGAAATATAACATCAATTTTGTATATACACGTCTAACATTTTTTAAATACATGATTAGCTGATTCCTTTGGAATCATGACCTTTACCACAACGGTGTCGTTCATGGATCAAATTATTTCATGGATTGTTTTCAAAAGCTTGATTAATATTTTTCAAATACATGATCAACTTTTTTCATCCACACTGTATTTTTTTGTATACATTTTTCATATGCATGAGAGTTTTTTTTTCTAAACACACTTAACATTTTACAAATGCTAGATTAACATTTTTCAAATTTTTTGTGTAGAGTGTTTTTCGTAATATATATGTATTTATAATATTTGATAGTATAAACAAAAATGAAAAAACAAAAACCGAAAATGTGAAAAAACAGAAAAGAAATTTGACTCTGTGGGCTCCTGCGACCTGGGCTGGCCCAGTCTCGCGTTCCCTGCTTTATGGTGTGCACACGAGTTGGTAGGCTGGCCCGTAACTATAACAAACTGCATGGCCCAATCGCTATCTTCCTGCCAAGAAGTCCCGCCCATGACTGACGGCCGACAGTTCTTATACGCTAAAAAAATGACAGCCGACAGTGGCCCCGCCACGTGGAGCCACTCCCTCTTGCGGAGCAATACACGTATTTCAGTTGTCTTTAATTCGAACTGCGTCACTGCAGTTCTACGTACCCGAACCTACACGTGTTGCGCGCGAAGGATCGTTGCAGCAAAACTCCACGCAACCAAAGTCCGAAGAGAAATCTTACTCGTCCATAGGCCTCGCGGCAGTCGCATCAACTGGGGCATCTTTCAGAGTCTGAAGTCCCATGTCGCCCTCTTCCCCTACGCTAGACGCTCCGGGAACCGCAGCGGCGTCGTCGTCGTCGTCGTGCTTCGCTCTAGCATGGCACGTATGGAGCGTATGCGCGCTCCACGTCGCGCTCGTCCTCTCCTCCGTGGCCGCCGCCGCCCTCATCGTCGTGCTCCTCCCCTTCGCCTGCACGGCCGCCTCCCTCTGGCTCGTCTGCGCGATCGCGGCGCGGTTCCTCTCGTGCTCCGCCTCCTTCGCGCCGCTGGATTGGACGGCACAGCACGCCGACGGCGACGACGCGTACTCGTGTGAAGAGGGGGAGGAGCAAGGCGGGGGAGCGGAGCTGGAAACACGCGGCCGAGAGTGCGCCGCTGCTTACATCGATGGAGCCCACGAGTCCATCGATCCTTACATTGATGAGCAAGATCGTCGGTTTCTGTTGGTGGACACTGGGAACTACTACTACTGCAAAAAGGTGAGCGAGCATTTCTTATCGATCCCTGCAATCTGTTTTCGGCTGTTGTTCGTAGTACTATTGGCTTAGTTACTGGACTGGACCGTGTGCATGCAGTTCTACGATCTCCTGGCTTTCTGGAGACGCAAAGAGAGAGACTGGAGAAGGTGAACAGTACACGCGATGGCACATACAGGTTCAGGCGCCCAGGGTAGTGTGATTACGATGTGCTTATCTGCAAAGACTGCAATGGGCTGCAAGGTCCGATTGTTCTGGTGCAGACTGCAAGCAAGGTCCGGTTGTGGGTGTGCTTCTGCCCGGGTCCAGGCCCATTTGGGAACCGCTCTGATCTCTAGTTTTGTTTTTTTAGTGTACGGCCCGGTCTCTAGTCACTAGTAGAAAAAGGGTCAAATGTCAAGCACATTAGTGCCGGTTTGCTTTTGAGCCGGCACTAATGTGTGCATTAGTGTCGGTTCCAACGGCTAGCCAACCGCTTTCATTAGTACCGGTTCGTGGCCGACCTTTAGCACCGGTTCGTGCCACGGACCGGTACTAAAGTGAGTGGTGGCAGGATGTTGTCAGTCCGGGGCCCCTCCAGCACCTTTAGTACCGGTTCATGGCACGAACCGGTGCTAAAGGTCGTCCTACATAAACCCTTCGTCCACCTGAGCTCGCTCTGTTCTTCCCCTTTTCCCTCTCCTATCTGTTCTTCCCCTCTTCCTCTCGAGCTCATCATACATTTTGCCCAAAATTTATCAAGATTTGAAGGCCCCCATCCATTCAAATGATCACAAAGATTAGCAACTTTGTCCTTTCATCTCTCATTGCTAGATTAGTTCTTGCAATGCTTTGTATAGTGATTAATTTATGAGTTTAGTAATTTGGTAGAAAATATATGTGCTAGTATTTGATTTATATGCAATTTGTGGTCAAAACTAACACTTAGTTTGCATATGTAGGTGTGGTTTACTTAGTGCCTTCTAAATCTCCGTCGTAACCACAGTCAATCGCCCGCACCGTTCCATCGCCGGCACCACCTTGTGGTGAGCCTCTTGTTCATGAATGTTTTACATTACCAAATTGATGTTTGTGTGATTTGGATATATAGTTACTTGTATAATTATCTTACCCGTACGTTGTTTGTTATACATAGTGCCATGGTTTTGATATCCGTCCCCGTCGGCCCTCGTCCTTGTTATGATTCGGATGTGGTATATTCTCTTTTAAAACTAGTTGCATTTCGTGTTTATGACAAATTATGCCCATCAAGTTGACATAGATATTTTTGTCTAGGAGGTTTGTGAACCGGAAATTCCAACCGACCCTATTGTCGAGAGGTTAAATTTAGTTGAAACAGAAAACGAGTATTTGAAAGAAAAATTGAAAAGAATTGAGGGGGAGAAGATGGAATTGGAGTTGCATGTTGCCGATGTCGTCGATGATCACAAGATCAAGATGGAGAAAATGCGCTTGAAGATTAGAAAGATTAGAAAATATGCCATTGATAGTGAGCCTTGGTATCATTATGCTGTTGGATCAATTGTTACCTTAGTTGCGATCTTGATCGCATTTGTTGTTGCATTTAAATTCTTTAGTTAGAGAGTTATTTGTTTGTTGCATTTAAGTCTTGTATGAACTTTATGTATGAACTTGTATTAATTTGGTCTATTTGGTGTTGTGTAATGAAGATGAGCCGACAATGGATGTACGATGACCGATGCTCTCCCGAGTTCATTAATGGCGTGCAAACTTTTCTGCTTGCGGCTGAGGCAAACAAGCGGGCGGATGGTTTTATGCCTTGTCCATGTTTAGTCTGTAAGAATGATCACAATTACTCTATGTCAAGAACCATTCACGTCCACCTGTTTAAGTCCGGTTTCATGCCCCACTATAATGTTTGGACCAAGCACGGAGAAAGAGGGGTTATGATGGAAGACAATGAAGAAGAAGAGGACGACGACAGCTATCCTGGCCATGGATTCCCTGAATACGATGATACAACAATGGGGGAAGAAGCTGAGCTAGCAATGCGGGAAGAAGCTGAAGAAGAGGCATCAGATGAGCCCGCTGATGATCTAGGTCGGGCCATTGCCGATGCAAAGAGAAACTGCGCAAGTGATTTGGAGAAGAAGAAGTTGCAGCGCATGTTAGAGGATCACAAGAAATTGTTGTACCCGAATTGCGAAGCTGACAAGAAAAAGTTGGCCACCACACTGGAATTGCTGCAATGGAAGGCAGAGAATGGTGTATCTGACAAGGGATTTGGAAAGTTGCTGGTAATGATAAAGAATATGCTTCCAAAGGACAACGAATTGCCCGAGAGTATGTACGAAGCAAAGAAGGTTGTCTGCCCTCTAGGGTTAGAGGTGCAGAAGATACATGCATGCCCTAATGACTGCATCCTCTACCGCGGTGAGTACGAGGATTTGGACGCTTGCCTGGTATGCGGTGCATTGCGGTATAAGATCAGGCGCGATGACCCTGGTGATGTCGAGGGCGAGCGCCCCAGGAAGAAGATTCCTGCCAAGGTGATGTGGTATGCTCCTACAATACCATGGTTGAAACGTTTGTTCCAAAACAAAGACCATGCCAAGGCGATGCGATGGCACAGAGAAGGCCGTAAGAAAGACGGAAAGTTGAGAGTACCCGCTAACGGGTCGCAGTGGAGAAAAATTGAGAGAAAGTACGGGAAGGAGTTTGCAGATGACGCAAGGAACGTATGGTTTGGTCTAAGCACAGATGGCATTAATCCTTTTGGGGAGCAGAGCAGCAACCATAGCACCTGGCCTGTGACTCTATGTTTGTATAAACTTCCTACTTGGTTGTGCATGAAGCGGAAGTTCATTATGATGCCAGTGCTCATCCAAGGCCCTAAGCAACCCGGCAACGACATTGATGTGTACCTAAGGCCATTAGTTGAAGAACTCTTACAGCTGTGGAATGGAACAGGTGTACGTGCGTGGGATGAGCACATGGGGGAAGAATTTGACCTAAAGGCCTTGCTGTTCGTGACCATCAATGATTGGCCTGCTCTCAGTAACCTTTCAGAACAGACAAACAAGGGATACCGCGCATGCACGCACTGTTTGGATGATACCGACAGTATATATTTGGACAATTGTAGGAAGAATGTGTACCTAGGACATCGTCGATTTCTTCCAAGCAGGCATCCCGTAAGAAAGAAAGGCAAGCATTTCAAAGGTGAGGCGGATCACCGGACGAAGCCTCGCCACCGTACTGGTGCTGATGTACATGATATGGTCAAGGATTTGAAGGTAGTCTTTGGAAAGGGTCCTGGCGGACAACCTGTTCCGAATGACGCTGACGAACGCGCACCCATGTGGAAGAAGAAATCTATATTTTGGGACCTGCCCTATTGGAAAGATCTAGAGGTCCGCTCTGCAATCGACGTGATGCACGTGATGAAGAATCTTTGCGTGACCCTGCTTGGCTTCATGGGCGTGTATGGGAAGACAAAAGATAGACCTGAGGCACGGGAGGACCAGCAACGTATGCATGGAAAAGACGGCATACATCAGGGTCATGCCAGCTACGCTCTTACCAAAGAAGAGAAGGAAATCTTCTTTGAATGCCTGCTCAGTATTAAGGTACCATCTGGCTTCTCGTCGAATATAAAGGGAATAATAAACATGGCAGAGAAAAAGTTCCAGAACCTAAAGTCTCATGACTGCCACGTGATTATGACGCAACTGCTTCCGGTTGCATTGAGGGGGCTTCTACCGGATAATGTTCGATTAGCCATTGTGAAGCTATGTGCATTCCTCAATGCAATCTCTCAGAAGGTAATCGATCCAGAAATCATACCAAGGTTAGAGAATGATTTGGTGCAATGTCTTGTCAGTTTCGAGTTGGTGTTCCCACCATCCTTCTTCGACATCATGACGCACGTCCTAGTTCACCTATGCGAAGAGATTAACGTTTTGGATCCTGTATTTCTACACAATATGTTCCCCTTTGAGAGGTTCATGGGAGTCTTAAAGAAATATGTTCATAACCGTGCTAGGCCAGAAGGAAGCATCTTCAAGGGCCATGAAAATGAGGAGGTCATTGAGTTTTGTATTGATTTTATTCCTGACCTTAAGCCGATTGGTGTTCCTGAATCGCGGCATAAGGGCAGACTAGATGGAAAAGGCACGCTAGGAGGGAATCAAAAAATATGTATGGACGGACATTCTTGTTGGGGAACGTAGCGGAAATTCAAAATTTTCTACGCATCACCAAGATCAATCTATGGAGTAATCTAGCAACGAGGAGAAGGGGAGTGCATCTACATACCATTGTAGATCGCGATGCGGAAGCGTTGCAAGAACGCGGATGAAGGAGTCATACTCGTAGCGATTCAGATCGTGGTTGATTCCGATCTAAGCGCCGAACCACGGCGCCTCCGCGCTCAACACACGTGCAGCCCGGTGACGTCTCCCACGCCTTGATCCAGCAAGGAGAGAGGGAGAGGTTGGGGAAGACTCCGTCCAGCAGCAGCACAACGGCATGGTGGTGATGGAGGAGCGTGGCACTCCAGCAGGGCTTCGCCAAGCACTGCGGGAGACGAGGAGGGAGAGGGGTAGGGCTGCGCCAAAGAGAGAGATGTTCTCCTGTCCATGGCAGCCCCAAAACCCCCACTATATATAGGGGAGGGGGAGGGGCTGCGCCCCCCATCTAGGGTTCCTCCCCAAGGGGTGCGGCCAGCCCTAGATGGGACTTGGAGGGGCGGCCAAGGGGGGAGAGAGGGGGGCGCACCACTAGGTGGGCCTTAGGCCCATCTGAGCCTAGGGTTTCCCCCTTCCCCCCTTCCCTGTGCCTTGGGCCCCTTGTGGGAGGTGCACCAGCCCAACTAGGGGCTGGTCCCTTCCCACACTTGGCCCATGCAGCCCTCTGGGGCCGGTGGCCCCACCTGGTGGACCCCCGGGACCCTCCCGGTGGTCCCGGTACGTTACCGATAGCACCCGAAACTTTTCCGGAACTCCTCCTGACGTCCGGGATCTCATCCGGGACTCCGAACAACATTCGATAACCACGTATATCTATTCCCTATAACCCTAGCGTCATCAAACCTTAAGTGTGTAGACCCTACAGGTTCGGGAACCATGCAGACATGACCGAGACGTTCTCCGGCCAATAACCAACAGCGGGATCTGGATACCCATGTTGGCTCCCACATGTTCCACGATGATCTCATCGGATGAACCACGATGTCGGGGATTAAATCAATCCCGTATACAATTCCCTTTGTCTATCGGTATGTTACTTGCCCGAGATTCGATCGTCGGTATCCCGATACCTTGTTCAATCTCGTTACCAGCAAGTCTCTTTACTCGTTCCGTAACACATCATCCCGTGATCAACTCCTTGGTCACATTGTGCACATTATGATGATGTCCTACCGAGTGGGCCCAGAGATACCTCTCCATTTACACGGAGTGACAAATCCCAGTCTCGATTCGTGCCAACCCAACAGACACTTTCGGAGATACCTGTAGTGCACCTTTATAGCCACCCAGTTACGTTGTGACGTTTGGTACACCCAAAGCATTCCTACGGTATCCGGGAGTTGCACAATCTCATGGTCTAAGGAAATGATACTTGACATTAGAGAAGCTCTTAGCAAACGAACTACACGATCTTGTGCTAGGCTTAGGATTGGGTCTTGTCCATCACATCATTCTCCTAATGATGTGATCCCGTTATCAATGACATCCAATGTCCATGGTCAGGAAACCATAACCATCTATTGATCAACGAGCTAGTCAACTAGAGGCTTACTAGGGACATGGTGTTGTCTATGTATCCACACATGTATCTGAGTTTCCTATCAATACAATTCTAGCATTGATAATAAACGATTATCATGAACAAGGAAATATAATAATAACCAATTTATTATTGCCTCTAGGGCATATTTCCAACAATTCTCTCACTGAAGCACACTACACAGTTATACAGAATTCCGCCTTGGTGGCTCCGTATATGGACGAATACAAGAATTTTCTACGCTCCAAACACCCGGAGCGGTCTGATGACTGGATTACACGTGAACAAACCAGGAGTTTCGCCAGCTGGTTGCAGACACGTACCATGCATGACGCCTCTATTGAAGATGACCTGTACTCGTTGTCCCGGTTACCATCTTTGAATATAATGACTTTCAAAGGGTACGAGATAAATGGTAATATATTTTACACGATCGCCCAAGATAAGAAGAGAACCAACCAAAACAGTGGTGTCCGCTTTGATGCAACAACCAAGACGGGAAAGGAAACATATTGTGGTTACATAGAGGAGATATGGGAACTTGACTATGGACGTGGTTTGAAGGTCCCTTTGTTTCGGTGCAAATGGGTCAATATGACACGATATGGGGTAACGGAAGACCCGCAGTATGGAATGACAACAGTGGATCTCAACAATCTTGCATATGCAGACGAACCATTCGTCCTAGCTAATGATGTGGCACAGGTTTTCTATGTGAAGGATATGTCTACCAAGCCGAGAAAAAGAAAAGATAAGGAAGCGAATGCATCATACGATGAGCCAAAGCGCCACATAGTTCCTTCTGGGAAGAGAAACATCGTGGGAGTGGATGACAAGACAGACATGTCAGAAAATTATGAAAAGTTTGATGAAATTGCTCCATTCACAGTGAATATTGACCCGAGCATCCAGTTAAATGATGAAGATTTTCCATGGCTACGGCGCAAAGGGACATACGCGAAGAAAAAGTTTCACACCCAAAGATCTGGGATGTGATCGGCTTCACTATCATTACTTTCTTCTGTGTTTCACACCCAGGAGGGAATCTTTGTAATAGTTAGGGTAGTTATGTGTTTTGGCTTTTGAAACGCGAAGAAATTTTATGTGCAAACAAATTTTTTCATGCATTTACTGATTTTTTTCAGCTAAATGACCCTGAAATTGAAAAGCATTTCAAATGAACTCAGAAAAGGTTGAAAGTTGGCATGGTATCATAATTTCACCCACATAGCATGTGCAAAAAAGTAGAGAGGGTTACCGCAAAAACTGGATGCACTTCGTGTATAAAATGGACAATCTCTTTCGAAGTATCAGGGTTTCGGACGAAAACTCATCCGTTACAAAGGCATTTCATTTTTAAATAACCTAAGCATTACCAAATTGAATATAATGATAAAACACACTAATATTAAATATAAGAAAAAAGAATCACTGAAAATCTATTTTCAAAGTTAAGTTATTCACAAACTAGTGATTCACACAAATTTCAAATAATTCAAAATGTAAACTATTCAAATTTGTAAACTACCGACACTAATAGAAAGTTTGTAATTTTTTGTACCTAAAGCAAAAATATTCACAAAGAAACTCTAAATACAGCAAAAACAACTCAAAAATAAATAAAACAAAAATAAATAAAGCAAAAATAAATAAAGCAAAAAAATAAGAAAAAAAAACCCGCCTACTGCGCCACAGCGGCCTGCATACGACTAGAAACTCAACTTGTTGTTGGGCCAGGATGCAGTCCCGCAAAGGCCCAGTAGGCCCACAGGACAGCATAGAACATTTAGGCTCAGTACACCTGCTTTGGAGAGGAGCTCGAGAGAGCTACCACATTGGGGCTTATAAACCAGTGCGGACGCCCCTCGGCTAGCGAGGTGGGACTAAACATGACGCACCGCATGTTGGGGAACGTAGCAGAAATTCAAAATTTTCTACGCATCACCAAGATCAATCTATGGAGTTTACTAGCAACGAGAGGGAAGGAGTGCATCTACATACCCTTGTAGATCGCGAGCGGAAGCGTTCAAGAGAACGGGGTTGATGGAGTCGTACTCGTCGTGATCCAAATCACCGATGATCCTAGCGCCGAACGGACGGCACCTCCGCGTTCAACACACGTACGGAGCAGCGACGTCTCCTCCTTCTTGATCCAGCAAGGGGGGAGGAGAGGTTGATGGAGATCCAGCAGCACGACGGCGTGGTGGTGGAAGTAGCGGGATTCCAACAGCGCTTCGCCAATCGCTGCGGGAGGAGGGAGATGTGTCACGGGAGGGAGAGGGAGGCGCCAGGGCTTAGGTATTGCTGCCCTCCCTCCCCCCCACTATATATAGGGCCAAGGGAGAGGGGGGGCGCAGCCTTGGCCCTTCCTCCAAGGAAGGGTGCGGCCAGGGAGGAGTCCATCCTCCCCAAGGCACCTCGGAGGTGCCTTCCCCCTTTAGGACTCTCCCTTTCCCTTATCTCTTGGCGCATGGGCCTCTTGGGGCTGGTGCCCTTGGCCCATATAGGCCAAGGCGCACACCCCTACAGCCCATGTGGCCCCTCGGGGCTGGTGGACCCCCTTGGTGGACCCCCGGACCCATTTCGGCACTCCCGGTACAATACCGATAATGCACGAAACTTTTCCGGCGACCAAAATAAGACTTCCCATATATAAATCTTTACCTCTGGACCATTCCGGAACTCCTCGTGATGTCCGGGATCTCATCCGGGACTCCAAACAACTTTCGGGTTACCGCATACTAATATCTCTACAACCCTAGCATCACCGAACCTTAAGTGTAGACCCTACGGGTTCGGGAGACACGTAGACATGACCGAGACGACTCTCCGATCAATAACCAACAGCGGGATCTGGATACCCATGTTGGCTCCCACATGCTCCTCGATGATCTCATCGGATGAACCACGATGTCGAGGATTCAATCAATTCCGTATACAATTCCCTTTGTCAATAAGTATGTTACGTGCCCGAGATTCGATCGTCGGTATCCCGATACCTTGTTCAATCTCGTTACCGGCAAGTCTCTTTACTCGTTCCGTAACACATCATCCCGTGATCAACTCCTTGGTCACATTGTGCACATTATGATGATGTCCTACCGAGTGGGCCCAGAGATACCTCTCCATTTACACGGAGTGACAAATCCTAGTCTCGATTCGTGCCAACCCAACAGACACTTTTGGAGATACCTGTAGTGCACCTTTATGGCCACCCAGTTACGTTGTGACGTTGGTACACCCAAGCATTCCTACGGTATCCGGGAGTTGCACAATCTCATGGTCTAAGGAAATGATACTTGACATTAGAAAAGCTCTTAGCAAACGAACTACATGATCTTGTGCTAGGCTTAGGATTGGGTCTTGTCCATCACATCATTCTCCTAATGATGTGATCCCGTTATCAACGACATCCAATGTCCATGGTCAGGAAACCGTAACCATCTATTGATCAACGAGCTAGTCAACTAGAGGCTTACTAGGGACATGGTGTTGTCTATGTATCCACACATGTATCTGAGTTTCCTATCAATACAATTCTAGCATGGATAATAAACGATTATCATGAACAAGGAAATATAATAATAACCAATTTATTATTGCCTCTAGGGCATATTTCCAACACCGCACCTGCGCCAGCGCACCACCTTTAGTGCCGGGTGGTGGCTCAAACCGGTATTAAAGGGAGGGTCTTTAGTACTGGTTGGAGCCACCACCCGGTACTAAAGGTGGGCGCTTCCCGCCGCTTGGCCTGGCCAAATTGACCTTTAGTACCGGTTGGTCGCTCCAACCGATACTAAAGGCCCATCCTATATAAGAAAACACTTCAAAAAATTCAGTTTCTCATCTGCTTCTTCTCCTCTGCCCCGTCGCCCGCCGCCCCCCGTCGCCGCCCCGTCGCCACCCCTCGTCGACGCCCCCCGTCGACGCCCACGTCGCCGCCCCGTCCCTGTGGTCGCCGACCCGGCCGTCCCCGTCGCCGCCCCGTCCCCGTCCCCGTCGTCGCCGCACCCCACCCCGTCGTCCCCGCCGACCCGTCCCCGTCCCCGTCGTCACCGCCTCGTCCCCATCCCCGTCGTCGCCGCCCGTCGCCGTCCCCGTCGCCGCCCCCGTCGCCTCGCCTCGCCGGTGAGCTCCTGCCCCGGCCGCCATGTCCACACACACGCACACATTGTTTTTTAGTTTTTTAGTTATAGAAATTTTTCTGTATTTTAGTTATAGAAATGTTAGAAATTTTTCTGTTTTTTAGTTATAGAAATATTAGAAATGTTAGTTATATAGAAATGTTATAAATTTTTCTGTTTTTAAGTTATAGAAATGTTAGCAATTTTTCTGTTTTTTAGTTATAGAAATATTAGAAATGTTATAGAAATGTTAGTTATATATATATAAATGTTAGAAATTTTAGAATTAGTTTTAGTTAGATGAATTAGATTAATGTCAAATTGTTTGAATTTGCATATAGAATTTTAGTTATCACAATCCAATCATTTAAAAAATGTTACTTTTTGCGGGCATATAGTATTTGTTCTCGACGATGCCCGGCCCGCATCCTCGCCGTCGACCCGTTCGCGACGACGTCCGGCTGACCCATGTCCGGGATTGGGCTCCGCCGGGCTGGCACTGGGAGGTGCTACCTGGAGGGGCACGCCGCTTGGTGAGGAACCCAGCCTCGGGTCCCGTCGTCGACCCTGATCTCCTTTGGTGGCGTTCGCGTGGGCCACATTCGATGCAGAGGGAGCCGGCCCCGCCGGAGGTGGTGCGTCGTCGTGTCAGGGAGGAGGACAAGCACGTCCATCGCTACATGGCTGCTATGGACGTCAGGTTCTCCAATACCTGGTAGGTTCTTTGGGCAGATGACCGGAGATATGATCCTGTGATGGTTCCTTGTCTTTGGGTGTCCACCGCCCGCGCCCCAGGAACCGCGAGTGGCCTAAATTCTTCTATAGTATTCAATCTTTATTAGCTACCTAGCCAGTGATGTATTCGAGATTATATATTATTCGAGACGATGTATTCGAGATTATATATTATTCGAGACGATGCATATTATGTACTATATGATTCAGTTTTTCCTTATTGATTGCATCCATGCATTGTAATTTGAATACTAAATTGTTTTATATTTCTTCTGTATTAGTTAAATAAAAGCTATGGCAGACAATATCGGCGGAGAGGGAGAAGAGGCCCTGTTCGAGATCATACGCAGCCCTAGCAGGCCAGATGATCTGAATGAAGCAAATGACGGCTCTCAATATCTGAACAATACCGGGGAGGGTGATGATAAGATATTCGATCTCGACGACCGAGCTGATGAAGTCATGAACTATGATTATGATGACGCAGACAATGATTATGATGACGAATACAATGTTGATCTTGAAATAACAAAGACTACCGGCGAGGTATATTTATATAAGCAGGCATCTAGTGATCATCACATGTTTTTTTATTTGAAGATATATTAACGAATCGATCTTTCTTCTTTCAGCCCTCCGGATCGAGCAAATCTGCTTCTACAGACAGCAGGACAAAGCGCGGCCCGGGCAAAAAGTTGAAGGAGGGTGTAAAGTACAACATCGATTCCATCAAAGCTAGTGACGAACCCCTCACACCTAAGAACATTGCGAACAAGTTCGTTCGTCAGTGCGGAGTTCTTGTGAAGGACCAACTCCCGATCTCCATTCAAGAATGGAAAGAGCCAAAAACTAAACGCCCAGATGTTACTTGGGTCGACGACAGAGCAAAAGAAAAGCTTTGGGAATCTCTGATGGAACATTTCACCCTACCAGATTATTTCACTGATGCAGATGTGCAGAAAGTCAAGGACGCTGCTCTTAAGAAGATGGCAATTGCATTCAACACCCACAAGAAAACTGTATGGGCCAACTACCTCGCTGCAGAAAGGAAGACTCCAGAATTCAAGGGAACACTGGAGAAGCAAAGAGAACACTGGCCCGCTTTCGTGAAATTCAAGGAATCAGAATTATCTAAGGAACGGTCGAGAAAAAACAAGGCCAATGCCGCAAAAAAGACGCAGTTCCATAGGCTGGGTCCGGGTGGCTACGCGGTGGCAATGCCTAAGTGGGATAAGTCTGAGCAAGAAATGGATGATGCAGGGGTCACTCCGGTTACTAGGAGCTGGCCCCCCAGGTGCAGAACTTGGTTCTATGCGCATGGGGGGGCGTTGGACCCGAAGACAGGCCTGGTTTTGAAGAAGGCAAGTCTAAAAGGAGCAGAACAAAAGTTACTTGATGCAATAGAAGATGCTCGAAGGGGGGTGTTCACGCCCAACAGAGAGAACGATGAGCTTACGCGCGCCCTGGGAAATCCTGAACACCCGGGAAGAACACGAGGCAAGGGCGTTATTCCCTGGTATGAGGGCTTTTCGGAATGGAACGACGACTACAGGACCCGTGCAAGAAAGAAGATGGAGGAGGAGAAGAAGAGGAAGCTGGAGGAGGAGCAGAGGAAGCAGGACGCGGAACGCCTTCAAGGCCTAGAAGCAAGGCACGCGGACTTGGCACTCAAATTCCAGCAGCAGCAGCAGCAGATCGACTCACTTAGCCAGGAAAGGGGGTCTCAGCAGCGGCAGCAGCAAGCAGATGATCATCCAGCATTGGATAGCACCGTCCCATCCATGCCGAGAAGCAGCGTAGGTTCCGCCCCGGGCGACGCACTGCTGGATACATACCCTGTGGATGACATCATAGAGAACACTAACTGTGAGATACACTTCAAAATGAAGAACATATCCATGAAGGTGGCGGACGCCGTTGCTTTTACAATTACCCCCGAAGCAACCTTCCATTGCGCCCCGATTCCAGCGGGCTATGCTCGTGTCTTGGTTGATGAGGTGGTGGACCCATATTCAGGGCTAGATCTTGACATTCCTGGAGGTGACGACGAGCACCCACTGGGAGAGGCCATACATCGTATCATCCTATGGAGAAAGGATTGCATCATCTTTCGAAGTCCACCGACACCGCGTCTGCCGACTCCTCCTCGAAGTCCGCCACCGTGTCAGCAGACTCCCGCTGCTCCAAGTCCACGAACGCGTGAGCAGACTCCTGCTTCAAGTCCGGCACAGCGTCAGGCCACTCCTCCTGTTTCAAGTCTGACACCGTGTCAGGCCACACCTCCTGCTTCAAGTCCGGCACAGCGTCAGGCCACACCTCCTGCTTCAAGTCCGACACCGTGTCAGGCCACACCTCCTGCTTCAAGTCCGGCACAGCGTCAGGCCACTCCTCCTGCTCCAACTAAGCCACGTTAGCCGTCTCCGCCGCCTAAGCAATCGCAGAAGAGACACGCCGCAGCTATGGTGCGTAGCGGTACTGTGACGCCCCCGATTTGACCGTACACTAATCATGCACGCAAATGTGTACGACCAAGATCAGGGACTCACGGGAAGATATCACAACACAACTCTAAAACATAAATAAGTCATACAAGCATCATAATACAAGCCAGGGGCCTCGAGGGCACGATCACAGACGAGTCAGCGGAAGCAACAATATCTGAGTACAGACATAAGTTAAACAAGTTTGCCTTAAGAATGCTAGCACAAACTGGGATACAGATCGAACGAGGCGCAGGCCTCCTGCCTGGGATCCTCCTAACTACTCCTGGTCGTCGTCAGCGGCCTGCACGTAGTAGTAGGCACCTCCAGTGTCGTAGGTGTCGTCGTCGACGGTGGCGTCTGGCTCCTGGACTCCAACATCTGGTTGCGACAACCAGATAGAAAGGAAAGGGGGAAAAGAGGGAGAGAGGCAACCGTGAGTACTCATCCAAAGTACTCGCAAGCAAGGAGCTACACTACATATGCATGGGTATATGTGTAAAGGGGCATATCAGTGGACTGAACTGCAGAATGCCAGAATAAAAGGGGGATAGCTAGTCCTGTCGAAGACTACGCTTCTCGTCATCGCCATCTTGCAGCATGTAGAAGAGAGTAGATTGAAGTCCTCCAAGTAGCATCGCATAGCATAATCCTACCCGGCGATCCCCTCCTCGTCGCCCTGTTAGAGAGCGATCACCGGGTTGTATCTGGCTCTTGGAAGGGTGTATTTTATTCAGTATCCAGTTCTAGTTGTCATAAGGTCAAGGTACAACTCCGGGTTGTCCTTTTACCGAGGGACACGGCTATTCGAATAGATAAACTTCCCTGCAGGGGTGCACCACATAACCCAACACGCTCGATCCCATTTGGCCGGACACACTTTTCTGGGTCATGCCCGGCCTCGTAAGATCAACGCGTCGTAGCCCCACCTAAGCACAACAGAGAGGTCAGCACGCCGGTCTAACCCTATGCGCGCAGGGGTCTGGGCCCATCGCCCTATGCACACCTGCACGTTGCGTACGCGGCCGGAAGCAGACCTAGCCTAGTGGCGTTCCAGTCCAATCCGGCGCGCGCCACTCAGTCGCTGACGTCACGAAGGCTTCGGCTGATACCACGACGCCGGGATACCCATAACTACTCCCGCGTAGATGGTTAGGGCGTATAGACCAAATGGCCAGACTCAGATCAAATACCAAGAACTCGTTAAGCGTGTTAAGTATCTGCGAACACCGACCAGGGCCAGGCCCACCTCTCTCCTAGGTGGTCTCAACCTGCCCTGTCGCTCCGCCACAAAGTAACAGTCGGGGGCCGTCAGGAACCCAGGCCCACCTCTACCGGGGTGGAGCCACCTGTCCTTTCAGCCCCCTCATCAGAATCACTTGCGGGTACTCCTCGAGCCGACCCAACTTTAGTCACCACATGTGTCATGTATATAATGTATATAGTATATACCCGTGATCACCTCCCAAAGTGATCACGGCCCAGTAGTATAGCATGGCAGACGGACAAGAGTGTAGGGCCACTGATGGAACACTAGCATCCTATACTAAGCAGTAGGATAGCAGGTAAGGGTAACAACTGTAGCAACAATGACAGGCTATGCATCAGGATGGGATTAACGGAAAGCAGTAACATGCTACACTACTCTAATGCAAGCAGTATAGAGAAGAATAGGCGATATCTGGTGATGAAGGGGGGGCTTGCCTGGTTGCTCTGGCAAGTAGGAGGGGTCGTCAACTCCGTAGTCGAACTGGGGGTCACCGGTAGTCTCGGGGTCTACCGAAAAGAAGTAACGGAGGGGGAACACAATAAATAACAGAGCAATCAAAACAACACAAAGCGTAACATGACAATGCGCGGTGCTAGGTGTGCCCTAACGCGGTAGTAGGTGATATCGGCAAAGGGGGGAAACATCCGGGAAAGTTTTCCCGAAGTTTGCATTTTTCGGACAGATAAAACGGAGTGGGAAAGTTGCAAGTTTGCTATGCTAGGGACGTCTGGCGGACGAACGGACTGCGTATTCGGATTCGTCTCGTCGTTCTGAGCAACTTTCATATAGAAAGTATTTTCATGTGAGCTACGGTTTATTTTATATGATTTTCTAAAGTTTTAAATTATTTTAGAATTTATTAAATTATTTAATTTAATTCAAAAATGGATTTATGACATCAGCATGATGTCATGCTGACATCAGCAGTCAACAGGGGTTGACTATGTCAAACTGACATGTGGGTCCAATGGGACCCATCTGTCATTCTCTGTTTAGGTTAATTAGGGTTTATCTAATTAATTACTGTTTAATTAAATTAACTAATTAATTAGATTAATTTAAACAGGGTTAATTAACTTAATTAATTATTTTTATTTTTATTTTTATTTTTATTTTCTTTATTTATTTATTTACTAATTTTTATTAATTAAGTTATTATTTTTATTATTATTTTATTCTTTTTATTTTTTCCTTTCTTTTTATTTTTTATTTTTTATTAAACGTTCTAGGATGGGCCCCGGTTGTCACTGGGCCAGGGGCCCTAACGGGCGGTGGGTCACGGGCGCAGCGTGCGGTTGCCCGCAGGGGGGTGCGGCGGGGCGAGGCCATAGCGAAGCGGGCGGTCGCCGGACGAGGCCGGAGGCGGTGCAGGGGCGGTGGGGGCGCCGGCGGGCGCGCGACGAGTGGCGGCGTGCGGCGGCTTTGCCGGAGCAGAGCCGCGGCAGGGGACGGGCAGCGGCGGCCACGGACGTAGCAGCCGTAGGCAGGGGCGGCTTCGTCCGCGCGCGTACGGCGGGGCAGCAGTAGCGTGGCGGAGCCAGTGCGGCGAGCGGCGGAGCAGGGAGGTGTGGCGGGGGTGCAGGCAGCAGGGGGTGACGGGGTGGCGCGGCCGGGCTGGTGAGTGGCCATGCGGGCGCGGGGCAGCACGCGAGCGGGGCTGCGGGGCAGCACGCGAGCAAGGCTGCGGGGCGGCACGAGCGGCGTGGCAAGGCGGTGGCCGGAGCGGGCGTGAGGCGCGGGAGAGAGGGGAGGTGGAGGCCAGGCCTCACCGCGGGGGTAGGGTCCAGGGCAGCGGGGCTCGGGGAGGTAGACGAGGACGACGGCGGCGTGGAGGAGGCAGTCCGGCGAGGAGGGGCTTGACGAATCCGGCGAGGGCAGTGACGTGCGCGGTCGTCGGGGCTGAGGACGTGGACGAGGAGGTCCAGCAGCGACGGGGTGGCGACGGGGTGGCGACGGCGAGCGATGGGGCGCGACGTCGGGGTCGAGGCGATGGGGGAGTCCGGCGGCGGGGTTGGGGCGCCGGCGTCGCGAGAGGGGGGGGGAAGCAATTCGTCCCCGATGCAGATCGGATCGGGAGGGGAGAGACGTGGGGAGTGGCTGGAGACGACGGGGTGTCGGTGGCGTGGATAAGGGGAGTGAGGGGGCGCGGGGTGGGCCGGCCCATTCGGACGGCTGGGGGCCCGCGTGGATGGCCAGCTGGGCCAAAGGGGCCCAGCGGGGGGGTTCCCTTTTTTTCTCTTGATTTGCTTTTCCTTTTCTATTTTCTTTTATTTCTTTACTGTTTTCATTTATAGTTTCTATTATTTTAGTTTTATAAAATGTCAAGTAGCACCTAAATTAGTATTACTAATTAGGCCACTGCAATAATTATTTTGGCACACTAGCTATATTATTATAACTTATAAAAGGCATTAAATTAATTGTTTTGCCATAGGCTTTGGTTATTTTAGTGAATTTAAATATTATAAGAAATGTTGGTTTCCCCACCATTATTACTCATGAATTATTCGGCGACACCCCAACATTTTAGTTTTAATATTCGAAAATATTTTATTGTTTGCTTGATTTTAAATTTGAATTCGAACCGGTTTCGAACTAACGCGAGATTAGCAACAGTAATCATGGTGACGTGGTATCGTTAATAGAGGTTTACTGTAGCTTAATTATCCGGGCGTCACAATTCTCCTCCACTACAAGAAATCTCGTCCCGAGATTTAAGAGGTAGAGTAAGGGGAAAAGTTCTGGTTACGGAATTCTAACGAATCTTCTCGGTCTTGGTTGCTCTTCTCGAAGAAGTTGATCCGTTACGTTGATGTCTTCATTTTTCTTGCTCGATGAAGCTGGCATCCTTTCTTCCGGAACTCCATCGTACTTACGAAGGACAAGGGGTAACTTCGGAATAACAGACCTCTGAACGGTTGACTATCTGGTTGATAACATCGGGGAAGGTGGCGGAAAGTAACTCTCGAATGGAAATTTAAGACCATATCGAGAGCAAAGTAAGGAGGTATCGTGGGGAAGTTTCGAGCGGGCAAGCAATCGTTCGATGCCTGAAGGGTTCCGATCAACGGGAATAAGTATTGTGTCTGATACCAAAATAGATCACTAGGAAGGTGGCCCGCGAATTAAATACGGAGCCAAGTGTGAGGAATAACCATTAGAAACAGGGTTGTATAGAAGAGTCAGGTTTCGATCCTGTGGAACTGTGGGTTATGGGCCCACCATGTGGTTTTTTTTTGCTTTATAGGAGCAGTGATATCTTGCACGGTCATGATAGCAAGGCATGTCAGAGAACACCCTGTTAGTTATGTCGGCAACACGTTGGTACCAAAGGCGAGGGACGAAGAGAACCATTTTCCTGCTCGTTGAAACGAGGCGGACCATTAGGCAAAGTTCTCGCCCATCGGTGGTTTCCGAAATGTCACCAACAATAGTAACGGGGTCTTACTGACAGAGTTGTACACCGAGGTGTTTACATAAGCAGGAGAATATTACTGCTTAGATCATATAGATCACCAGAAAGGTTAAACCAAACAATGGAAAGGAAAATATGATTATCAAATTAAACAGAAGAATGGAAAGGAAAATGTGTTTAAACACATATTTCAAGGGTATATCCTTCCCAAGGACAAGCTGCGTATCATATCCATGACAGGATAGAAAGTAGAAAATCATTTAGGTAAGGGGAGAGGAATTTCATGACATAACCCATACAGCGGTGTTTGGATAATAGAGCAAGAAACATTTAGTATTGGGCTTCAAATGTTCTTGTTGAAAATCGGAGTACCATAGACATGCTTTGAGATAGCATTGACAAGGTCAACAGGTGAAGATCAGAATTTGGAAACAAAAAGGATCCATCAGGAACAACTTATAGAATAAGTCTTACAATTTCCTCATGGAAGAATAGCTAACCTTGCTAAAAAGGAAAACTTATAACAATAGGTCCTGCGGCCAGGTGTGTTAGTCATGACATCACTTTACCGGGTCATAAATAGACCAATGTTACAACTCTTGGAAATATGTTCCAACCATCATATTTGACCGAGATTCAGATCTGATTGGTGTCAGGATACCTCAGACTCAGAATGTCTGAGAAGAAAAGTGCAACACAATTTGATGGGATGACATTGTAAGATTCTCGGGAAATGAACTATGGAAGCGAGTTCCGGACAAGGGTCCATCATTACATCAAGGAGAGGTGAGGAGGTGACTGATTGACTCAGCGACAATCCATTGAGATTTCCAAAAGATGGATTTCCACAACTATGTGAACAAGGAGATAACATTAGCTAGATCGAATGACTTAATGATGTATGCTCGAGGAAAACATACACAATTAACCATTGGTTGAAAGGTGCACCCGAATATGGGCTTAGGTAGCATGATCAAGGTTAGAATGGTGATTCGATAACCAATACACTAGGAATGAACTATCGTTCATTAACTTACAAGCAATAGGGTTGCTGGAAGTTTTGAATTTTACACATCACAGTTCATTTGTGGGTACTTCGGTTAAAATCAATATGGGGACCAAGAACTGAATGTAGACGGCAAGATGTATTACTATATCAAGAATTCTAAAGGGGTGGTGAAATTCTCACGACATTCTTGATATAAAATTTGTAATACTCCAAAGTAAAGAGGACCAAATGCTGGATAGCAAGGATCTCAAGGTATAAGACAAAACACGAACAAGTTTGTGTTGGAGGGAAGGCAGTAAAGTGGCCGATGATAACACAAATCATCAAGGGAAAGGATGGTCTTTCTCATCATGAATTCAATTGATATTCTGGAAGGACTCAGAATGCTCATGATGATCACGACACATTTGTCGAGAGATTCCATGAAGATGCCATCGCTCGGCGATGACGTCAAGTCAAAGGAATGATGAAGCGAAAGGTTATTGGAACCCTGGGTACGACACAATCTCGAAATCAAGTTTGCTATTCAAGGAGAAGTAATATGACGAGGAAGATCGACGCAAGATTAGCTCACTATCGAAATTTGTGCGCTGGGAAGGTCTAGGTAGCACAATTAAAATCATCAAGATAATGATATAGCCAAACAGGCTAGGAATGACTTGAAGGATTATTAAACTCGTAAGCAACAAGAATTACTTAGAGTTATTGAGTCGGAGTGCGGAATCAATTCACTTATCGGTGTTCTCGAGTGACTAATAACTCAGAGCCCGTGGAAAATTGGAATCAGTGAGAATGTAGCACTTGATGAAGAACTCATAAGAAGTTATGCAGTTCCATGATAATCTCGAGATACCAGGGGTAATACTCGACGACAGATCAAGGTAGAGGCTGGACTAGGGTATTGCTCTGCAGAAGACAAGTACTCAACTTGTACGAGAAATGGTATTTAAAGGAGAACATGGTCAGAACCACGATTGCAAAAGGCCAGATCCCAGATATAAGATGAACTTATACCAAGGGAATAAATAATTTAAGAAAAGCTTTAATGATAAGATCTACATCGTGTCCATGGGCATGAACGCAAAGTTCAAGGTCGACTCCCACTTCTTCAATGCATAACCTTTCATTCACTTCTCACGTTTGATGAAGTTGCAGTGTTGAATTTTTTTTATCTGACAAAATACCAGAAGAGTATGACTCATGAAAACTTTCGAGTTCACACATATTATGAAAGACATAGGTTCAACCCATCAAGGCATCTTAGGAACATATACCACAAACTTCGGAGTAAATATTACCAGCTCGAAAGAAGAGCAATGTTCAAAAACAGATGATACAATTTACCAAAGGCATTATATACCCATGGAAAAGGCTCACAAGGTTATTCAATATGAAGGACGCTGTCGGATAAAATCCAACAAAGGAACCGATGGTCCACAAGGGATCTGATGTGAGCATCGGTACTCAACCAGAGGAAGAAGAATGCAAGGAGATCTGATTATAGAAACAACTGACTAACTCAAAGTTCAAATGCAAAAGGATTATGATTTCCAAATCAGGGGGTCAGAAGCAACGCTCTGATCAAGGATGGATAAGTTGAGTAGGCTTAGGGGTAAAATCGATGGCAATTTGATAGGTCGAGATCCAGCTCACGTTTAAAATAACGTCTGAGCCGGAAGAATGAATTCTAGGATATGATTGAGGATTGCGAGCATTCGCAACAAATTGAATCAACGGACTCAAAATGATAATGACAAGAGATGCCAATAAGATTACGAGACTTATGGGATTAACCATAATGCAAGCAAACACGAATTTCAAGAGCAATAGGCTCCTGAGGATTTTCGGAAGATCGAATAGTATTTTGAAGACTATTGTGGAATACTTGAATCAACTGGGGATGACCGGATACTCGGTAAGTGCGAGAATTATCCGTAGGGGTATTCAGGTGACAAGAACAGCAAGGCAGTAAGCTCAAAGGATTCTCGGAACAACAGAGAGAATTTCGGGGTAACTTGTAATAACAAGATCAACTGGGAAACATTGTATGAATGGCGAGTATACGTGTTTATCCATAGGAGTTTATCGATGAAAGGGAATTGCAAAAGCGATGAACACAAGTTCTCGGGTTATCAGCGGAGAGTATCTTCAGGGTCTTCACGTGCAGCAGACGATCATCAGTAATAAGGGGCTCTCTGGGTGAAAGTGATAACGAGATCCTAATGTTAGATTTAGTAAAATTCACTTAACCCGAATAGAAGAGAGATCAGAGTCCCAGAGTATAGACAAGGAGTAAAAGATCCTAATACCACCCAATGGCGACGTGAGCCCGTAAGCCACACAGCCATGTTAGTAAAAGTTTTTCAACGACTAGACTCGACTTCGGCCAAGGAGTGTGGAAGGGGGATTCCTACAGGCAGTTGGCTCTGATACCAACTTGTGACGCCCCCGATTTGACCGTACACTAATCATGCACGCAAATGTGTACGACCAAGATCAGGGACTCACGGGAAGATATCACAACACAACTCTAAAACATAAATAAGTCATACAAGCATCATAATACAAGCCAGGGGCCTCGAGGGCTCGAATACAAGTGCTCGATCACAGATGAGTCAGCGGAAGCAACAATATCTGAGTACAGACATAAGTTAAACAAGTTTGCCTTAAGAAGGCTAGCAAAAACTGGGATACAGATCGAACGAGGCGCAGGCCTCCTGCCTGGGATCCTCCTAACTACTCCTGGTCGTCGTCAGCGGCCTGCACGTAGTAGTAGGCACCTCCAGTGTCGTAGGTGTCGTCGTCGACGGTGGCGTCTGGCTCCTGGACTCCAACATCTGGTTGCGACAACCAGATAGAAAGGAAAGGGGGAAAAGAGGGAGAGAGGCAACCGTGAGTACTCATCCAAAGTACTCGCAAGCAAGGAGCTACACTACATATGCATGGGTATATGTGTAAAGGGGCATATCAGTGGACTGAACTGCAGAATGCCAGAATAAAAGGGGGATAGCTAGTCCTGTCGAAGACTACGCTTCTCGTCATCTCCATCTTGCAGCATGTAGAAGAGAGTAGATTGAAGTCCTCCAAGTAACATCGCATAGCATAATCCTACCCCGGCGATCCCCTCCTCGTCGCCCTGTTAGAGAGCGATCACCGGGTTGTATCTGGCACTTGGAAGGGTGTATTTTATTCAGTATCCAGTTCTAGTTGTCATAAGGTCAAGGTACAACTCCGGGTCGTCCTTTTACCGAGGGACACGGCTATTCGAATAGATAAACTTCCCTGCAGGGGTGCACCACATAACCCAACACGCTCGATCCCATTTGGCCGGACACACTTTTCTGGGTCATGCCCGGCCTCGTAAGATCAACGCGTCGCAGCCCCACCTAAGCACAACAGAGAGGTAAGCACGCCGGTCTAACCCTATGCGCGCAGGGGTCTGGGCCCATCGCCCTATGCACACCTGCACGTTGCGTACGCGGCCGGAAGCAGACCTAGCCTAGTGGCGTTCCAGTCCAATCCGGCGCGCGCCACTCAGTCGCTGACGTCACGAAGGCTTCGGCTGATACCACGACGCCGGGATACCCATAACTACTCCCGCGTAGATGGTTAGTGCATATAGACCAAATGGCCAGACTCAGATCAAATACCAAGAACTCGTTAAGCGTGTTAAGTATCTGCGAACGCCGACCAGGGCCAGGCCCACCTCTCTCCTAGGTGGTCTCAACCTGCCCTGTCGCTCCGCCACAAAGTAACAGTCGGGGGCCGTCAGGAACCCAGGCCCACCTCTACCGGGGTGGAGCCACCTGTCCTTTCAGCCCCCTCATCAGAATCACTTGCGGGTACTCCTCGAGCCGACCCGACTTTAGTCACCACATGTGTCATGTATATAATGTATATAGTATATACCCGTGATCACCTCCCAAAGTGATCACGGCCCAGTAGTATAGCATGGCAGACGGACAAGAGTGTAGGGCCACTGATGGAACACTAGCATCCTATACTAAGCAGTAGGATAGCAGGTAAGGGTAACAACTGTAGCAACAATGACAGGTTATGCATCAGGATGGGATTAACAGAAAGCAGTAACATGCTACACTACTCTAATGCAAGCAGTATAGAGAAGAATAGGCGATATCTGGTGATCAAGGGGGGGGCTTGCCTGGTTGCTCTTGCAAGTAGGAGGGGTCGTCAACTCCGTAGTCGAACTGGGGGTCGCCGGTAGTCTCGGGGTCTACCGAAAAGAAGTAACGGAGGGGGAACACAATAAATAACAGAGCAATCAAAACAACACAAAGCGTAACATGACAATACGCGGTGCTAGGTGTGCCCTAACGCGGTAGTAGGTGATATCGGCAAAGGGGGGAAACATCCGGGAAAGTTTTCCCGAAGTTTGCATTTTTTGGACAGATGAAACGGAGGGGGAAAGTTGCAAGTTTTCTATGCTATGGACGTCTGGCGGACGAACGGACTGCATATTCGGATTCGTCTCGTCGTTCTGAGCAACTTTCATATAGAAAGTATTTTCATCTGAGCTACGGTTTATTTTATATGATTTTCTAAAGTTTTAAATTACTTTAGAATTTATTTAATTATTTAATTTAATTCGAAAATGGATTTATGACATCAGCATGATGTCATGATGACATCAGCAGTCAACAGGGGTTGACTAAGTCAAACTGACATGTGGGTCCAATGGGACCCACCTGTCATTCTCTGTTTAGGTTAATTAGGGTTTATCTAATTTATTACTGTTTAATTAAATTAACTAATTAATTAGATTAATTTAAACAGGGTTAATTAACTTAATTAATTAATTACTTTTATTTTTATTTTTATTTTCTTTATTTATTTATTTACTAATTTTTATTAATTAAGTTATTATTTTTATTATTATTATTATTATTTTATTCTTTTTATTTTTTTCCTTTCTTTTTATTTTTTATTTTTTATTAAAAGTTCTGGGATGGGCCCCGGCTGTCATTGGGCCAGGGGCCCTAACGGGCGGTGGGTCACGGGCGCAGCGTGCGGTTGCCCGCAGGGGGGTGCGGCGGGGCGAGGCCATAGCGAAGCGGGCGGTCGTCGGACGAGGCCGGAGGCGGTGCAGGGGCGGTGGGGCGCCGGCGGGCGCGCGACGAGTGGCGGCATGCGGCGGCTTGGCCGGAGCAGAGCCGCGGCAGGGGACGGGCAGCGGCGGCCACGGACGTAGCAGCCGTAGGCAGGGGCGGCGTCGTCCGCGCGCGTACGGCGGGGCAGCAGTAGCGTGGCGGAGCCAGTGCGGCGAGCAGCGGAGCAGGGAGGTGTGGCGGGGGTGCAGGCAGCAGGGGGTGACGGGGTGGCGCGGCCGGGCTGGTGAGTGGCCATGCGGGCGCGGGGCAGCACGCGAGCGGGGCTGCGGGGCAGCACGCGAGCAAGGCTGCGGGGCGGCACGAGCGGCGTGGCAAGGCGGTGGCCGGAGCGGGCGTGAGGCACGGGAGAGAGGGGAGGTGGAGGCCGGGCCTCACCGCGGGGGTAGGGTCCAGGGCAGCGGGGCTCGGGGAGGTAGACGAGGACGACGGCGGCGTGGAGGAGGCAGTCCGGCGAGGAGGGGCTTGACGAATCCGGCGAGGGCAGTGACGTGTGCGGTCGTCGGGGCTAAGGACGTGGACGACGAGGTCCAGCGGCGACGGGGTGGCGACGGCGAGCGATGGGGCGCGGCGTCGGGGTCGAGGCGATGGGGGAGTCCGGCAGCGAGGTTGGGGCGCCGGCGTCGCGAGAGGGGGGGAAGCAATTCGTCCTCGATCCAGATCGGATCGGGAGGGGAGAGACGTGGGGAGTGGGGGGAGACGATGGGGTGTCGGTGACGTGGATAAGGGGAGTGGGGGGCGCGGGGTGGGCCGGCCCATTCGGACGGCTGGGGGCCCGCGTGGACGGCCAGCTGGGCCAAAGGGGCCCAGCGGGGGGGGGGGGGGTTCCTTTTTTCTGTTTTCTCTTGATTTGCTTTTCCTTTTCTATTTTCTTTTATTTCTTTACTGTTTTCATTTATAGTTTCTATTATTTTAGTTTTATAAAATGTCAAGTAGCACCTAAATTAGTATTACTAAATAGGCCACTGCAATAATTATTTCGGCACACTAGTTATATTATTATAACTTATAAAAGGCATTAAATTAATTGTTTTGCCCTAGGCTTTGGTTATTTTAGTGAATTTAAATATTATAAGAAATGTTGGTTTCCCCACCATTATTACTCATGAATTATTCGGCGACACCCCAACATTTTAGTTTTAATATTCGAAAATATTTTATTGTTTGCTTGATTTTAAATTTGAATTCGAACCGGTTTCGAACTAACGCGAGATTAGCAACAGTAATCATGGTGACGTGGTATCGTTAACAGAGGTTTACTGTAGCTTAATTATCCGGGCGTCACAGGTACGAGTCGAGGTAGTACAGAAAGTACAGGCGGAGACAAGCGATATAAATATGGTCCAAGCAGCCTCGCTCCTCTTCCTCAGAGGCCTTACGACATGACCGAGGAGCAAAACGATGCAATAGTGCGGGCCGAAGTGGACGCTCATTTTCGACTGAAACCGGCAACGCCGCCGAGGGAGAAAGTGCCTGAGGAAAAGATTGACCAATTCATTCGTATGGCTAGACCACTAGCTCCCAAGCCTGTTGACTCAGACTATGAGCGCCAAATCAGGAAGGCACATCGAGCACGACTACAGAAAGAAGCGAGCTCGAGCTCGAGCCAACAAGCAGCTGTCAAAAAATGCGGGAAAACCGTTCCCCAGCTGGGAGAACAGGCGGCGCAATCGACCCCCCCGCTTGTTGTGCCAACAACACATGAGAGTACGCGCGCCCAATATTATTGTGGGCAAACCGTTTATGTTCCCGAGCTGGGCGATGTGGTAATAACCGAGGAGCATATAATGCAGGCTGAAATGCTCAAGATCACTGTTGGACAACTCATCGATATCGAGCCCATGTCTCCGCTTAGAGATGAGGAAATAAAACGGAAATATGTCCGGGGCCAACCTTTGGTCGAGCCCGAGGAGGTCAAGAACCTTCCAACGAGAATGTATGAATTGCATGATTGGTACATGAAAATTACCAAGATTTCCAATCAAGAGTCCCTCATGGTGCAAGTCGAGGAAGATCATTACTTCAATAAGAAAGCTCTGTCCGTTGAGTATTCAGAACTATTTCAGTTATTCAATCAAGATGCACTCGACAAATCTATCGTCAGTTGCTATTGTCTGTAAGTGATTTCTTTCTGTAATTTAAGTCTCAAGCTAGCTCTAGTGCTCATTGATTGATCATTAATTACCTGTAATTATATATCCTCACTATATATTCTTTTCTGTGGTATTATGCAGGATGAAGATGTATGAAATGAAAAAAGCTGGACGCTATGGCATTGGGTTCATTGACCCAAATACCGTTAATGAATACACATGGAAATTGGAATGGTGTAGACAAGATGTAGAGAAAAACATGGTAGAGTTCTTGAAGCGCCTCAATAGCAATGAAGATATACTACTTCCTTACAACTTCGAGTGAGTCACACTGTCTTGTACTACAAATTCTGTTTTTGCTTACTAGCTAGATGTTAATAAGTGTATAGGGTTTAGGGTTATAGTTGATTAGTGTTATGCACATGCCCGCTTAATTTATACATGCAAACGTATGCGCATGCAGCTTCCATTGGATCTTGTTAGACATTAAAGTTGACGAAGGAAAAGTTGAAGTACTGGACTCACTACTTAAAAAAGAAAGTGACTACAGCATTGTGAAGGGGATAGTCAACAGGTAAATTCAATCATTATTAACTATATCTCGGCCTATTTAGTTCGTCATTTCCTGATATGAACTATTTTTAATAACCCCTTTATTAATTTTCTTTGTCGGCGGGCAGGGCTTGGGCAAAGTACATCAAGGTGACTCCAGGAAAATGGCGACAAAAGCTATGTTGGTATCGACCCAAGGTAAGTAATTAAGTAGTACTAGCTAGCTAGCTACCATCTCTTTAATTCTTGTTTCAATACCATTAATTAATTAACATGCTTGATTAATAATTATCTGATTAAATTCTATTCTCGTAAAGGCCCTGAAGCAGGCGCCGGGGACTGAAGTGTGTGCATACTACGTTTGCGAGAACATTCGCATGATGGTGTCCGAAAGGAGCAGATCTGATAGACAGGACTGGGTACGTTTGCCAAAACACTATTCACAAATCTTACATGATTGTTGATATCTAGTCACACAACTAATACACATGCATATTGATCTCCTTCTTAACAGTTCAAAGAGGTGCCGGACCAGCTCCTACCAACAGAGCGCATATGAGCACTTCAAGAGGAAATAGCGGGATTTTTGCTCGACCAGGTCATAGATCCCAAAGGAGAATACTATTACCCGCTACCGCCCCCATGAACCACTTGTATCATGCTCCGAAGGCACCAAGGCAACATGTAGGAGAAATTGTATATATATACATGTGTATGTGTGAATAATTAATGATGGTTGTGAGACATTCGATTATATATATATATATGATCGGTTCTACGAGAAAATCTATCTATATATATGCATAACGTGTACAGTATGTAGTATCGTAAAATACCAGCAAACAAAAAAGAATTAAATGGAAAACACAAAATTAATGGAAAAATAAAAATTAAAACCAAACCCCCCCCCCCAAACATTTAGTACCAATTGGTGCTACCAACCGGTACTAATGGTCTACCAGCACCCGGGGCTGGCTCGTGCCACGTGGTGGCACTTTAGCGCCCGTTCGTGCCGAACCGGTAGTAAAGGGGGGGCCTTTAGTCTCCACTCTTTAGTGCCGGTTGCAGAACCGGCACTAAAGGCCCTTACGAACCGGCGCTAAAGCCCGGTTCTGCACTAGTGAGTTTATCCTTGATAGCTTGTCGACCTCGAGATAATTAGCATTTCACATTTGCCTAAAATTTGAAAAAGAAATTATCAACGCAGCAACAATCACAAATTGTATCTGCATGGGAGTTTACTCACCCTTTTCCCATTTCAATCGCATTTTTGCAACCTTACACCTATGCATTGTGATAGTCTTATCGTGCCTCTCGTTGTCAAATCAAACATGACTAGGATTGCTTAGGGCATGTATAATAGTTGATAAGACAGTCTTGACTTAAGACTTGTATGTAATTTAGAGAAGATAAAAAAAGCAAGTCTACAATGGGTTATCTCTTAGCTTTATCTTAATTACTAGCTATTTCTAAAAACGTGTTGAGACATATTGTGCTAAGAGATCGTCTCTTAAATAAGAGAAGACAAGCCTTTTCTTATGATTTCTCTTTTCTCCACCATAGCATTTATCCTACTTGGCACTGCTAAGATAGCATCATTGTACATGCCCTAAGCTCCCTCTCATTTATCATTGATGAAAAAGAGATATCAAAGACAAAAACATGATCTAACTGATAACTACAAAAAGAAACATTCTCACTGTATACTAAAATGCAGTAAGACAATTAAACTGGATTCATGTCGTAACTACACAACAAAATTACCAAAACACGTTGATGTATGCAGTAATGTATAGTTTTATTCAATTATGATGCCCATTATTCTCGGCATCTAAATTGTGGCCAAATTTGAGCACTCCACCCTTCCTATTCTTATTAAACATCTAATATAGATGGTGGGAACAATGAAGCAGATTCTTCATCTGTAGGTTGCAATCTGTATGATTTCTTTTCTCGATCTCCTGTTTGTGTTTCACCTCGCACCTAAGCATCACGTTCCTAGGGACAGAGACATCTGCGCTCTAAGGCAATCATAGTACTACCAGCATGGTTACATCGTTCTGCGTAAAAAAGAAATTTTCTTCCTTCCAATTTTGTTTGCCCAAAAGACAACAGTTAGGGAACCCAAGAAAGGAGGAGTGAGCTAAAGAAGGACTATTCCTACCACCAAACCCAAGGCAAAGCGAAAGAAGGTAAACCGAACCACAGCTACCTATGAGTTTAGAGGAAGAATACTTGAGATACAAAATGGCTTGTCGATACCATACATGTTCTCGTTGAATATGTCAAAATTCCAAAGGGAAGACTTGTAGAATATTACACTCTTTTTCTCTAAAAAATAATTACACTCTTGTAAAAAAATTGCAAGTACAATTATATTATATAGAAAAATATAGAGAACATTTGTCTTTCAAAATACAAAACAATTTACATGTAGTTACTTGGGTGAACTTTCTACATATGATATATTTTTCATAGCTAAGATCTTAACATGTGCAATAGCATTCAATGGCCCAGCGTACCCTTAAAAGGAATATGACTTGCTGATACAGTAGAAGAGCATAGGTAGGGAACAAGAAGATGCAAGGAAATACCATCGTTATAGGTAGGTGAATTACAAATTGTCCGACCCTTACGACAGATGGTTGCTCAAATTAAAACATTTGAAAATTTATACTTGTTATTGTTTGGGTTATTAGAGGTAATTTTTCGTATGTGAGGAAGGGCTCTAGTGAAACGGTGTATGTTTTATCACTTAATATCGTGCACATATTTAAATATTACATTATATTTTATTTTTAAATTATAACAAAATCCCTAATACTTAATGGGTTTGTGTGCATATATAGCATACAGAGTGATGCTAACATGAAGTTTTGTAACAATAGAACTGCAAAATTGCATCGGACAAAATTTGATATGTTCATTATTTATATATCACATGATGTTTGCATAAAAATTTAGGTTGGTTGTGATTGTTCTAGTAACGAATATTTGTTTTAAAATATCATGTTAAATTTTTCATTGAATTATATCACTTGTAAACGTCACGACAATACAAAAGTTTCCACGATGTATTGATTGATCAACTAGATGCTACATCAACAACTGATCGAATAATAGTATTATGGTTGATTCATGTTGAAATGATTTGAGACAAGACAAGGACGTTCATGCATATCATAAGATCATTCAGATCACATTAACTGGCATGCTTATGAACAATATATATGTTTGTTGGATATATGTTTTTATTTCTTTGCATTGCATAGGAGGAACATTGATTTATACTTTCCATCAAAACATTCTCTAAAAATATCCTCGGGGAAATATTGTGAGTTTGACAAATTACAACATCAATATACCACAAAGGGGAGAAAATTTACTCATTAGTTGGATAAGTTGTGAAGTTAGGATTCTTGTTAGCAACAACATAAGTGTTAGATAATGGAGATATACATATTAGCATGCATTTCATAAAACTATATGACACTAAAGAATAGGTAATCCATTAAATTGTTGTGTTGCACGGATAAAAACTCATACTAATGATATTTCCAAATTAAAGATAATGTTATTCAATATATTGTTAACAAAGAAAATAAACCATTAATAGTTATGGTGCATAATTAACCAAACTATTAGTGGCAGCCGACAACACTGAGATAACATTGGTGCATGTCGGTCCTAAACAAACGGTTTAAAACCCCTTTCCGTGACGGCTTCTGGAACCGTCTCCAAGTGAGTGTGGGCGATAGGGGGGTCCTTCCCACACGACCCAGAAACCGTCGGGGATATGCCCTCCTGGCACACACGTTCGGCAAAATGAGGTCGTGTGCGACCAGCGAGCGCTCAAATACGGAAATACGTATAGTACAGATAAAAAATACAATTATACGGCGAAATTGTTTCCGGTTGCAAGTACATCCCACACAGTCAGTCCCCGCTAAATATTTCCGTTCGTATGCACATCCCACACAGTCGCTCCAAGAAAAACGTTTCCGTTCACAGGTACATCACACAAAAAATTTCCCGTTAAATCATTTGTGATAGCATTGCCATTGCACACGATATTAATAATTTTATCGTTTGCGTTATTGAATGCATCACACACGGTGCGTAGAAAGAAACTGTGTGGCAAAGGCTGTCCATCACACATACTTTTTATGTGATAAATGTTTGCGCAAGGTGGCCTAACGCAAACAGTTTTTAAGAGAACGTCGTGTGTGCAGTGGAGATTGATCGCACACGTAGTGGATCCTTAAAACGTTTCTGATCTCCACGTATATCGCAGACGTTTCGCTTTCGCAAACTGTGTGCAGTGTAATCCCTATTTAATCCATAATTAATTCAATTAATCCCTAATTTAAAAATCACATGTTATGAACTTGAAAGTAGGCAATCACTTATTTCATATTCAACCATGTTTATTACAAATATAGGTTCAATCACGAATCCATAATTCAATGCACAGGTACATACTGAAGAACTACAGAAGCACCAAGTAAAGAATGATGAACCATAGTTGTACTAAAGACTATAAAGAGAGAGGCGAAAGACATTCTGGTTGCTGGAGAAGGTGAAGCGGAATGCCCATATTGTGCCCTCCTCCATGCGTAAGGCGCGCACGACTCTAGGCCAACCCCTTGTGATGGCTGCCCGTCCATCCTTCACTGTCTTCATTAGGACTTCTCGATGCTCATTGTAGTCTGAATGAAATACTTTAACCTTCATTGTGTGTCCACCAATCATGTACTTTGCGAGGTAATCTTGAGTGAACTGCTTCGGGAACCACTGGGAACGAAAAAGATTCAGACATTGTTGTCTAACAACTCATTATGGGCAGTAAAAAGAGAAGGCTGCAGAGTTTGTAGTTACCATCCTACAGCTCACTGTTGTGTTGGATAGAGCATAAACAAATAATTTGCTTGCCACCATTCATATCTTTTTGCTAATAATCCTTATCAGTTTCCTCACTTGATGCTTGTTCATCAATATCTCATTGCCCCATACGCAAAAAGGGTCGATGTGTGGATCCTTGCCAAGGGCATATGTACCTACAAGCAACAAGTCAATATTAGAAGCTAACTAGTGTCCAGGCCTGGATCTATATGCACTACATTATGGAACGACGGGGGGAGTACAAGCCGAGGGATGAAGCTAACCTCGGCGGAAAATGGTGGCCACTCCCGTTGTTGTCCTGCATAAGTAGTGGAAAGGCATGATAAGTACAGCAATCTTAACATCAAACAAATATAGCAAAGGTAAACAACATCATCTCCAAATGATAGCTTGAATATGTTGGTTTCAGCATGCTGTTAAAGTAGATATAAAATAGAAGGCAATGTTACCGACAGCAGGCTTAACAGCCATCAAATATTGCAATTCAAACTGGTATTGTTGAAAATGAATAGAACGTAGGTAATGCTTAAACATCACACTGGATAAATGTGTAAAACTAAAATAAAGGGCATGTGTTAACTACACCAGGAATAACTGGAACCAAATATAGCCGTTCAAGCTGGTATTGATGTAGTCGAGCGGCACAGTTCGACTTGCACATAATGAACCACACATTGTGAATGACTGAAATAAACAAGGCATAAATGACCAGTATAACAACCAAATATAGCCATTGAAAACTGGACAGAGTCTCACTGCAACCAACCTAATTAACAAGCAAATACAGATAAACATGACATATGCTTGAAAACTGGACAAATGCTCACTGCAACCAACCTAACAAGTAGATAAAGATAAATAAGGCATCTGCTTGATAACTGGAGAAATGCTAAAAAAAGCAACCTAACAACCAAATACAGATAAACAAGGCATCTGCTTGATAACTGGACAAATGCTAAAAAAACAACCTAACAACCAAATACAGATAAACAAGGCATCTGCTTGATAACTGGACAAATACTCACTGCAACCAAACTAAGAACCAAATACAGATAAACAAGGCATCTGCTAGATAACTAAAAAATGCTCACTCCAACCAACCTAACAACCAAATACAGATAAACAAGGCATCTACTCACTATAAACAACCAAATATAGCCATTCGTGAAACTAAAGTGGAAAATTCATACTTAAACATCACATAGACCTATTGAACAATACATTTTTGCATAACTGAAATAATTAAACACGGCACAGTTAAAGCCCCGCACCGCAAATGCTACTACAACAAAGGGTACGGGTTGGCAAGCTAGAAAAGGTAATATTTGCTGATAGAATGTTGCCTCACATTTCATGGACGGGGTCCTTTCAGTTGGAAGAGCACAGACCCATGGTGCGCTCTCTGATGTCACAGATGGGCTGTTTCACCTTGGAAGAACCTTCGTGGGTGCCCTCCTCCTGGTCGTGGTCGTGGTCGATGAGATCTGACTTGGCAATTGAGGATCCCAAGCCGCCGCCGTAGAACATGTCCTTCAGAAGTGACAAAATGGGCTCGATGGCGTATAACGCTCACAAATCCTTGACCGCTTGGCGGAGGAGATCAGCGGCAGGGCCGTCGAAGAGATCGACGATGGTTGAACCAGAGGGGTTGGGGATGGACCACTTAACCTGTGACATGGCCCGCGTGAAGCCGTTCGTGTGGACGAGCTTGATGTCGTAGCCAGCTTTCCCGAGATACAGTAATACGCTAGCCCGCTGACATGAAGCCTTCGGCATGGCAACGTAGTGAACGTCTTCGGCGGCTTCCGCGGCGATGTGTTGCTCCGGGATCGATAGGTCGGGGCGAACGGAGGCCACCTCGCCAACGTCCGCCGGAGAGGCCATGATAAACCTCTTCTTGGCCGAACGCTCGTCGGGCTCCCCGGGATACGTGGTCGAACTTAGGCTGCGACATTCTGGAGCAGGGGATGTGGATCTGGCGGGGAGGGACACCGCATGCCTCATCTAAAAACTCAGGGGAGTGGGGCGACGGTATGAGAATCGCTGGATAACCTGAACTTTATTATCTAAGCTAGGAGGAACGGGCAGACCGACAGGGTTGGCGGCGGCGCCAGCGGCGGCCGCGAGCTAGGGTTCGAAGGGGGGAGGGGGGCTGGTGGGAGACTGAGGAGGGGGGGTGTTTGAGGCTACGCCGCGGCTACTGAAAATTTTAGTAATGGTGGGTGGAGATGGTGGTGGACGAGGGAGGGCGATGGTTCAAATGCCTCGGCTACTGCAATTTTACTATAAGGTCGGTGCTGGAGGAGTGTGGGCGATGGTTGAAGTACGGTGGCTACTAAAATTTGGGTAAAGAAATTGATGCGGGGCGGCAGTGCCCAAGATCGCGCACGGTCCAATAACAATATGCGTGTATGATAATAAGGAAAAGTGGCGCGGATCCTCCGATTTTTGCAACGCTCAAGGTGGGTAGTTTGTTTTTTATATTTCTAGCTAGCTGGTCTATCGCACACGGTTCGTCCTAATTTCCAAATAAACTTACCCGCCTTTATCTTCCACAGGTGGTGGTTTTACAGTGCACTTGCATCGCACACGGTTAAGCCAGTACCTCCACCCTTTGCTCACGCTTGCGCGGTCGTGGTGATTTCAGCGCACTTGCATCGCACACGGTTGAGCCAGTACCTCCACCCTTTGCTCGCGCTTGCACGGTCGTGGTGATTTCAGCACACTTGAATCGCACACGGTTGAGCCAGTACGTCCACCCTTTGCTCGCGCTTGCGCGGTCGTGGTGATTTCAGCGCACTTGCATCGCACACGGTTGAGCCAGTACCTCCACCTTAATTTGCTCACGCTTGCGCGGTCGTGGTGATTCACATCGCACTTGTATCGCACACGGTTAACATATTATACCCCATGTCCGTTGAGGATCATCAGAGTCTTTGCAGCAAAAAATAACGTTAGGGGGGGTCAAAAGACAGCCACACCAGCATGTGGCCCAAATATATATGAGTGAAATGGGTGGTATGTGATGTTCAAAATTCCAATGCACAACTTTGACCCCACGGGCCCACGGTTGGGCGCGTCATTGAAGATCCATGAGAGGGGCCAGAAGTCAAGAACCACCTGGAAGTGGCCAAATATATGTACGAATATTGGGGATGTTTAAAACTTTAAATACACAGTGCATAACTTTGGTGGCACCTGCCTCGCAAACCCGAAAGCACCCTAACAACCACCTAGCTAGGATATATATAATGACATAATGTCATACCTAGCTAGGATGCTTGGCCCACCACCTCCCACTTCGTGTCAGCAGGGCGGATGCACGTAATGATCGATACTTTGGTCATACATGCATGTCACCATGACCTACCATAAGACGGACCAATGAGTCTTTCGTTTGGTCAAATGACAGTTGTTGTTGTCGATAAACCGCTTGGGCCAATAGATTGAACCATCAGAAACATTGCACGAGAGGGACCACAAAAGCAGCACCTCTTGCATGCGGCCCAAAATGATGTACGTTGGGAAGGGGTGATGTGTGTTTTCAATATAGAATAATGTACAATTTAGATGTGGTGCCTACCTCTCAATATAGACAACAACCATGAAGGCAGGGTAGTTAAGGACGAGATACGTACGCAGGGTTTGATGTGGGTCGAACCCAGCAATCCGAGCACCTGGGAGGGAATCCTGACAACGCATGAGCTCGAGCTTTGGTTGACCGACATTTGACGGTGACCCGCCCTAACATGAACTAGGAGGAATCCATTCATGGCCAACACATACCCCTCATTATCGGTCAAAGGGATGATATATATACACTCGGGGACCCCACAGATATTTGTGTCGTCACAAAAAAACGCACAAGGGAGACGTGGTCGATCAGAAGACCCCGTATACACTGCATGCGGCCCGAAAATATGTATGTGTACGATGGTGTATGATGTGTTTAAATCCCAAATGCACAACTTCGATGGGCCATGCCAAGTACATTACAAACCGAACACCGTAGCCGACTCCAAGCCTGGTTCAATACCTATGATGTCAGTTTCCCAACTTCGAGGCGGCAGCGGGGGGGGGGTCCCACGCATGCGCTCAAACTTTATTTTGTCTAGCATGGGTCACATCTATATATATATATATATATCTATACATCTATACACATATATAGTGTGATAATAACTATGAAAGTCGCTCGTTGGATGAAGCCAATCTGACGGTAAAGAGATGGCAAATCCGAGCACTACTGGCCATTGGATATCATCTACATTCCACCAGATTCTGCCACATGTACAATCTAGAAGACTCCATGGTTGAACTTAAGCATAATGCACAAACCTCAAAACACAAGCACTTCTCCTTTGTTCTCTAGAATCTTCCATATCTTAATTACCCAAACCTTTTTTTTCTAAATGAATTGTCACCTTTTGTTTTTACCTTTACAATGCACAATTCCATGAATCTTAAAATAGTTTTTTTTACAAAACTAATTGATTTTGGATGAGATGAACTATAAGAATTAAACGAACATCTACACCATGCATATCTGGGAGAAGAGGCGGGAAACCGATGAGAGGAGTGGCGAGAAACGGTAGCCTGTTTTGAATGAAAACCTACTAGTAGAGAAGGAAGCGTGAGCTACACGACACATGCGCACAGTGCTTACTGATGTCTACTACACAACCTTCTTCTTGTAGACGTTGTTGGGCCTCCAAGTGCAGAGGTTTGTAGGACGGTAGCAAATTTCCCTCAAGTGGATGACCTAAGGTTTATCAATCCATGGGAGGCGTAGGATGAAGATGGTCTCTCTCAAACAACCCTGCAACCAAATAACAAAGAGTCTCTTGTGTCCCCAACACACCCAATACAATGGTAAATTGTATAGGTGCACTAGTTCGGCGAAGAGATGGTGATACAAGTGCAATATGGATGGTAGATATAGGTTTTTGTAATCTGAAAATATAAAAACAGCAAGGTAGCAAGCGATAAAAGTGAGCGTAAACGGTATTACAATGCTAGGAAACAAGGCCTAGGGTTCATACTTTCACTAGTGCAAGTTCTCTCAACAATAATAACATAATTGGATCATATAAATATCCCTCAACATGCAACAAAGAGTCACTCCAAAGTAACTAATAGTGGAGAACAAACGAATAGATTATGGTAGGGTACGAAACCACCTCAAAGTTATTCTTTCCAATCAATCCGTTGGGCTATTCCTATAAGTGTCACAAACAGCCCTAGAGTTCGTACTAGAATAACACCTTAAGACACAAATCAACCAAAACCCTAATGTCACCTAGATACTCCAATGTCACCTCAAGTATCCGTGGGTATGATTATACGATATGCATCACACAATCTTAGATTCATCTATTCAACCAACACATAGAACCTCAAAGAGTGCCCCAAAGTTTCTACCGGAGAATCAAGACGAAAACGTGTGTCAACCCCTATGCATAGGTTCATCGGCGGAACCCGCAAGTTGATCACCAAAACATACATCAAGTGAATCATGTGATATCCCATTGTCACCACAGATACGCATGGCAAGACATACATCAAGTGTTCTCAAATCATTAAAGACTCAATCCGATAAGATAACTTCAAAGGGAAAACTCAATCCATTACAAGACAGTAGAGGGGGAGAAGAAACATAAGATCCAACTATAATAGCAAAGCTCGCGATACATCAAGATCGTGCCAAATCAAGAACACGAGAGAGAGAGACATCAAACACATAGCTACTGGTACATACCCTCAGCCCCGAGGGTGAACTACTCCCTCCTCGTCATGGAGAGCGCTGGGATGATGAAGATGGCCATCGGTGAGGGTTCCCCCCTCCGGCAGGGTGCCGGAATAGGGTCCCGATTGGGTTTTGGTGGCTACAGAGGCTTGCGGTGGCGGAACTCCCGATCTATTCTGTTCCCCTATCGTTTTAGGGTATATGGATATATATATATAGGCGGAAGAAATACGTCAGGGGAGCCACGAGGGGCCCACGAGGGTGGAGGGCGCGCCCCCTTGCCTCGTGCCTCCCTTGTTTCTTTCCTGACGTGCACTCCAAGTCTATCGGGTTGCTTTCTTTCCAAAAATAACTTCTCCAGAAGGTTTCATTCTGTTTCGACTCCGTTTGATATTCCTTTTCTTCGAAACACTGAAACAAGGGAAAAAACAGGAATTGGCACTGGGCTCTGGATTAATAGGTTAGTCCCAAAAGTAATACAAAAGTGCATAATAAAGCCCATAAACATCCAAAACAGATAATATAATAGCACGGAACAATCAAAAATTATAGATACGTTGGAGACGTATCAGCATCCCCAAGCTTAATTCCTGCTCGTCCTCGAGTAGGTAAATGATAAAGACAAATTTTTTGATGTGGAATGCTACCTAACATATTTATCCATGTAATTCTCTTTATTGTGGCAAGAATATTCAGATCCATAAGATTCAAAACAAAAGTTTAATATTGACATGAAAACAATAATACTTCAAGCATACTAACAAAGCAATCATGTCTTCTCAAAATAACATGGCCAAAGCAAGCTATCCCTACAAAATCATATAGTCTGGCTATGCTCTATCTTCATCACACAAAGTATTTAAATCATGCACAACCCCGATGACAAGCCAAGCAATTGTTTCATACTTTTGATGTTCTCAAACTTTTTCAATCTTCACGCAATACATGAGCGTGAGCGATGGACATAGCACTATAGGTGGAATAGAATGGTGGTTGTGGAGAAGACAAAAAGGAGAAGATAGTCTCACATCAACTAGGCGTATCAACGGGCTATGGAGATGCCCATCAATAGATATCAATGTTAGTGAGTAGGGATTGCCATGCAACGGATGCACTAGAGCTATGAGTGTATGAAAGCTAAAAAAGAAACTAAGTGGGTGTGCATCCAACTCGCTTGCTCACCAAGACCTAGGGCATTTTGAGGAAGCCCATCCTAGGAATATACAGGCCAAGTTCTATAATGAAAGATTCCCACTAGTATATGAAAGTGACAACATAGGAGACTCTCTATCATGAAGATCATGGTGCTACTTTGAAGCACAAGTGTGGTAAAAGGATAGTAGCATTGTCCCTTCTCTCTTTTTCTCTCATTTTTTTGGGCCTTTCTCCTTTTTTATGGCCTCTTTTTTTTCGTCCGGAGTCTCATCCCGACTTGTGGGGGAATCATAGTCTCCATCATCCTTTCCTCACTGGGACAATGCTCTAATAATGATGATCATCACACTTTTATTTACTTACAACTCAAGAATTACAACTCAATACTTAGAACAAGATATGACTCTATATGAATGCCTCCGGCGGTGTACCGGGATGTGCAATGACTCATGAGCGACATGTATGAAAGAATTATGAACGGTGGCTTTGCCACAAATACGATGTAAACTACATGATCATGCAAAGCAATATGACAATGATGGAGCGTGTCATAATAAACGGAACAGTGGAAAGTTGCATGGCAATATATCTCGGAATGGCTATGGAAATGCCATAATAGGTAGGTATGGTGGCTGTTTTGAGGAAGATATATGGTGGGTGTATGATACCGGCGAAAGGTGCGCAGTATTAGAGAGGCTAGCAATGGTGGAAGGGTGAGAGTGCGTATAATCCATGGACTCAACATTAGTCATAAAGAACTCATATAATTATTGCAAAAATCTATTAGTTATCAAAACAAAGTACTAAGCGCATGCTCCTAGGGGGATAGATTGGTAGGAAAAGACCATCGCTCGTCCCCGACCTCCACTCATAAGGAGGACAATCAATAAATAAATGATGCTCTGACTTCATCACATAACGGTTCACCATACGTGCATGCTACGGGAATCACAAACTTTAGAACAAGTATTTCTCAAATTCACAACTACTCAACTAGCATGACTCTAATATCACCATCTTCATATCTCAAAATAATCATAAAGAATCAAACTTCTCATAGTATTCAATGCACTTTATATGATAGTTTTTATTATACCCATCTTGGATGCTCATCACATTAGGACTAAATTCATAACCAAAGCTAATTATCATGCTGTTCTAAAGACTCTCAAAATAATATAAGTGAAGCATGAGAGTTCATAAATTTCTTCAAAATAAATCCACCGCCGTGCTCTAAAAGATATAAGTGAAGCACTAGAGCAAACGACAAACTACTTCGAAAGATATAAGTGAAGATCAATGAGTAGTTTAATAATTATGCAAATATGTGAAGACTCTCCCATTTAAGAATTTCAGATCTTGGTACTTTATTCAAACAGCAAGCAAAGCTAAAGAAAATAAAACGACGCTCCAAGCTAAACACATATCATGTGACGAATAAAAATATAGCTCCAAGTAAAGTTACCGATGAACGAAGAAGAAAGAGGGGATGCCTTCCGGGGCATCCCCAAGCTTAGGCTCTTGGTTATCCTTGAATATTACCTTGGGGTGCCTTGGGAATCCCCAAGCTTAGGCTCTTGCCACTCCTTATTCCATAGTCCATCGAATCTTTACCCAAAACTTGAAAACTTCACAACACAAAACTTAACAGAAAATCTCGTGAGCTCCGTTAGCGAAAGAAAAGAAAAAACCACTTCAAGGTACTGTAATGAACTCATTCTTTATTTATATTGGTGTTAAACCTACTGTATTTCAACTTCTATATGGTTTATAAACTATTTTACTAGCCATAGAGTCATCAAAATAAGCAAACAACACACGAAAAACAGAATCTGTCAAAAACAGAACAGTCTGTAGTAATCTGTAACTAACGCAAACTTCTGGAACTCAGAAAAATCTACCAAAATAGGAAGACCTAGATAATTTGTTTATTGATCTTCTGCAATTGGAATCATTATTTTATCACATTCTTGTGATTTTTAACAATTGTTTTAGTGAACAGAAAGTTTCTGAAATTTTCAGCAAGATCAAATAACTATCATCCAAGAAGATCCTATAGGTCTTACTTGGCACAAACACTAATTAAAACATAAAACCACATCTAAACAGAAGCTAGATGGATTATTTATTACTAAACAGAACCAAAAAGCAAGAAACAAAAATAAAATTGGGTTGCCTCCCAACAAGCGCTATCGTTTAACGCCCTAGCTAGGCATGATGATTTCAATGATGCTCACATAAAAGATAAGAATTGAAACATAAAGAGAGCATCATGAAGAATATGACTAGCATATTTAAGTCTAACCCACTTCCTATGCATAGGGATTTTGTGAGCAAACAACTTATGGGAACAATAATCAACTAGCATAGAAAGGCCAACCAAGCATAACTTCAAGATTTTAAGCACATAGAGAGGAAACTTGATATTATTGCAATATGTAGAAGCATATGATCCTATCTCATAATAATTTTCAGTAGCATCATGAATGAATTCAAAAATATAACCAGCACATAAAGCATTCTTTTCATGATCTACAAGCATAGAAATTTTATTACTCTCCACATAAGAAAATTTATTCTCATCAATAGTAGTGGGAGCAAACTCAACAAAATAACTATCATGTCATTGAAAATTAAGATCAAGATGACAAGTTTCATGGTTATCATTATTCTTTAAAGCATACGTGTCATCACAATAATCATCATAGATTCGAGGCATGCTTTCATCATAGTAAATTTGCTCATCAAAGTTTGGGGGACAAAAAATATCATCTTCATCAAACATAGCATCCCCAAGCTTGTGGCTTTGCATATCATTAGCATCATGGGTATTCAAAGAATTCATACTAACAACATTGCAATCATGCTCATAATTCAAAGATTTAGTGCCAAACATTTTATAGACTTCTTCTTCTAGCACTTGAGCACAATTTTCCTTTTCATCATACTTACGAAAGATATTAAAAAGATGAAGCGTATGAGACAAACTCAATTCCATTTTTTTGTAGTTTTCTTTTATAGACTGAACTAGTGATAGAACAAGAAACAAAAAGATTCGATTGCAAGATCTAAAGATATACCTTCAAGCACTCACCTCCCGGGCAACGGCGCCAGAAAAGAGCTTAGTTGACGGGGTGTGAGTGCCACTTACCTAGCCTCCCCGGCAACGGCGCCAGAAAAGAGCTTGATGTCTACTACACAACCTTCTTCTTGTAGACGTTGTTGGGCCTCCAAGTGCAGAGGTTTGTAGGACAGTAGCAAATTTCCCTCAAGTGGATGACCTAAGGTTTATCAATCCGTGGGAGGCGTAGGATGAAGATGGTCTCTCTCAAACAACCCTGCAACCAAATAACAAAGAGTCTCTTGTGTCCCCAACACACCCAATACAATGGTAAATTGTATAGGTGCACTAGTTCGGCGAAGAGATGGTGATACAAGTGCAATATGGATGGTAGATATAGGTTTTTGTAATCTGAAAATATAAAAACAGCAAGGTAGCAAGCGATAAAAGTGAGCGTAAACGGTATTGCAATGCTAGGAAACAAGGCCTAGGGTTCATACTTTCACTAGTGCAAGTTCTCTCAACAATAATAACATAATTGGATCATATAAATATCCCTCAACATGCAACAAAGAGTCACTCCAAAGTAACTAATAGCGGAGAACAAACGAAGAGATTATGGTAGGGTACGAAACCACCTCAAAGTTATTCTTTCCAATCAATCCGTTGGGCTATTCCTATAAGTTTCACAAACAGCCCTAGAGTTCGTACTAGAATAACACCTTAAGACACAAATCAACCAAAACCCTAATGTCACCTAGATACTCCAATGTCACCTCAAGTATCCGTGGGTATGATTATACGATATGCATCACACAATCTCAGATTCATCTATTCAACCAACACATAGAACCTCAAAGAGTGCCCCAAAGTTTCTACCGGAGAATCAAGACGAAAACGTGTGCCAACCCCTATGCATAGGTTCATGGGCGGAACCCGCAAGTTGATCACCAAAACATACATCAAGTGAATCACGTGATATCCCATTGTCACCACAGATACGCACGGCAAGACATACATCAAGTGTTCTCAAATCATTAAAGACTCAATCCGATAAGATAACTTCAAAGGGAAAACTCAATCCATTACAAGAGAGTAGAGGGGGAGAAGAAACATAAGATCCAACTATAATAGCAAAGCTCGCGATACATCAAGATCGTGCCAAATCAAGAACACGAGAGAGAGAGAGAGATCAAACACATAGCTACTGGTACATACCCTCAGCCCCGAGGGTGAACTACTCCCTCCTCGTCATGGAGAGCGCCGGGATGATGAAGATGGCCACCGGTGAGGGTTCCCCCCTTCGGCAGGGTATCGGAACAGGGTCCCGAGTGGGTTTTGGTGGCTACAGAGGCTTCCGGCGGCGGAACTCCTAATATATTCTGTTCCCCGATCGTTTTAGGGCATATGGATATATATAGGCGGAAGAAATACGTCGGGGGAGCCACGAGGGGCCCACGAGGGTGGAGAGCACGCCAAGGGGGGTGGGCGCGCCCCCCTGCCTCGTGCCTCCCTCGTTTCTTTCCTGACGTGTACTCCAAGTCTATGGGGTTGCTTTCTTTCCAAAAATAACTTCTCCAGAAGGTTTCATTCCGTTTCAACTCCGTTTGATATTCCTTTTCTTCGAAACACTGAAACAAGGGAAAAAACAGGAACGGGCACTGGGCTCTGGGTTAATAGGTTAGTCCCAAAAGTAATAAAAAAGTGCATAATAAAGCCCATAAACATCCAAAACAGATAATATAATAGCATGGAACAATCAAAAATTATAGATACGTTGGAGACGTATCACTTACCCATGTACTGCATGTGCTGTCGAAAGGGCTCAGGGTTGCCGTTCAATCTGGGAGCATCCAATGGTGCACACGTACGATCCGTGGGGTTTGGGTTCTGGCCAGTCAGATCGCAGGACTCAAATCACGCGCGCAGCGGGCGGGGGTGATATCATACGGAAACCAACATTCGGTGGAAACCGGTGAAAACCACGAGAAAAAAGATGTTTTGAAGTTTCAAAAAAAATTCAAAAAAATGCGGGATGTTAAGAGGATGATGTTTCATTGGCACACAAAATTTCAAGTTGAAACACATTAAGAGATGTGAGCTATGAAAAAGACAAAATCAGTGTTGAATAGTGTCGAATAGTAATGTCACTATTCAGGGCGGAATTTGTCTTTTTCATAGCTCACATCTCGTAATGTTTTTCAACTTGAAATTTTGTGTCGCAATAAAACATCACCTTGTTAACATCCCACAATTTTTCAGATTTTTATAAAACTTTAAAATATGGTTTCCACGAAGTTTTCATTGAATATTAGCTTTCGTGAGTGAACCGTGTGCTATTTGAAAACATTTCGTGAAAAGAATCTCGGTTTTTAAATCCCCGTAAATCCAAAACTAAGCTGAAAATCGTGAAACCTGCCATGGTGTCACGACATCGCACTTATATGTCGAGGAATTTTTTTCGTCCATTGTGGCGCAAGTTTTATTACAAGCCTCTTACAAATCGGAGCTTCTCTCAAAGAAGCCTCGTGGTTCCGATAGGGAAACATGTCCCCCTTGTGGGCGAAACGTAATCACTGCCTCTTTTCACCTTGTATTTTCTTCTACGGGCAACATGGAACGACAGGATATCCGTGCTAAAATTTAAACTTATTCAGGGTTCGTTTGGCCTTTTTATACACTAATTGATTTCCCTAGGCATTTAATGTCCATAATTCAAATCTGAACTACAAATACATGCTCCAGTTCACCAAAATGGCTAGAAAAATTATACATGTGTCCTTGGGTGCATGTTTCAGTCCCATGCCAGGAATGGGAACGAATTACAACCGTACTGGTGTCATGGCTCGTACTCAAACATTTCGAATCTTGGTTTTTAAGTCCCCATAAATCCTAAACTCACCAGAAAGTCATCAAAGGTGGCATGGTGTCACGTCATGGCACATATACTGTTGGAAATACGCCCTAGAGGCAATAATAAATTGGTTATTATTATATTTCCTTGTTCATGATAATCGTTTATTATCCATGCTAAAATTGTATTGATAGGAAACTCAGATACATGTGTGGATACATAGACAACACCATGTCCCTAGTAAGCCTCTAGTTGACTAGCTCGTTGATCAATAGATGGTTACGGTTTCCTGACCATGGACATTGGATGTCGTTGATAACGGGATCACGTCATTAGGAGAATGATGTGATGGACAAGACCCAATCCTAAGCCTAGCACAAGATCGTGTAGTTCGTTTGCTCAGAGCTTTTCTAATGTCAAGTATCATTTCCTTAGACCATGAGATTGTGCAACTCCCGGATACCGTAGGAATGCTTTGGGTGTACCAAACGTCACAACGTAACTGGGTGGCTATAAAGGTGCACTACAGGTATCTCCGAAAGTGTCTGTTGGGTTGGCACGAATCGAGACTGGGATTTGTCACTCCGTGTAAACGGAGAGGTATCTCTGGGCCCACTCGGTAGGACATCATCATAATGTGCACAATGTGAACAAGGAGTTGATCACGGGATGATGTGAGTTACGGAACGAGTAAAGAGACTTGCCGGTAACGAGATTGAACAAGGTATAGGGATACCGACGATCGAATCTCGGGCAAGTAACATATCGATAGACAAAGGGAATTGTATACGGGATTGATTGAATCCTCGACATCGTGGTTCATCCGATGAGATCATCGAGGAGCATGTGGGAGCCAACATGGGTATCCAGATCCCGCTGTTGGTTATTGACCGGAGAGTCGTCTCGGTTATGTCTGCGTGTCTCCCGAACCCGTAGGGTCTACACACTAAAGGTTCGGTGACGCTAGGGTTGTAGAGATATTAGTATGTGGTAACCCGAAAGTTGTTCGGAGTCCCGGATGAGATCCCGGACGTCACGAGGAGTTCCAGAATGGTCCAGAGGTAAAGATTTATATATGGGAAGTCTTATTTTGGTCGCCGAAAAAGTTTCGCACTTTATCGGTATTGTACCGGGAGTGCCGAAAGGGGTCCGGGGGTCCACCAAGGGGTCCACCAGCCCCGGGGGGCCACATGGGCTGTGGGGGGTGCGCCTTGGCCTATATGGGCCAAGGGAACCAGCCCCAAGAGGCCCATGTGCCAAGAGATAAGATAAAGGGAGAGTCCTAAAGGGGGAAGGCACCTCCGAGGTGCCTTGGGGGGGAAGGACTCCTCCCTGGCCGCACCCTTCCTTGGAGGAAGGGCCAAGGCTGCGCCCCCCCCTCTCCCTTGGCCCTATATATAGTGGGGGGAAGGGAGGGCAGCAATACCTAAGCCCTGGCGCCTCCCTCTCCCTCCCGTGACACATCTCCCTCCTCCCGCAGCGCTTGGCGAAGCCCTGTTGGAATCCCGCTACTTCCACCACCACGCCGTCGTGCTGCTGGATCTCCATCAACCTCTCCTTCCCCCTTGCTGGATCAAGAAGGAGGAGACGTCACTGCTCCATACGTGTGTTGAACGCGGAGGTGCCGTCCGTTCGGCGCTAGGATCATCGGTGATTTGGATCACGACGAGTACGACTCCATCAACCCCGTTCTCTTGAACGCTTCCGCTCGCGATCTACAAGGGTATGTAGATGCACTCCTTCCCTCTCGTTGCTAGTAAACTCCATAGATCGATCTTGGTGATGCGTAGAAAATTTTGAATTTCTGCTACGTTCCCCAACAGTGGCATCATGAGCTAGGTCTATGCGTAGTTTCTATGCACGAGTAGAACACAAAGTAGTTGTGGGCATCGATGTTGCCAATTCTTCTTGCCGCTACTAGTCTTATCTTGTTTCGGCAGTATTGTGGGATGAAGCGGCCCGGACCGACCTTACACATACGCTTACGTGTGACGCCCCCGATTTGACCGTACACTAATCATGCACGCAAATGTGTACGATCACGATCAGGGACTCACGGGAAGATATCACAACACAACTCTACAACATAAATAAGTCATACAAGCATCATAATACAAGCCAGGGGCCTCGAGGGCTCGAATACAAGTGCTCGATCACAGACGAGTCAGCGGAAGCAACAATATCTGAGTACAGACATAAGTTAAACAAGTTTTCCTTAAGAAGGCTAGCACAAAAGTAGCAACTATCGAAAAGGCAAGGCCTCCTGCCTGGGACCTCCTAACTACTCCTGGTCGTCGTCAGCGGCCTGCACGTAGTAGTAGGCACCTCCAGTGCCGTGGGAGTCGTCGTCGACGGTGGCGTCTGGCTCCTGAACTCCGACATCTGATTGCGACAATCCGGTATAGAAAGGGGAAAAGAGGGAGAAAAGCAACCGTGAGTACTCATCCAAAGTACTCGCAAGCAAGGAGCTACACTACATATGCATGGGTATATGTGTAAAGAGGCATATCAGTGGACTGAACTGCAGAATGCCGGAATAAGAGGGGGATAGCTAGTCCTGTCGAAGACTACGCTTCTGGACATCTCCATCTTGCAGCATGTAGAAGAGAGTAGATTGAAGTCCTCCAAGTAGCATCGCATAGCATAATCCTACCCGGCGATCCCCTCCTCGTCGCCCTGTTAGAGAGCGATCACCGGGTTGTATCTGGCACTTGGAAGGGTGTATTTTATTCAGTATCCAGTTCTAGTTGTCATAAGCTCAAGGTACAACTCCGGGTCGTCCTTTTACCGAGGGACACGGCTATTCGAATAGATAAACTTCCCTGCAGGGGTGCACCACATAACCCAACACGCTCGATCCCAATTGGCCGGACACACTTTTCTGGGTCATGCCCGGCCTCGTAAGATCAACACGTCGCAGCCCCACCTAGGCTCAACAGAGAGGTCAGCACGCCGGTCTAAACCTATGCGCGCAGGGGTCTGGGCCCATCGCCCTATGCACACCTGCACGTTGCGAACGCGGCCGCGAGCAGACCTAGCAACCCACACGATCACGGCGGTTACGTCAAAGCGGTCCAACACGGCGCGCGCCACTCAGTCGCTGACGTCAAAAGAGCTTCGGCTGATACCACGACGTCGGGATACCCATAACTACTCCCACGTAGATGGTTAGTGCGTATAGACCAAATGGCCAGACTCAGATCAAATACCAAGATCTCGTTAAGCGTGTTAAGTATCCGCGAACGCCGACCAGGGCCAGGCCCACCTCTCACCTAGGCGGTCTCAACCTGCCCTGTCGCTCCGCCACAAAGATCCACTTGCGGGTACTCCTACGAGCCGACCCGACTTTAGTCATCACATGTGTCATGTATATAGTATATAAGTATATGCCCGTGATCACCGCCCAGGTGATCACGGCCCGATAGTATAGCACAGCAGACGGACAAGAATGTAGGGCCACTGATGGAAATCTAGCATCCTATACTAAGCATGTAGGATTGCAGGTAAAGGTAGTAACAATAGTAGCAAGGATAGGCTATGCATCAGAATAGGATATCGAAAAGCAGTAACATGCTACACTACTCTAATGCAAGCAGTAGAGATTAGAGTAGGCGATATCTGGTGATCAAAGGGGGGGGCTTGCCTGGTTGCTCTGGCAAGTAGGAGGGGTCGTCGACTCCGTAGTCGAACTGGGCAGCAGCAGTGTCGGTCTCGTAGTCTACCGGAGAGAAGAGGGGGAAGAAACAGTAAATACAATGCAAACATAAGCATGACGATGCGTGACATGACAGTGAGCGGTGCTAGGGGTGTCCTAACGCGACAGTAGGTGGTACCGGTGAAGGGGGGGAACATCCGGGAGGTATGCCCGATGTTCCGCGTTTTCGGACAGACGGATCGGAGGGGGAAAGTTGCTAGTTCGATAGGTTAGGGAGGTGCGGTGGATGAACGGACTGCGTAGTCGGATTCGTCTCGTCGTTCTGAGCAACTTTCATATAGAAAACATTTTCATCCGAGTTACGGTTTAAAAGATATGAATTTTCAAAGTTTATTTGAATTTCTGGAATTATTTATATTAAGAAAAATGAATTATGACGTCAGCATGAGGCAATGCTGACGTCAGCAAGTCAACAGGTCGGCTGACCAGTCAAACCAGACAGGTGGGTCCAGTGGGACCCACATGTCAGCCTCTGTTAGTCTAATACTTAATTAAACTAATCTAACAGTATAATTAGAGGGATGGGCCCCACATGTCAGTGAGTGTTTAGCTAAACTAATTATTTTTATTTATAAAACATTTTCTTTTCTTTTTTTTTTAATTTTTGCGGCGGGGCCCGCATGTCAGTGACTGGGCCTGCCCAGTCAGCAGTTGACTGGGTCAACCCAGTCAACTGGGCCCGTGGGGGCCACTGGCAGTGACCCAGGGGTGGCCCCAGGTGTGCCACGTCGGCGGCCGGCGCCGGAGTATCGCCGGCGACCAAAACGCACGGCGGCGCGCGCGGGAGGGGCGCGGGTTTCACCCACTGTGGGTTTGCGGGGGCGGGGCTGGGCGCGTTCGACGCGGCTCGACGTCGCGCGTCCAACGGCGGTGGTCGGAGGGGCTGGAACGGACGGGGTCGACCGCTACGGGCTCGCCGGCGGCGAGGAGCTACGGGTGCCCGACGGAAGCTACGCTAGAGCGCGCGAACGGCCGAACTAGCTAGCTAGGCGGGTGCGGCATGGTGCGGTCGGGCTAGTGGGCCAACGCCCGTGACCATTTGGTCACCGGAGACACGCCGGCGGCGAGCTCCGCGGCGTGGCGTTCGGGCGCGCGCGGGGAAGAAGCTAGGGAGCGCGGGCGAGCTAGCGGAGAGGGGGAGGAGGTAGAGGAGCTCACAGCGGAGCCGTAGGGAGTGGCAGCGAGCTCGGGGAGGGCGCGGGGTAGCCGGAGTCGGCGACGATCGACGGCGACCGTGCGGGGAAGACGAGCTCGGGGAGGTCGATGTAGTGGCGCTCGGCTCGTTCCCGATGGCGCAGTCGGCGTAGTCGACGGCGGGGAGTCGTTCGGGCACGTCGTCGGGGCGATCTGGGCACGGTGGCCGCGGGAACTACGGTGAACGGCGGCGAGCGCGCTCGGGCAGAGGGGAACGGAGGGGAGAGGGAGGGGGATCTGGCGGGGGAGAAGGCGCAGAGGCCGAGGGAGAGCGGGGGCGAGTGGGAGAGAGGCCCGAGGGAGCGGGGGGCCGCTGGCGCCCTTATCCTCTCGCGGGGTTCACCGCCGGCGAGGGGGTTCGGCGGCGACGCGCCCTGTTCCGACCCGGTCGGGGGAACAGGAAGGGGACGCGGGGGGGGGAGGTGGGCTGGGCCGGGGCGCGGCTGCGGGTGGCGGCCCAGCTTGGGCCGGGGGGGGGAGGTTTTGGGCCGCGGGTCCAGTGGGGGGGAGCGGGCCCTTTTCCTTTGCTTTCTTTTTCTGTTTTGTTTTCTGTTTTCTCTTATTTGTTTATTTCCTTTTCTGTTTTATTTCATTTAAAAGTATTTAGACATTTTATAAAAATGTGTTTTCTCCACCATAATTACCAGGGTATTATTTAGAACCCACTGAACATTTCTGTTTGAATTTTTGAAAACTTTTATTTTCCACTTTAATTATATTTGAAGTTTGAACTAGGAGTTTGTCAAGGGTGTGGTTCAAATGTGATCTAGCCCTGTTTAGCAACATGATTAGCTTAATCACAGGGAGTTACTGTAGCATGATTCTCAGGGTGTTACAAATCTCCTCCACTACAAGAAATCTCGTCCCGAGATTTAGGAGGTAGAAGGAAACAGTGCGGGGTATTCTTCGCGCAGACGATCCTCTCGTTCCCAAGTGGCCTCATCTTCAGAATGGTGCGACCACTGGACTTTGAGAAACTTGATCGCCTTCCGACGTGTGCGGCGTTCAGCTTGGTCGAGAATGCGGACCGGATGCTCCTTATAGGAGAGGTCTTGCTGCAATTCGAGCACTTCGTGATCCACAGCTCGGATTGGATCCTTGAAGCAACGGCGGAGCTGTGACACATGGAACACATCGTGAACCTGAGAAAGGTTCGGCGGTAGTTCCAGTTGGTATGCCACTTTTCCACGCCTTTCGAGAATAGTGAATGGGCCAATATAGCGAGGAGCTAGTTTGCCCTTGATCCCGAAGCGGTGAGCACCCTTCATAGGTGTGACTCGAAGATAAGCCTTTTCGCCAGGTTGATAGACCATGTCTTTATGATGACGGTCATACTGACTCTTCTGACGTGACTGAGCAGTCTTGAGATTCTCGCGAATAATGCGGACTTGTTCTTCGGCATCTTGGATAATATCCGGACCGAAGAGTGGACGTTCCCCAGTTTCTGACCAGTTCAGAGGGGTTCGGCACTTTCGTCCATATAACACTTCGAAGGGGGCCATCTTCAGACTAGCTTGATAGCTATTATTATAAGAGAACTCAGCATACGGGAGAGATTCCTCCCATTTCTTGCCGAAGGAAATAACGCAAGCTCGAAGCATGTCTTCGAGAACTTGATTGACGCGTTCAACTTGTCCTTGCGATTGAGGATGAAACGCAGTACTGAATGACAGATGAGTTCCCATTGCTTCTTGGAAACTTGCCCAGAATCTTGAAGTGAATAAGCTGCCACGGTCTGAGCTGATAACCAATGGAATACCGTGGAGTGAAACAATCCTGGACATATAGAGCGTTGCCAACTGGCTAGCAGTGATCGTTTCTTTGACTGCCAGAAAATGTGCAACTTTGGAAAGCCGGTCAATGACGACAAGAATAGCATCATTACCTTTCTGTGATTTGGGAAATCCAGTGACGAAGTCCATCTCAACATGGTCCCATTTCCATTCAGGAATAGAGATAGGTTGCAGAGTTCCAGCAGGCCTTTGATGTTCTGCTTTGATACGACGGCAAACGTCACACTCAGCAACATAACGAGCAATGTCTTGCTTCATATTAGTCCACCAGAATCTCTGACGGATATCTTGGTACATCTTTGTACTACCAGGATGGATACAAGAGGCGTATCATGAGCTTCTTTCATAACTTCCTGTGTCATATCCAGGTTTTTCTCTGCACATGGCACCACTAGGCGGCCCTTGAAGTATAGGGTGCCATCTTCAGAAATGGTGAAGAATGAGGGCTTTCCTTCTGCGAGGTAGCGCTTAATCTTGTGGGCTTCAGAGTCATACTTCTGTAGCCTTTTGATGCTGTCCTCGAGATCTGGTTTAGCAACTAGGGTATTGAGGGAACCCTGGGTAACAACGTGGAGGTTCACCTTGCCAAACTCCTTAGGAGGGGGAGCGAGTGCACCCGGAGGAACAATATGGAGGTTCAGCTTCCTGAATTCTTCAACAAGCGAGGGCTGAACTTTATGAACCTGGAGGTGGTTGCAGTAAGACTTGCGGCTCAAGGCATCAGCCATTACATTAGCCTTGCCTGGCGTATAGGAAATACCCAAGTCAAAGTCTGCAACAAGCTCCATCCATCTCTGCTGACGGAGGTTCAGATCTGGCTGAGTAAACAGATACTTCAGACTTTGGTGGTCAGTGAAGATCTCGCAACGATTACCGAGAAGGTAATGTCGCCACTGCTTCAGCGCATGAATGACAGCAGCAAGTTCGAGGTCGTGAACTGGGTAGTTCTCTTCGTGAGGGCGCAATTGTCGAGAGGCATAAGCAATCACTTTGCGGTCTTGCATTAGGACACAGCCTAATCCTTGACGGGAAGCGTCGCAGTAAATGACGAAGTCCTTCTTAGTATCAGGTGGAGCTAGAACTGGGGCAGAAGTCAACTTGTCTTTGAGTGCCTGGAAACTTTCCTGACATTTGTCTGTCCATTGGAACTTGACACCCTTATGCAACAGGTTAGTCAGAGGCCTGGCGATCTTAGAGAAGTTCTCGACGAATCGACGGCAATAGCTGGCGAGACCGAGAAAACTTCTGACTTGCTTAACGTTCTTGGGAGGAGTCCAATCAAGAATAGCCTGAACTCGTTCAGGGTTGACGGCAATACCATCCTTAGAGATGACATGCCCAAGATAGGTTACTTCCGGTAGCCAGAATTCACATTTGGAGAACTTGGCATATAGTTGATGTTCTCGTAGCTTTTCCAGCACAAGTCGAAGATGTTCAGCATGTTCTTCTTCGTTCTTGGAAAATATCAGGATATCATCCAGATAAACCACGACGAACTTGTCGAGGTAATCCATGAATATGTAGTTCATCAGACGAGAGAAGGTGGCTGGAGCATTGGTTAAACCGAAAGACATGACGGTGTACTCGTATGAACCATAGCGAGTCACGAAGGCGGTCTTTGGGATATCCTCTTCGCGAACACGGATCTGGTGGTAGCCCAACCTCAAGTCGAGCTTAGAGAACACTGACGAACCCGCCAGTTGATCATACAGATCATTGATCCGAGGAAGAGGGTATTTATTCTGAATGGTAGCTTGGTTTATAGGACGGTAGTCTTGAACTAACCGGTTTGTCCCATCCTTCTTCTTGACAAAGAGAGAAGGTGCTCCCCAAGGAGAGCAACTTGGGCGAATGAATCCTTTGCGAAGAGACTTGTCGATTTCCTCCTTAAGCTCAAGGAGTTCATGCGGCGGCATTTTGTAGGGTCGCTTGGCTATAGGAGTGGTGCCTGGTTTCAAGTCGATGATGAATTCGACAGCTCTAGCAGGGGGAATCCCCGGAAGTTCTTCAGGGAAGACGTCGAGGAATTCACGCACGACGGGAATGTTTTCAATGCCCTCGAGTGGTGCAGCGTTCAATGCATTCAATGCATAGAGCCTTGCCTCGGCATTTTGCACCAGATGGGCTTGGTAAGTAACTATCTCATCTGAAGGGTGTAGCAGATGGACGGTCTTAGTGGTGCAAACGATTGAAGCAGTATGCGCTTTTAACCAATTCATTCCCAGAATGAGATCAATGCTACAGGACTTCAGTACGATGGGAGAGACAAGAAATTCCAGTCCTTCAATTTCAACAGTAACATCGCGACTAACCATAGAGGTTTGACATTGGCCCGCAGGGGTGTGTACCACTAGCGGAGTGTTTATCTCTTCGTAATTAATGCCATGCAGGAATGCAAATTCTGCTGATATGAATGAATGGGATGCTCCTGTATCAAATAAAACGGATGCTGGTACTGAATTTACGAGGAGTGTACCCATCACAGTAGCAGGCTGGTCTTGAGCTTCGCTGAGATCAACGTGGTTGGCATGAGCACGACCATAAGACTTAGCATTGTTGTTGCGGGGCTGGTTGTTACCACGGCCAGCTGCTGGAAGGGCCAGTTGATTCTGGTTCTGATAGCAGTTCCTGGCAAAGTGACCCGGTTGACCACACTTGAAGCACAGACCATTATCGGGAGTGGGAACAGGAGCCCCAGGTGGGGGAGCTGGTAGCTTTGACTGCTTAGATGGTGGAGGAGGCAGACGCGGTGCAGCATAAGATTTCCTGGGAGCAGGTGCATTTGGACGATACATGCTGTTCGGGATCCATATCTTACGCTTCTGTGAGGGCGAGCCCGAAGATGAGCCCGTGTCACGGTTGCGCCTCTGAGAGCTCTGGTATTCCTGCAGACCAGTCTCGACATTGATGGCCTTATTCACCAAGGTGGCGAAATCGGCGAAGTCATGCACTAGAAGTGCGAGCTTGATGTCAGCTTGAAGGCCATCACGGAACTTCTCCTGTCTGCGTGCATCAGTTGCAATGTCTTCTTCAGCATAGCGGGACAAGTCCAGAAACTCCCGCTGATAAGCTTCGACAGTTTTGTTGCCTTGGGTGAGGTTGCGGAACTCACGCTTCTTCCGGTCCATGACTCCCTGAGGAATGAAGCGGGCACGGAAAGCAGCTTGGAAGTCTGGCCATGTGATGATTGTTCCAGCTGGCAGAGTACGCCTGTGGCTGTCCCACCATTGAGCTGCGGGTCCCTTCAAGAAGAAGGAAGCAAAGGTGACATAGCTGGCAGGGGCTACATCAGCAGACTCCATCTCATAGGTGATGTCACGGAGCCAGTCATCAGCATCCAGAGGCTGAGTTGAGCTGCGGTAGATGGTTGGGTTGAGGCGTATGAAATCTTGAAGAGTCACTTGGGCTGGCTGCTGGTTCATATTGGGGCGAGGAAACTGAGCCATCATATTTTCCATGAATTGGCGGTTCAGTTCAAACTGTTGGATCATACCAGCCATGTACTCAGGTGGTGGTGGGGCATCGCCACCACGACCACGACCACCTGGTCTAACCATCCTGCTAATATATAACAGGGGTAGTTCAGCATTGAGAAAATTGGCAATGACAAGAATCATTCATGATGAAACATGCATAATGAAAGGAGCACGATAGCTACTACATAGTAGTCGGCATAGCTTACAAAAGGGGTCATGCATAGAGTTCAGTACACAGAGTTCAGTACATAGACTAAAACATCATAGGCGGCACACAGGCTCGCGGCGACTGCACTTAATACTACAAACAAGCCTACATCAGTCCCAAGAGGTACTGTGGAGGTAATCGTAGCCCGACAGCTGGTAGTGAGGCAACGGATAGCCCTCCACGTCAGCAGACTGGGGGCCGCGGATACTCAGGTGTAGAGCCCGACGCTCAGGTGGCAGAAGAGGACCAAGTGCGGGAGAGTAGCCTCCCACCTCTGGCCAACCGACACCGTGGGGCATCACGGTCCTGGCTGGGTAGATCGCAGTACGCGGTACCTGTCCAGACCGGACAAAGGGGTGCAGCAGCGTCAGAGCACGGTAAAGGTGCTGACGGGTGGTGTACATCTCGTGGCGAAGAGCTCGGTTAGCTCGATCCAGCCCATCAGCATGCAGAACCAGGTGCTGATGGTAGAAGGGCTCTCGGGTGACAGTGGAGTAGGCAGCAGTATAGTATCCCTCCGCACCAACATCAGAGGCGATAGCAATGTGCCTGAAAGGGGAGGTGTCCAACTCCTGATACTCTCCACGAAGACGTGTCAGAGCAGCATAGGCAGCATCGTGGACAGCCATATCGATGGTCACACCAACACCATGTGCGGTGTGCAGCACAGTAGTGGAGTCGTACTCCCGAGAGTAGAGGTGGACGATGGCACGGTACTGCTCCTGGTTAAAGTCCTGGTACTCCTCGTAGACGGTGTACTCAGGGTGCCAGCGATAACCCAGATAGGTCATCATCTCAGCTAGCACCGCAGGTGATCCCGAGGCACCAATGGCCATCGTGTGGCGAACGACCTGCCTCGTGGGTTCCATCTGAAAGCAAAGACGTTTCAAAGGAGTCAAATGACAGTGTGTGAATTGTTCAAAATACTATTCTAAGAAACAACTATGGCTTATCCATCTTTGGGGTGAACGCGGTCACGGGATCCTAGTGTTAGAGTTAGTAAATTCGTTTAACCCGAGTAGAAGAGAGTTCAGAGTCCCAGAGTAAAGGTCGAGGAGTAAAAGATCCTAGTACCACCCAATGGCGACGTGGGCCCGTAAGCCGCACAGCCATGTTAGTAAAAGTTTTGCAATGTCTAGACTCGACTTCGGCCAAGGAGTGTGGAAGGGGGATTCCTACAGGCAGTCGGCTCTGATACCAACTTGTGACGCCCCCGATTTGACCGTACACTAATCATGCACGCAAATGTGTACGATCACGATCAGGGACTCACGGGAAGATATCACAACACAACTCTACAACATAAATAAGTCATACAAGCATCATAATACAAGCCAGGGGCCTCGAGGGCTCGAATACAAGTGCTCGATCATAGACGAGTCAGCGGAAGCAACAATATCTGAGTACAGACATAAGTTAAACAAGTTTGCCTTAAGAAGGCTAGCACAAAAGTAGCAACGATCGAAAAGGCAAGGCCTCCTGCCTGGGACCTCCTAACTACTCCTGGTCGTCGTCAGCGGCCTGCACGTAGTAGTAGGCACCTCCAGTGCCGTGGGTGTCGTCGTCGACGGTGGCGTCTGGCTCCTGGACTCCAACATCTGGTTGCGACAATCCAGGTATAGGAAAGGGGGAAAAGAGGGAGAGAAGCAACCGTGAGTACTCATCCAAAGTACTCGCAAGCAAGGAGCTACACTACATATGCATGGGTATATGTGTAAAGAGGCATATCAGTGGACTGAACTGCAGAATGCCGGAATAAGAGGGGGATAGCTAGTCCTGTCGAAGACTACGCTTCTGGACATCTCCATCTTGCAGCATGTAGAAGAGAGTAGATTGAAGTCCTCCAAGTAGCATCGCATAGCATAATCCTACCCGGCGATCCCCTCCTCGTCGCCCTGTTAGAGAGCGATCACCGGGTTGTATCTGGCACTTGGAAGGGTGTATTTTATTCAGTATCCAGTTCTAGTTGTCATAAGCTCAAGGTACAACTCCGGGTCGTCCTTTTACCGAGGGACACGGCTATTCGAATAGATAAACTTCCCTGCAGGGGTGCACCACATAACCCAACACGCTCGATCCCAATTGGCCGGACACACTTTTCTGGGTCATGCCCGGCCTCGTAAGATCAACACGTCGCAGCCCCACCTAAGCACAACAGAGCGGTCAGCACGCCGGTCTAAACCTATGCGCGCAGGGGTCTGGGCCCATCGCCCTATGCACACCTGCACGTTGCGAACGCGGCCGCGAGCAGACCTAGCAACCCACACGATCACGGCGGTTACGTCAAAGCGGTCCAACACGGCGCGCGCCACTCAGTCGCTGACGTCACGAAGGCTTCGGCTGATACCACGACGCCGGGATACCCATAACTACTCCCACGTAGATGGTTAGTGCGTATAGACCAAATGGCCAGACTCAGATCAAATACCAAGATCTCGTTAAGCGTGTTAAGTATCCGCGAACGCCGACCAGGGCCAGGCCCACCTCTCACCTAGGCGGTCTCAACCTGCCCTGTCGCTCCGCCACAAAGATCCACTTGCGGGTACTCCTACGAGCCGACCCGACTTTAGTCATCACATGTGTCATGTATATAGTATATAAGTATATGCCCGTGATCACCGCCCAGGTGATCACGGCCCGATAGTATAGCACAGCAGACGGACAAGAATGTAGGGCCACTGATGGAAATCTAGCATCCTATACTAAGCATGTAGGATTGCAGGTAAAGGTAGTAACAATAGTAGCAAGGATAGGCTATGCATCAGAATAGGATATCGAAAAGCAGTAACATGCTACACTACTCTAATGCAAGCAGTAGAGATAGAGTAGGCGATATCTGGTGATCAAGGGGGGGGCTTGCCTGGTTGCTCTGGCAAGTAGGAGGGGTCGTCGACTCCGTAGTCGAACTGGGCAGCAGCAGTGTCGGTCTCGTAGTCTACCGGAGAGAAGAGGGGGAAGAAACAGTAAATACAATGCAAACATAAGCATGACGATGCGTGACATGACAGTGAGCGGTGCTAGGGGTGTCCTAACGCGACAGTAGGTGGTACCGGTGAAGGGGGGGAACATCCGGGAGGTATTCCCGATGTTTCGCGTTTTCGGACAGACGGATCGGAGGGGGAAAGTTGCTAGTTCGATAGGTTAGGGAGGTGCGGTGGATGGACGGACTACGTAGTCGGACTCGTCTCGTCGTTCTGAGCAACTTTCATATAGAAAACATTTTCATCCGAGTTACGGTTTAAAAGATATGAATTTTCAAAGTTTATTTGAATTTCTGGAATTATTTATATTAAGAAAAATGAATTATGACGTCAGCATGAGGCAATGCTGACGTCAGCAAGTCAACAGGTCGGCTGACCAGTCAAACCAGACAGGTGGGTCCAGTGGGACCCACATGTCAGCCTCTGTTAGTCTAATACTTAATTAAACTAATCTAACAGTATAATTAGAGGGATGGGCCCCACATGTCAGTGAGTGTTTAGCTAAACTAATTATTTTTATTTATAAAACATTTTCTTTTCTTTTCTTTTTTTAATTTTTTTTGTGGCGGGGCCCGCATGTCAGTGACTGGGCCTGCCCAGTCAGCAGTTGACTGGGTCAACCCAGTCAACTGGGGCCCGTGGGGGCCACTGGCAGTGACCCAGGGGTGGCCCCAGGTGTGCCACGTCGGCGGCCGGCGCCGGAGTATCGCCGGCGACCAAAACGCACGGCGGCGCGCGCGGGAGGGGCGCGGGTTTCACCCACTGTGGGTTTGCGGGGGCGGGGCTGGGCGCGTTCGACGCGGCTCGACGTCGCGCGTCCAACGGCGGTGGTCGGAGGGGCTGGAACGGACGGGGTCGACCGCTACGGGCTCGCCGGCGGCGAGGAGCTACGGGTGCCCGACGGAAGCTACGCTAGAGCGCGCGAACGGCCGAACTAGCTAGCTAGGCGGGTGCGGCATGGTGCGGTCGGGCTAGTGGGCCAACGCCCGTGACCATTTGGTCACCGGAGACACGCCGGCGGCGAGCTCCGCGGCGTGGCGTTCGGGCGCGCGCGGGGAAGAAGCTAGGGAGCGCGGGCGAGCTAGCGGAGAGGGGGAGGAGGTAGAGGAGCTCACAGCGGAGCCGTAGGGAGTGGCAGCGAGCTCGGGGAGGGCGCGGGGTAGCCGGAGTCGGCGACGATCGACGGCGGCCGTGCGGGGAAGACGAGCTCGGGGAGGTCGATGTAGTGGCGCTCGGCTCGTTCCCGATGGCGCAGTCGGCGTAGTCGACGGCGGGGAGTCGTTCGGGCACGTCGTCGGGGCGATCTGGGCACGGTGGCCGCGGGAACTACGGTGAACGGCGGCGAGCGCGCTCGGGCAGAGGGGAACGGAGGGGAGAGGGAGGGGGATCTGGCGGGGGAGAAGGCGCAGAGGCCGAGGGAGAGCGGGGGCGAGTGGGAGAGAGGCCCGAGGGAGCGGGGGGCGCTGGCGCCCTTATCCTCTCGCGGGGTTCACCGCCGGCGAGGGGGTTCGGCGGCGACGCGCCCTGTTCCGACCCGGTCGGGGGAACAGGAAGGGGACGCGGGGGGGGAGGTGGGCTGGGCCGGGGCGCGGCTGCGGGTGGCGGCCCAGCTTGGGCCGGGGGGGGAGGTTTTGGGCCGCGGGTCCAGTGGGGGGGAGCGGGCCCTTTTTCCTTTGCTTTCTTTTTCTGTTTTGTTTTCTGTTTTCTCTTATTTGTTTATTTCCTTTTCTGTTTTATTTCATTTAAAAGTATTTAGACATTTTATAAAAATGTGTTTTCTCCACCATAATTACCAGGGTATTATTTAGAACCCACTGAACATTTCTGTTTGAATTTTTGAAAACTTTTATTTTCCACTTTAATTATATTTGAAGTTTGAACTAGGAGTTTGTCAAGGGTGTGGTTCAAATGTGATCTAGCCCTGTTTAGCAACATGATTAGCTTAATCACAGGGAGTTACTGTAGCATGATTCCCAGGGTGTTACATTACGTGAGACAGGTTCCACCGACTGACATGCACTAGTTGCATAAGGTGGCTAGCGGGTGTCTGTCTCTCCCACTTTAGTCGGAACGGATTCGATGAAAAGGGTCCTTATGAAGGGTAAATAGAAATTGGCATATCACGTTGTGGTTTTACGTAGGTAAGAAACGTTCTTGCTAGAAACCTATACAAGCCATGTAAAAACTTGCAACAACAATTAGAGGACGTCTAACTTGTTTTTGCAGCATGTGCTATGTGATGTGATATGGCCAGAAGATGTGATGAATGATATATGAGATGTATGAGATTGATCATATTCTTTTAATAGGGATCACGACTTGCATGTCGATGAGTATGACAACCGGCAGGAGCCATAGGAGTTGTCTTTATTTTTTTTGTATGACCTGCGTGTCATTGAATAATGCCATGTAAATTACTTTACTTTATTGCTAAGCGCATTAGCCATAGAAGTAGAAGTAATCGTTGGCGTGACAACTTCATGAAGACACAATGATGGAGATCATGATGATGGAGATCATGGTGTCATGCCGGTGACAAAGATGATCATGGTGCCCCGAAGATGGAGATCAAAGGAGCAAAATGATATTGGCCATATCATGTCACTATTTGATTGCATGTGATGTTTATCATGTTATGCATCTTATTTGCTTAGAACGACGGTAGTAAGTAAGATGATCCCTCACTAAAATTTCAAGAGAAGTGTTCCCCCTAACTGTGCACCGTTGCGAAGGTTCGTTGTTTCGAAGCACCACGTGATGATCGGGTGTGATAGATTCTAACGTTCGAATACAACGGGTGTTGACGAGCCTAGCATGTACAGACATGGCCTCGGAACACATGCAAAACACTTAGGTTGACTTGACGAGCCTAGCATGTACAGACATGGCCTCGGAACACAAGAGACCGAAAGGTCGAACATGAGTCGTATAGCAGATACGATCAACATGCAGATGTTCACCGATGATGACTAGTCCGTCTCACGTGATGATCGGACACGGCCTAGTTTGACTCGGATCATGTATCACTTAGATGACTAGAGGGATATCTATCTGAGTGGGAGTTCATTAAACAATCAAATGAACTTCATTATCATGAACATAGTCAAAAGGTCTTTGCAAATTATGTCATAGCTTGCGCTTTAGTTCTACTGTTTAAGATATGTTCCTAGAGAAAATTTAGTTGAAAGTTGGTAGTAGCAATTATGCGGACTGGGTCCGTAAGCTGAGGATTGTCCTCATTGCTGCACAGAAGGCTTATGTCCTTAATGCACCGCTCGGTGTGCTGAACCTCAGCGTCGTCTGTAGATGTTGCGAAACATCTGACATACACGTTTTGATGACTACGTGATAGTTCTAATGGTTTAGAATTGTGGCACCAAAGACGTTTGTGAAACGTCGCAGAACATATGAGATGTTCCGAAGACTGAAATTGGGATTTCGGACTAGTGCCCACGTCAAGAGGTATGAGACCTCTGACAAGTTTCTTAAGCCTGCAAACTAAGGGAGAAAAGCTCAATCGTTGAGCATGTGCTCAGATTGTCTGAGTACTACAATCACTTGAATCGAGTGGGAGTTAATCTTCCAGATGAGATAGTGATGGTTCTCCATAATCACTGCCACCAAGCTAGTAGAGCTTCGTGATGAACTATAACATATCAGGGATAGTTATGATGATCCTTGAGCTATTCGCGATGTTTAACACCGCGAGAGTAGAAATCAAGAAGGAGCATCAATTGTTGATGGTTAGTAAAACCACTAGTTTAAGAAGGGCAAGGGCAAAAGGAATACTTCATGAAACAGCAAGTCATCTGCTGCTCTAGTGAAGAATCCCAAGGTTGACCCCAAACCCGAGACTAAGTGCTTCTATAATGAGGGGAACGGTCACTGAAGCAGTACTACCCTAGATACTTGGTAGATAAGAAGGCAGGCAAGGTCGACAGAAGTATATTGGATATACATTATATGAATGTGTACTTTACTAGTACTCCTAGCAGCACCAGGGTATTAGATACCGGTTCGGTTGCTAAGTGTTAGTAACTCGAAATAAAAGCTGTGGAATAAACGGAGACTAGCTAAAGCTGAGATGACGATATGTGTTGGAAGTGTTTCCAAGGTTGATGTGATCAAGCATCGCATGCTCCCTCTACCATCGAGATTTGGTGTTTGCGTTGAGCATGATTGGATTATGTTTATCGCAATACGGTTATTCATTTAAGGAGAATAATGGTTACTCTGTTTATTTGAATAATACCTTCAATGGTCTTGCACCTAAAATGAATCTCGATCGTAGTGATACACATGTTCGTGCCAAAAGATATAAAATAGTAATGATAGTTCCACATACTTGTGGCACTGCCATTTGAGTCATATTGGTATAGAACGCATGAAGAAGCTCCATGTAGATGGATCTTTGGACTCACTCGTTTTTGAAAAGATTGAGACATGCGAACCATGTCTATTGGTATATATGCATGAAGAAACTCCATGCAGATGGATCGTTTGGACTCACTTGATTTTGAATCACTTGAGACATGCAAATCATACCACATGGGCAAGATGACTGAAAGGCCTCGTTTTCAGTAAGATGGAACAAGAGAGCAATTTATTGGAAGTAATACATTTTGATGTATGCAGTCCAATGAATGCTGAGGCATGCAGTGGATATCGTTATGTTCTTACTTCACAGATGATTTGAGTAGATGCTGAGAATATTTACTTGATGAAACATAAGTCTGAATTATTGAAAGGTTCAAGTAATTTCAGAGTGAAGTTGAAGATCGTCGTGACGGATAAAATGTCTATGATATGATCATAGAGATATCTGAGTTACGAGTTTGTCACACAATTAAGACATTGTGAAAAGTGTTTCACAATTAATACCGCCTGGAACACCATAGTGTGATGGTGTGTCCGAACATCATAACTGCACCCTATTGGATATGATGCATACCATGATGTCTCTTATCGAGTTACCACTATCGTTTATGGGTTAGGCATTAGAGACAACCGCATTCACTTTAAATAGGGCACCACGCAATTCCGTTGAGACGACACCGTTTAGAGAAACCTAAGTTGTCGTTTCTTAAAAGTTTGGGGCTGCGACGCTTATGTGAAAAAGTTTCAGGCTGATAAGCTCGAACCCAAAGCGGATAAATGCATCTTCATAGAATACCCAAAACAGTTGGGCATACCTCCTATTTCAGATCTGGAAGCAAAAGTAATTGCTTCTAGAAACGGGTCCTTTCTCGAGGAAAAGTTTCTCTCGAAAGAATTGAGTGGGAGGATGGTGGAGACTTGATGAGGTTATTGAACCGTCACTTCAACTAGTGTGTAGCAGGGCACAGGAAGTTGTTCCTGTGGCACCTACACCAATTGAAGTGGAAGCTTATGATAGTGATCATGAAACTTCGGATCAAGTCACTACCAAACCTCGTAGGAAGACGAGGATGCGTGCTACTTCAGAGTGGTACATGATCCTGTCTAAGATATCATGTTGTTGGACAATACTGAACCTACGAGCTATGGAGAAGCGATGGTGGGCCCATATTCCGACGAATGGCTCGAAGCCATGAAATCCGAGATAAATGGATCTTTAAGAAGAAGACGGACGTGGACGGTAATGTTACCGTCTATGAAGCTCGACTTGTGGCAAAGAGTATTTCCACAAGTTCAAGGAGTTGATTACGATGAGATTTTCTCATCCGTAGCGATGCTTAAGTCCGTCGGAATCATGTTAGCATTAGCTGCATTTATGAAATCTGGCAGATGGATGTCAAAACAAGTTTCCTTACCAGTTTTCGTAAGGAAAGGTTGTGATACAATCAGAAAGGTTTTGTCGATCCTAAGGATGCTAAAAGGTATGCTAGCTCCAGCGATCCTTCCATGGACTAGAGCAAGCATCTTGGAGTCAGAATATACACTTTGATGCAGTGATCAAAGTTTTTGGGTTTATACAAAGTTTGTTAGAAACTTGTATTTACAATAAAGTGAGTGGGAGCGCTACAACATTTCTGATAAGTATATGTGAATGACATATTGTTGATCCGAAATGATGTAAAATTTCTGGAAAGCATAAAGGGTTGTTTGAAAGGAGTTTTTCAAAGGAAGACCTGGATAAAAGCTGCTTACATATTGGGCATCAAGATCTATAGAGATAGATCAAGATGCCCGATGATACTTTCAAAGAACACACACCTTGACATGATTTTGAAAGAGTTCAAAATAGATCAGTCAAAGAAGGAGTTCTTACCTGAGTTATAAGGTGTGAAATTGAGTAAGACTCAAAGCTTGACCACGGCAGAAGAGAGAAAGGACGAAGGTCGTCCCCTATGCTTTAGACGTAGGCTCTACAGTATGCTATGCTGTGTACCGCACATGAAGTGTGCCTTGCCATGAGTTGGTCAAGGGGTACAATAGCGATCCGGGGAAGGATCACATGACAGCGGTCGAACTTATCCTTAGTATCTAGTGGACTAAGGAATTTTCTCGATTATGGAGGTGAAAAGGAATTCGTCGTAAAGGGTTACGTCGATGCGAACTTTGACACTAATCCGGATGACTCTGAGTAGTAAACCGGATTCGTATAGTAGAGCAGATACTTGAAATGGCTCCAAGTAGCGTGTGGTAGCATCCACAAGATGACATAGATATTCGTAAAGCACACACGGATCTGAAAGGTTCAGACCCGTTGACTAATAACCTCTCTCACAAGTTTAACATGATCAAACCAGAACTCATTGAGTTTAATCACATAGTGATGTGAACTAGATTGTTGACTCTAGTAAACTCTTTGGATGTTGGTCACATGGTGATGTGACCTGTGAGTGTTAATCACATGGTGATGTGAACTAGATTATTGACTCTAGTGCAAGTGGGAGACTGTTGGAAATATGCCCTAGAGGCAATAATAAATTGGTTATTATTATATTTCCTTGTTCATGATAATCGTTTATTATCCATGCTAAAATTGTATTGATAGGAAACTCAGATACATGTGTGGATACATAGACAACACCATGTCCCTAGTAAGCCTCTAGTTGACTAGCTCGTTGATCAATAGATGGTTACGGTTTCCTGACCATGGACATTGGATGTCGTTGATAACGGGATCACGTCATTAGGAGAATGATGTGATGGACAAGACCCAATCCTAAGCCTAGCACAAGATCGTGTAGTTCATTTGCTCAGAGCTTTTCTAATGTCAAGTATCATTTCCTTAGACCATGAGATTGTGCAACTCCCGGATACCGTAGGAATGCTTTGGGTGTACCAAACGTCACAACGTAACTGGGTGGCTATAAAGGTGCACTACAGGTATCTCCGAAAGTGTCTGTTGGGTTGGCACGAATCGAGACTGGGATTTGTCACTCCGTGTAAACGAAGAGGTATCTCTGGGCCCACTCGGTAGGACATCATCATAATGTGCACAATGTGACCAAGGAGTTGATCACGGGATGATGTGAGTTACGGAACGAGTAAAGAGACTTGCCGGTAACGAGATTGAACAAGGTATAGGGATACCGACGATCGAATCTCGGGCAAGTAACATATCGATAGACAAAGGGAATTGTATACGGGATTGATTGAATCCTCAACATCGTGGTTCATCCGATGAGATCATCGAGGAGCATGTGGGAGCCAACATGGGTATCCAGATCCCGCTGTTGGTTATTGACCGGAGAGTCGTCTCGGTTATGTCTGCGTGTCTCCCGAACCCGTAGGGTCTACACACTAAAGGTTCGGTGACGCTAGGGTTGTAGAGATATTAGTATGCGGTAACCCGAAAGTTGTTCGGAGTCCCGGATGAGATCCCGGACGTCACGAGGAGTTCCGGAATGGTCCGGAGGTAAAGATTTATATATGGGAAGTCTTATTTTGGTCGCCGGAAAAGTTTCGCACTTTATCGGTATTGTACCGGGAGTGCCGAAAGGGGTCCGGGGGTCCACCAAGGGGTCCACCAGCCCCGGGGGGGCACATGGGCTGTGGGGGGTGCGCCTTGGCCTATATGGGCCAAGGGAACCAACCCCAAGAGGCCCATGCGCCAAGAGATAAGATAAAGGGAGAGTCCTAAAGGGGGAAGGCACCTCCGAGGTGCCTTGGGGGGGAAGGACTCCTCCCTGGCCGCACCCTTCCTTGGAGGAAGGGCCAAGGCTGCGCCCCCCCTCCCTTGGCCCTATATATAGTGGGGGGAAGGGAGGGCAGCAATACCTAAGCCCTGGCGCCTCCCTCTCCCTCCCGTGACACATCTCCCTCCTCCCGCAGCGCTTGGCGAAGCCCTGTTGGAATCCCGCTACTTCCACCACCACGCCGTCGTGCTGCTGGATCTCCATCAACCTCTCCTTCCCCCTTGCTGGATCAAGAAGGAGGAGACGTCGCTGCTCCGTACGTGTGTTGAACGCGGAGGTGCCGTCCGTTCGGCGCTAGGATCATCGGTGATTTGGATCACGACGAGTACGACTCCATCAACCCCGTTCTCTTGAACGCTTCCGCTCGCGATCTACAAGGGTATGTAGATGCACTCCTTCCCTCTCGTTGCTAGTAAACTCCATAGATTGATCTTGGTGATGCGTAGAAAATTTTGAATTTCTGCTACGTTCCCCAACAGATATGTCGTGGTAAAAACATTGTTCAATTTGGGCCAAGCTTTATTACAAACCTCTTACAAAAACTGGAGCTTCTCTCAAAGAAGCCTTGTGGTTCTGATAGGGAAACGTGTTCCCCTTGTGGGCGAAACGTAATCACTGCCTCTTTTCGCCTTATATTTTCTTCCACGGGCAACATGGAACCACGGGATATCCGTGCTGAAATTTAAACTTATTCAGGGTTCGTTTGGCCTTTTTATACACTAATTGAGTTTCCTAGGCATTTAATGTCCATAATTCAAATCTGAACTACAAATACATGCTCCAGTTCACCAAAATGGCTAGAAAAATTATACATGTGTCCTTGGGTGCATGTTTAGGTCTCATGCCAGGAATGGGAACGAATTACAACCGTACCGGTGTCCTGGCTCTTCCTCAAACATTTCGAATCTCGGTTTTTAAGTCCCCATAAATCCTAAACTAACCAGAAAGTCATCAAAGGTGGCAAGGTGTCATTTCATGGCACATATATGTCGTGGTAAAAACATTTCCAATTTGGGCCAAGCTTTATTACAAACCTCTTACAAACCGGAGCCTGTCGCAAGAACCCTCGTGGTTTTGATAGGGAAATGTGTCCCCTTGTGGGCCAAACGACAATCACTCCCTCTTCTAGCCTCGTATTTTCTTCTACACGCGACACGGAACAACTGGAGATTCGCGCTGAACTTTGAAATTATTCAGGGTTCGTTTGACCTTTATTATTCATTAATTGAGTTTTATAGGCATTTAGTGTCCATCATTCAAATCCGAACTACAAATACATGCTCCAGTGCACCCAAATGGCTAGAAAAAATGTACATGTTTCCTTGGGGCGCATGTTTAGGTCCCATGAAACGAATGGGACCGAATTCAACCGTCTCGCCGTCCTGGCCTGGCCATAAACAGCGAATCTCGGTTTTTAAATGTCTGTAAATCCAAAACTCACCAGGAAATCATGAAACATGGCATGGTGTCACTACATGGTACATATATGTCCAATTTGGGCGAAGCTATATTACAAGCCTTTTACAAACCGGAGCCTATCGCAACCCTCGTGGTTCCAGTAGGGAAACATGCCCCTCTTGTGGGCGAAACGATAATCGATGCCTCTTCTCGCCTTGAACTTTGTTTTCTACATGCAACGTAGAATAACAAGAGTGTCAGGCTGAAATTTGAAAATGTTCAGGGTTCATTTGGCCATTGTATATATATTACTAATTACTAAGTTTTCTATGCATTTAATGTAGTCCATAATTCAAATTTGAACTACAACCACATGCTCCAGTGAAGCAAAATGGGTGGGAAATCATACATGTGTCATTGGGTGCATGTTTAGGTCTCGTTTAAGGAATGAGAATGAATTACAAACTTGTCGTCGTCCTAAAACAGTGAGAATCTCGGTTTTTAAATCCCAGTAAATAAAAAAGTCACCGAAAAAACATGAAACTTGGCATGGTTTCATGACATGGCACATATATGTCGTGGTAAAAAAATCGTCCAGTTTGAGAAGAGGCGCACACATTAGTAGCCAACAAAGTCCTTTTTGAAACAAAAAGCTGACACGTTAGTATCGCAAACGGTTGTATTATATTTACCATCTCGAAATTTAACCATACTCGGTGGCGTGCGTGCAGCTGTTTGATTAGACGGACGAGCGTGAGAAGTCCGCCGTGCAGGATCGACGGGACGCGTGCATCCTGTCCACCTCGCAGGCTCGACGGGACACGTGCGATCAGCAAGGCCGCCCATGCTCACCAGGAAGCGAGCTCTTTAACCTCCATGCACCAGCCGCCGCCCGCCTCGCTCACAACTTCTCCATTAATGGGTTAATTAAAGCACCTGGACGGAGGGTGTTCGCTTGTGATCCCATGGCAGCATTTGCTTTGTTCGTGTTTTCAACTAGTATTCTACCCTAATTTAAATTGCCACATAGGGCAACGGATAATACGACCACAAATAAAATGGCAACGGATAATACGACGACAAATTTACAATGGCGCACATAATAATTGTCTTACATATTACGGATAATTTAAAATGCCACATGCGGCAAAGCCCGGAAGACACGGGGGCAAGAGAAGAAGGAAATTGCACACAACGATCTGGGTCGCTACTGCCTCTACTCATCGATGGTTCGCCGGGCGGCGAAATCCTGCAGCTCCTTCTTCAATTCCTCACGAATTTGCTTGAAAGCAGCCACGGATTCCTCCACCTCCTGCTCGCGCTAGATACAGAGCTTCCTCAAGCCACCCGTCAGTTCCTCGACGACCGCTTTCAGCGTCATCTCCAAGGCACTGCTCTGCTCATACAGCAACTTCCTGCCGGCGGCCTCCTCCTCCTTCTCGGCGACCAACTTGAGGAGCTTCGCATTGTCATCCATGAGTTGCTCGACGAGGCCGGTCACCTTGTCAACCGAGGCATCGCTGATCTTGAGCAGCTTCATCAAGCCGTCGACCAGCTCCTGCTGCGTAGTGACGCCAGTGAGAATGTCGTCGTCGCCGGAGAAGGACTTCAGGAATGCCGACTCGTCGCGATGGCCGATGCCGCGAATGCGCTTGTGAGAGCCCTCGCGTGCCTGTGAGAGCTCGTTCGAGGGCTCCGCGGCGCGCCGGGACATCTCTGTTGTGGCTGCGGCTTCGCAGCGGGACCTCTCTAGTGCTTCCGCGGCCTTGGTCATTGCTGCCTGGTTAGATGTTGCTACCTCTTGAGCATGCGTTGGTTTTCCCCTGAAGAGGAAAGTGTGATGCAGCAAAGTAGCGTAAGTATTTCCCTCAGTTTTTGAGAACCAAGGTATCAATCCAGTAGGAGGTTACACGCAAGTCGCCTTCTACCTGCACAAACAAATAAGAACCTTGCAACCAACGCGATAAAGGGGTTGTCAATCCCTTCACGGCCACTTGCAAAAGTGAGATCTGATAGATATAATAAGATAAATATTTTTGGTATTTTTATGATATAGATTGGAAAGTAAAGATTGCAAAATAAAATAGATCGAAAACTTATATAATGGAAAATAGACTCGGGGGCCATAGGTTTCACTAGTGGCTTCTCTCAAGATAGCATAATCTACGGTGGGTGAACAAATTACTGTCGAGCAATTGATAGAAAAGCGCATAGTTATGAGAATATCTAGGCATGATCATGTATATAGGCATCACGTCCGTGACAAGTAGACCGAAACGATTCTGCATCAACTACTATTACTCCACACATCGACCGCTATCCAGCATGCATCTAGAGTATTAAGTTCATAAGAACAGAGTAACGCATTAGGCAAGATGACATGATGTAGAGGGATAAACTCAAGCAATATGATATAAACCCCATCTTTTTATCCTTGATGGCAACAATACAATACGTGCCTTGCTGCCTCTGCTGTCACTGGGAAAGGATACCGCAAGATTGAACCCAAAGCTAAGCACTTATCCCATTGCAAGAAAGATCAATCTAGTAGGCCAAACCAAACTGATAATTCGGAGAGACTTGCAAAGATATCAAATCATACATATAATAATTCAGAGAAGAACCAAATATTGTTCCTAGATAATCTTGATCATAAACCCACAATTCATCGGATCTCGACAAACACACCGCAAAAAGAATTACATCGAGTAGATCTCCAAGAGAATCGAGGAGAACTTTGTATTGAGATCCAAAGAGAGAGAAGAAGCCATCTAGCTAATAACTATGGACCCGAAGGTCTGTGGTAAACTACTCACACATCATTGGAGAGGCTATGGTGTTGATGTAGAAGCCCTCTGTGATCGATTCCCCCTCCGGCGGAGCGCCGGAAAAGGCCCCAAGTTGGGATCTCACGGGTACAGAAGGTTGCGGCGGTGGAAATAGGGTTTCGTGGTGCTCTCGGATGTTTTCGGGGTATATGAGTATATATAGGCGAAGGAAGTAGGTCGGTGGAGCCACGAGGGGCCCATGAGGGTGGGGGCGCGCCTACCCCCCTGGGCGCGCCTCCCTGCCTCGTGGCCGCCTCGTTGCTTCCTTGACGTCCACTCCAAGTCTCCTGGATTGCGTTTGTTCCAAAAATAACTCTCCCGAAGGTTTCATTCTGTTTGGATTCCGTTTGATATTCCTTTTCTGCGAAACACTGAAATAGGCAAAAAAACAGCAATTTGCACTGGGCCTTTGGTTAGTAGGTTAGTCCCAAAAATAATATAAAAATGCATAATAAAGCCCATTAAACATCCAAAACAGATAATATAATAGCATGGAACAATCAAAAATTATAGATACGTTGGAGACGTATCAAGCATCCCCAAGCTTAATTCCTGCTCGTCCACGAGTAGGTAAATGATAAAAACAGAATTTTTGATGTGAAATGCTACCTAGCATAATTCTCAATGTAATTTTCTTTATTGTGGCATGAATGTTTAGATCCGAAAGATTCAAGATAAATGTTTAATATTTACATAAAAATAATAATACTTCAAGCATACTAACAAAGCAATCATGTCTTCTCAAAATAACATGGCCAAAGAAAGTTATCCCTACAAAATCATATAGTCTAGCTATGCTCTATCTTCATCACACAAAATATTTAAATGATGAACAACCCCGATGACAAGCCAAGCAATTGTTTCATACTTTTGATGTTCTCAAACTTTTTCAATCTTCACGCAATACATGAGTGTGAGCCATGGAACTAGCACTAAATGTGGAATAGAAGGGTGGTTGTGGAGAAGACAAAAAGAAGAAGATAGTCTCACATCAACTAGGCGTATCAACGGGCTATGGAGATGCCCATCAATAGATATCAATGTGAGTGAGTAGGGATTCCCATGCAACGGATGCACTAGAGCTATAAGTGTATGAAAGCTCAACAAAAGAAACTAAGTGGGTGTATGGAAGTTTCTGTCTTTTTCAGGAAGATCAAATAATTATCACCCAAGAAGATCCTATAGATTTTACTTGGCACAAACACTAATTAAAACATAAAACCACATATAACCAGAGGCTAGATCAATTATTTATTACTAAACAGAAACAAAAAGCAAGAAACAAAAATAAAATTGGGTTGCCTCCCAACAAGCGCTATCGTTTAACGCCCCTAGCTAGGCATAAAAACAAGAATAGATCTAGGTATCATCATCTTCGGTGTGCAATCCATAAGTGGCTCTCATAATAGATTCATAAGGTAATTTAATTTTCTTTCTAGGAAAGTGTTCCATGCCTTTCCTTAATGGAAATTAGAATCTAATATTCCCTTCCTTCATATCAATAATTGCACCAATCGTTCTAAGGAAAGGTCTACCAAGAATAATAGGACATGTAGGATTGCAATCTATATCAAGAACAATAAAATCTACGGGCACATAATTCCTATTTGCAACAATAAGAACATCATTAATCCTTCCCATAGGTTTCTTAATGGTGGAATCCGCAAGATGCAAGTTTAAAGAACAATCATCAAATTCACGGAAACCTAACACATCACATAAAGTTTTTGGAATCGTGGAAACACTAGCACCCAAATCACACAAAGCATAGCATTCATGATCTTTAATCTTTAGTAGGTTCCCACTCATCATAAAGTTTTCTAGGGATAGAAACTTCTAATTCAAGTTTTTCTTCATAAGATTGCATTAAAGCATCAACGATATGTTTGGTAAAAGCTTTATTTTGACTATAAGCATGAGGAGAATTTAACACGGATTGCAACAAGGAAATACAATCTATCAAAGAGCAATTATCATAATTAAATTCCTTGAAATCCAAAATAGTGGGTTCATTGCTATGTAAAGTTTTGACCTCTTCAATCCCACTTTTACCAATTTTTGCATCGAAATCTAAAAACTCCGAATTATTGGGACGCCTTTTAACTAAAGTTGACTCATCTCCAGTCCCATCATTATCAAGATTCATATTGCAAAACAAAGATTTAATAGGAGACACATCAATCACTTTTAGATCTTCATCCTTATTATCATGAAAACTAGAAGAACACGCTTTCATAAAGCAATCCTTTTTTGCATGCATCCTAGCGGTTCTTTCTTTGCACTCATCAATGGAAATTCTCATAGCTTTGAGAGACTCATTGATATCATGCTTAGGTGAAATAGATCTAAGTTTCAAAGCATCAACATCAAGAGAAATTCTATCCACGTTCCTAGCCAACTCATCAATCTTAGGCAATTTTTCTTCAAGCAAAGCATTGAAATTCTTTTGCGAAATCATAAATTCTTTAACACTAGTCTCAAAATAAGAGGGTATCTTATTAAAAATTTCCATAAGAGTTGTTGTAGGAATTACCATAATTATTAGAGGAACTACTAGGAAATGGCCTAGGATTAAAGTTTCCTCTATACGCGTTGTTACCAAAATTATTCCTACCAACAAAATTCACATCCATAGATTCATTATTATTCTCAATTAAAGTAGACAAAGGCATATCATTACGATCATAAGAAACACTCTTATTAGCAAACAACTTCATAAGTTCATCCATCTTTCCACTCAAGACATTAATCTCTTCTATCGCGTGAACCTTTTTACTAGTAGATTTTTCGGTGTGCCATTGAGAATAATTAACCATAATATTATCTAGGAGTTTAGTAGCTTCTCCTAAAGTGATTTCCATAAAAGTGCTTCCCGCGGCCGAATCTAAAAGATTTCTAGAAGCAAAATTCAATCCGGCATAATTTTTTTGTATAATCATCCATAAATTCAAACCATGTGTAGGGCAATTACGTATCATTAATTTCATCCTCTCCCAAGCTTGTGCAACATGCTCATGATCAAGTTGCTTAAAATTCGTAATATCGTTTCTAAGAGAGATGATCTTAGTGGGAGGAAAGTACTTAGAGATAAAAGCATCTTTGCACTTATTCCATGAATCAATACTATTTTTAGACAAAGACGAAAACCAAGTTTTAGCACGATCTCTAAGCGAAAACGGAAATAGCTTCAATTTAACAATATCATTATCCACATCTTTCTTCTTTTGCATATAGCACAAATCAACAAAGTTGTTTATATGAGTAGCGGCATCTTCACTAGGAAGGCCAGAGAATTGATCTTTCATGACAAGATTCAACAAAGCAGCATTAATTTCACAACATTCAGCATCGGTAATAGGAGCAATCGGAGTGCAAAGAAAATCATTGTTGTTGCTTTGGAAAAGTCACACAATTTAGTATTGTCTTGAGCCATCGTAACAAACAATCCAACACACAAGCATACAAGAAGCAAGCGAAAAGAGACGAACGGAAAAAGAGGGCGAATAAAACGGCAAAGGTGAAATGGGGGAGAGGAAAACGAGAGGCAAATGAAAAATAATGTAATGTGAGGGACAAGAGTTTGTGATGGGTACTTGGTATGTCTTGACTTGTGCGTAGATCTGCCCGGCAACGGCGCCAGAAATGGCTAGTTGCTGGGAGATCAAATCTTGACTTGACTTGGCGTAAGCCTCCCCGGCAACGGCGCTAGAAATCCTTCTTGCTACCTCTTGAGCATGTGTTGGTTTTCCCTTGAAGAGGAAAGGGTGATGGAGCAAAGTAGCGTAAGTATTTCCTTCAGTTTTTGAGAACCAAGGTATCAATCCAGTAGGAGGTTACACGCAAGTCGCCTTGTACCTGCACAAACAAATAAGAACCTTGCAACCAACGCGATAAAGGGGTTGTCAATCCCTACACGGCCACTTGCAAAAGTGAGATCTAATAGAGATAATAAGATAAATATTTTTGGTATTTTTATGATATAGATTGGAAAGTAAAGATTGCAAAATAAAATAGATCGGAAACTTATATAATGGAAAATAGACCCGGGGGCCATAGATTTCACTAGTGGCTTCTCTCAAGATAGCATAATCCATGGTGGGTGAACAAATTACTGTCGAGCAATTGATAGAAAAGCGCATAGTTATGAGAATATCTAGGCATGATCATGTATATAGGCATCACGTCCGCGACAAGTAGACCGAAACGATTCTGCATCTACTACTATTACTCCACACATCGACCGCTATCCAGCATGCATCTAGAGTATGAAGTTCATAAGAACAGAGTAACGCATTAGGCAAGATGACATGATGTAGAGGGATAAACTCAAGCAATATGATATAAACCCCATCTTCTTATCCTCGATGGCAACAATACAATACGTGCCTTGCTGCCCCTGGTGTCACTGGGAAAGGACCCTGCAAGATTGAACCCAAAGCTAAGCACTTCTCCCATTGCAAGAAAGATCAATCTAGTAGGCCAAACCAAACTGATAATTCGAAGAGACTTGCAAAGATATCAAATCATACATATAAGAATTCAGAGAAGAACCAAATATTGTTCATAGATAATCTTGATCATAAACCCACAATTCATCGGATCTCGACAAACACACCGCAAAAAGAATTACATCGAATAGATCTCCAAGAGAATCGAGGAGAACTTTGTGTTGAGATTCCAAGAGAGAGAAGAAGCCATCTAGCTAATAACTATGGACCCGAAGGTCTGTGGTAAACTACTCACACATCATCGGAGAGGCTATGGTGTTGATGTAGAAGCCCTCCGTGATCGATTCCCCCTCCGGCGGAGCGCCGGAAAAGGCCCCAAGATGGGATCTCACGGGTACAGAAGGTTGCGGCGGTGGAAACAGGGTTTCGTGGTGCTCTCGGATGTTTTCAGGGTATATGAGTATATATAGGCGACGGAAGTAGGTCGATGGAGCCATGATGGGGCCCACGAGGGTGGGGGGCGCGCCTACCCCCCTGGGCGCGCCTCCCTGCCTCGTGGCCGCCTCGTTGCTTCCTTGACATCCACTCCAAGTCTCCTGGATTGCGTTTGTTCCAAAAATAACTCTCCCGAAGGTTTCATTCCGTTTGATATTCCTTTTCTGCGAAACACTAAAATAGGCAAAAAAACAACAATTTGCACTAGGCCTTTGGTTAGTAGGTTAGTCCCAAAAATAATATAAAAGTGCATAATAAAGCCCATTAAACATCCAAAACAGATAATATAATAGCATGCAATCAAGAATTATAGATACGTTGGAGACATATCATATGTCCACCCTAAACTCCTCCTACCGGTCAAGGCGGAACGACTTGACAGAGAAAACCAGTTTTGTGGGTGATGAGGAGAGGAACTGTGAAGTAATTTTTGAGTGGTTAGTTTTTTTAGCCCGGTGCTAAGTGTGAACACATATTAGTTTGATTGGTGTGAACAGATTTGCAATTATACTTATTGCGTTGTAATCAGCAATGTGACGAGAAACAAGGTCAAAATTTATTGATGGCAGAAGGTTGACCACATGGTTGCTCGCCGTTGAGGCGGCCGCGGCGCAATCTACTCTGGCGTCCCTGCGCGCGCTCTGCTCGCCGTTCAGGCAAAGTTACAATGGCAAATGTTAATAATTCTTAATAATTGTCCTACATATTCAGGATAATTTAAAATGCCAAATGCGGCAAGGCCCAGAACACTCATGACCTACATATGCATACAATTATAATAAAATATAAGCTAAAAGGCTGAGCTGGCGGCCTTACGACGATGGTCTTCTCGGACTCCATGATCAGCATAGCACCCTTGCGGCCGTTCACTCCGAGTGTCCGGACCCGCCTCCGCCTACGGAGCTGCTAGCGCTGGGAGGCTCTTAGGGTCGCTTGGCCTCTTCCAGAAGAGCTTGACAGCAGGCAATCGCGCGCATGACAACTCCGCAGAACCGCTCCATTTCCATGTCTTTGGCCTGGTAGCAAATTCCGTCGATCACTTGCATCCTCAAGATATCACGTTGGCGATGTTCTACTTCGTCGGGGACTCAACTCCGCCAAGGATGCGCTCGAGCCTGGCCACCACATCACCGGGATCGAGGTTTACATGGCCGCCGCGGCCAATGATGAAGCCGTAGGCTACCTTTATCTTGACTGAATCGCAGAGGTCCTCTGCCCATTCCTTGCGGGGCATCAGGCTCTCAATGAGCACTGGTGACGGCGGCTCTTCGGGTGGGTCGTCGATCATGCCGCCGAGCAGCTCTGGATCTTTTGCACAGTGGATCGCAAACTGCTCATCACACCTCCTCTGCAATATGTCGATTGTGCTCCCAAGGACTGTGACACCGATATCGCTGCCGATGGGCCATGGTGCCTGCACCGGCCGATGAAGCTCTTGCTCCCCGACCTGCTCTGGCTCGTTCTCCTCGCCGAAGATGTAATGCAGGTAGGCGTCGACGTCGAAGCTTTGGTTGTTGCCTGGCATGCTTGGAATAACTAATGGTAGATGGGTGAGGACTAGATCTTCGCAGAGTGTCGCGGCGGTGCGTTGCCGCCTGGGTTATATGCAGCAAGCCGTTAGCTGGTGGCGGGAAACCGGTGAGGGAATAGGCGTGGATTTTACAATTCATCCATGTGGAGCGCGGGAAGCATTCGGTGGAGCGCGGGAATCATTCGCTGGAGCGCGGGAAGACTAAGTGGAGCACACACACAACCCGAATACCGTATCCGGTGCCACGAGTTATTTATCACACAAGTGTTAACATAACGAAACGTATGTGTAACTTACTAATCATCGCACACGAGTACTCGCAGACGCATCGTGTGCGATATTCCTAGCCACCGCAAGCAACTAGTTTGCATATTTCAAAAAAAATTGTACACACAGAATCACACACGAACTAACTGTTTTAACCGTCTATGTTGTAATTTCTCATCACAAACAGTTCATCCGATTCGGCTGTTTGCCACGTATCACACACATCTTGTTAAGTTAAACTGTTTCTGTTGCGTTCGCTAATCGAAAATAGTTCGTCCGAGTGAACCGTATGCCCTATATCACACACACCTTGATCTGGCTAATCGTTTATGTTGCACTCCCTAATAGCAAACGGTTCATCGAAGCGAACTGTATGCCGTATATCGCACACACATTGATATGGTTGCCTATTTCTGTTGTTCTGCCTTATCGCAAACAGTTCGAACGGGTTAATTGTGTGGCCTGAATCGCACACACAACTAAAATCTGAACCGTGTTTGATGCATCCTCCATCGCAAACGTTTTGCATCATTTCTGACGGTTTTCATACAGCACGGTTTGCGACTATTGCATCACACACAGTTTCTCGAAGGGTCTCTGATCATAGTGTCGCGTTAGCAGCATCCTGCAGTACTGTAATAAGATTATTATCAAATTATAAATATTGCCAATTTCTCTCCATTAGCAACTACCGACACAAGAATAAAAAAGTGCACGCCACCCCGACTGACTCTACTATTTATTTTTTGGATCTTTACAATTAGTTGATGTTGATTAGTTTGCATTAATAATAACTAGAAAAATAGTGAATGGAATCAAAACTGGAGCAAGTGTAATATAAGAAGCAAAATTAACATAGTATACCTAGGATATTAAGTACTAGATCATGATGGCACGTGTTGCTGCGCCCGTTCATTTAAAAAAATTAAAATAATATATAAATATTTAAAAACATAAACTATCCTATATTAGACAATTATATGAATATAATATTTTACATAGACTATAGTAGTAAATAATTCTCTTCTAAATATACCTGATGTTGCTGCTAAGGGGCAAAACTTTTAGGCTTGTCCCGTTGCACGACATCGCATTGACGGGTCAAATGGCACATACACTAATAATGCTTGTATAAAATATAATTACCGACCCAAGCTTTAAAGGATCACCAACATAATTATTTTAGAAAAAAAAATCATAGACTGGAAACAAACACGTGGCTATTTTTACAAAAATATCATTTTCGTTCTTTCATAGGCAGACACAACAAGTGACAATTTTCATAGAGGGTAACATTCTTCTGGTGACATAACACATAAAATGTTTAAGCTTTGAAAAGAATTCTAAACAATAATTTTTTAGACATAATAATGAGTGACAATTTTCACAAAAAATATGGTTGTTCGAGATCCCTCTTTACACCTCATATCTGTTAGTTAATATGGTTATGGTATGGTTTACATAATGGGTGCTAGAGAATCTCTTAAGCCGTGTACTTTTCTTGACATCCACCTTTTCAGGGCTCAAAACCTTGGAGGTTTTCTAAATATCTAATACTTGAATAGCAAAATGTTCATCTATACCCTTTCGAAACATGTGTTTTCACTTTCGGAGAATATATATGAAAAGGATAGTTTTGCACATACCTGACTTAACCCCAAAAGGCGATGGGCAACTCCGCATGTGCAGCACACACGAGGCTAGAAAAAAGCACTTGACTCCAAAAATTACCACAATAATCAAGCATCTCACAGTTTAGCTCAATAGGTGGATATAAAATTGTTTCCCGGGACATATAAGTAAGAGCAATTCTGCCCAGCCTTTTTTTTACGGGAGCAATTATCTCCAGAATTCTTTTGAGAAATTATGTCCAGACTTAACAGCAGGATAATTGACTCAGTGTTGATGTTCAAATAAAAGTGGTTTGATTGGCCATGGCCGCTGGGATGATGAACGCACCCACCTACTCAGAGTACTTTTTCGTGCTATGACCACGTTTTACACTTCATCGGCCGAAGCGAGCCCAGCAGCCCGATCAATCACAGCTGGCCCAGATAACTCCACGGAGCAGCGGCCCTAGAGAAACATCAGGACATCCAGACAGCATGCGATCGACGTAATCGGACGGCCAGCGGAGGCAAAACGCTGTGGAGGCTCCTAGGTCGCTTAGTTATACGGTTTCTCAATGAGCACTCTAAAATATTTTTTCTGGAATTACCACATTTAATGTTCGCAGCACCATTAACATAAACATAAATACAACATCCATTACTATTTTTCTGTAATTATGACATAAATCATTGTTGGGCACTACAAAGAGGGGCGATTTTCAAAGCAATACTATATTTGTACATGATGCAAGATCGTTGGTTGCTTGGTTTTTTGTTTCTGAAAATACATGTACTATGGTCATCTCTTTTTCCTTTGAAGCAATAATTGTTTCTTATTCATTGGAAAGGGCATAAAATTCCAAGAAAGAACAATTTTCCAATCGAGTGGAAGAAAAATACCATTCTACACCGCAATCATGTTCTTTTGAATAATAGTTATGTTATACATAATAAGAAATGAACTCACTGAAATACAACGATCCCACAGGTTAATTCTGCCCAATAGTGTGGATACAAGGATGCAAGTAACAACCCGGAACATGTCATTTAGTGCGAAATTTGCACTAGATGGTACAAGGATGTGTGCTTTGCAGCGGAGTGTAATTTTGTAGCTAATTAGTTAGTGATGAAAACATAATAGGGTATCAGAAGTATGTGTCGAAGTTGTGAAATAAAGCAAATAATGACAAATTGGCCAACCACTAGTAGATTTAATAATGATTGCATGTTCCAACTTGTGTTTCATTTCTCTTGTCTCTCATTAGGTTACCATGTTAGGGTTAAACTTAAACTGGAAAAAGTCCAAAACAAACCTTGAATTTGTGGATGAAAACTAAATAGAAACCTGAACTTCTAATCCTTGAAATCAGCACAACAAATTTTCTGATCCCGGTCTATTTTGAACCTTGAGAGTGTTTAGCTAGGATTTGTTAACGTAACAAGTCAAATCGGATCGGCCAATTAGCGCAGTCACTCGCGCGCTCGCTCTGCTCTTTTTTTTCTATTTCGTTTTCTTTTATTTTCCCTTTGGTTTTTCTTTGTTTCTCATCGGATTTTTTGGCTTTCTTTTTTCCTTCATTATACGTTGTTTTTCATTGGTTTTCTTTGGTTTTTCCTTCTTTGTTACACTTTTGGTTTTATCTGGTTTCTTTCTTGATTTCCCACATTTTTTGTTTTTTTATTTTCCTTTTTTTGCTTTGCCATTTTAAACCATTTCTTTATTACACATGTCTAATTTTTCTCAGCACACAATGTACATTGGTAACGCACACATGTAACAATTTTTGATACACTTTGGATATTTTGTCAAATACAGGAAGTACATTTTTTATAGCTCACGAGGCTTGCGGCCTGATACGTACATTTTAAAGAAAAATACATGTTTTCTACACTTTTTTGAATACACAATAACATTTTTCCAAATACACATTTTACCTTTTCTAAAAGAAAATAAACATTGCATAAAGCTATATAAACATTTGTTTACATTGCTCTTACACATTTGTTCAGGTTTTTTTAGATGTCACATTTTTTTTTACAAAACTACTCCCTCCGTTCCTAAATATAAGTCTTTGAAGAGATTTCACTATGGACCACATACGGAGCAAAATGAGTGAATCTACACTCTAAAATGCACCTATATACATCCATATGTGGTCCATCGTGAAATCTGTACAAAGACTTATATTTAAGAACGGATGGAGTATATGACATTTTTTAGATGCCACAAAAAAATTTCTTACACATTTGTTCAGGTTAAAAAAATTCCCATTTTTAAAATTTTCAGAAAGTTTTCGCACTTTAAAATTTTATTCAGGTCTCAAAATTTGTTCCCATTTAAAAAAAATCAAAAAGTGTTCACACTTTAAAATTTTGTTCATTTTCAAAATTTATTCCCATTCTCTCAAAAAAATATGTTCAAAAAGTGTTTGCTTTTTCAAAATTGATATTGTTTTAAAATAATTGTTTGTTTTTCCAAAATGTATTCAGAAGTTTCAAAAAGTATTCGCACTTTAATTTTTTAGGAGGTTTCAAAAATGTTTTATGTTTTCAATATTGTTTGCCCTTAAAAAATGATATTTCTTCGCACTTTAACTCCTCATGTTTAAGTAGTTTGTCCAATTGAGCCTCTGACATCGTTTTGCCCTCTCTTTGGGATTCTTTAATTCCATATTCCTCAATGGGCAGATCCAGCTCTTTGTCACAAATATCATCTTGTTTTTCTTGTAGGCGACAATCACAATTTCATTTCACCCTTTCAATGTCCTGCTTAATTGTCTAAGCATCCACGACCACTTGTCCAAATTAGAAAAATGTCTTGGAGCAGAAGACCAGACACTAGAAATACTGTCCCTAACATGATCTATCCAAACCAGGCAAACTCAAATTTAAAAATATGATCTATTCTTGATTGAACCCTAAAGTCAATAAAGAGGCGAGCATGATGGATGAGATTCTATACAAAGCACTAACCAATGCATGATGGTAGAAATCTTTCGAATCAGGGCCTACCAAAATTCTGTCAAGCTTCCCAAAAGTAAAGCCCACATGCCATCAAGTGTCAACCCAATATGGGCCGACCCAAATACTGTAGTGGTGCACGACCTGTTTTCTATGATTTGTTTTTAACAGTTTTGCCTCGGTTTCTTTCGGGTTTCTTGCTTTTTCTTTTGCCTTTTCTTTTTGTTATTCGGTTTTCTTCAGTTTTCTTCGGATTTTTTCCTTTTTCTAACAATTGTCTACTTTTTCATGTGCATGGTACACTTTTTGTATACATCTGAAACATTTTTGTAGTTTAACATTTTTCAAATATATGTTTTATGTCTATTTTCACATACTACATTTTTGGTACACATATAAAAAACTTTTTATACAGGCTAAACATTTATAAAATACATACATTTGGATATTTTTTCGAGTGCATGTTAATTTTTTTTAAACTATGGAAAAAACTTATACATTGTATAATCATTTCATAAAATGTCAAATAAATAAATTTTTAAATGTGTGAACATGTTTTAAAATGAAACATACATTTTTTATTGGTCCAACACATTTTTTTCAAATTGCGCTTACATTTTTTTACATTGTACAACATTTTATGGAATTTTACTTGCTTTAGTTTGAAACAAGGGAACAGCTTATAAATGTCACGTGACTTTTTTTTTAATTCTATCAACATTTTTAAAAAATTACATCAACTCAAATTCTACATCATGTTTATATTTTTCAAATTTGCGATTTTTAGGCAATATTAAGTAAATATATTTTGTGGAATATATGTATTTACATTTTTTTCAAAAATATGGCGAATAGTGTAAAAGAATAAAAGACCCAGAAAATGGAACCAACCTGCATAGAGCTAGTTGGGCCGTACATAAGCCTAAAAGAACTTGTGTAGCAATCATAATTTTTTGCCATGGGCTGCAAGGCCTTACGTTTGTTCTTTTTCCCCTCTTACGTTAAGCACTGTATTTCCCAAGTAAACTCAACATGATTCTCAAAAGAAAAAAAAATCACAGTATTCTCTCTCTATAATACGTACTGCGTGTGATATCTGATACGTACATGGGCATATGCATCGCAGCATCGGGGGCACGGATTAGGAATTAGGCATTAGGAGTGCCACGATAATGCAGCTTATCGTTTGCATCATAAGATCACACTGCGTCGGCAAAAACCTAGCTGCAGGAGCACACAAAGTATTCGTGTCTCAAAAGTTCTATTTGCATTTCCATCCAAAGCGTTGCGAAACGAACGCTCACACGAGTTACCCTCGCCTTGATGCCTAACTGTACGTTCACAACACCGAAAATGCATGCCACCATTTTAGGCAGCAGGTCGTCCTCCAAGGGTGGCGACCCGACATTTTTCCCTTTGAGAAAAATAGCCAGGTCCCAAACGACCACTTTAATGCATGGCTTAATTATCGTCGCCGGCAACTGCCAGTCTTCATGATGGCAGGTCCACGGCCCCCATGTGAGCATGTCGCGTGCTACGTGCTCCGGCCCTCGCAACGGGGCACCTAACGCCCATATGCCACGCACACGCACGAACCCCTCCGGCGGGCCGGCTAGGTAGATCTTATCCCCAGCCACCCGCCGTCCGGGTATGGACCATGAGCTGTTGATGCGATTCATTAGCGTATCTCTTACATGCACTCGATCTCTCCTGTGAACCAAATAGACTTGTGGAATGGGAGTAGGATGTACCAGCCCATGTGGCTGATTGTGTTCTGGGTGATTTACCAGAGCACCGTTAAGTTATAAAGCATTTGCTTTGCCCTAAAAAAACACTTTGTTGAGCACTATAGCATGTCGATCTCTCTGAGAAGCTAATTGAGCTTTGAGCTGTCGGAGAAGGACCGACCAGCGCATCAGGGCACGACGGCAGCCATTCAGAACCTAGCCGGACCAGGAACACTATTGCATCACACGCAACATTTTTAGAGCGTTTTATTTCGTCTTAGTTTTTTTTTCAAGGGTAAAGGGAGTTTTATTGCAAATTCATAAATTTACAGTCGAGAGGCCATACATCCTCAATACAAGGAGGAACTGAGCGTAGCCAGACAGCGGTAGCTCGCTCCGTACGGCTATAGTTTGCCAGACGATCGGCGACTCTATTCTGAGAACGATTAAGTTTCTGAGAAACAAACTCCCTATTACCAGATAAGTACTTGATCTCCAATACTAAGTGTTCATAGGCAGAGCGCTGAAGAGCATCCGTAGACAGGCATGACAACGCTTCAGAAGAGTCCGATTGAAGTATCACCGGAGCATCGGAATGCTCAATAGCCAGCGCCATCCCTTGCATCATCGCATGTAGTTCCGCCTCCAGAGAATCATTGCAGTGAAAGACATATCTGTACGCTGCAAAAAAGAATCACCCCTTCGTGGTTCCTTAGGACCATCCCAGCCGCCGCAGTGCCGTCCTCCGGATGGAAAGAACCATTGACGGACAGGGCCACGGAACCTTGCGGTGGTGCCGGCCACGGCGTGGTAATCGCTGAAGCTTTTTGGCGCGGCGACACAAGGGCCACCGAGGGCATTTTGCCCTTAACAATCTCCTCCACTGTGAACTTGCCCGACAGGTTGATAGATTTATAGTAGCTATCCAAGAACTCCACCGAGGCCAGCACATGTGGGGCTTCCTTACCATGGTATATGTCATTACGGATCTGCCATATCCTCCAAATCAGCAAAATCACCATATCTGCGACCGCCTCAGAGCAAGAGTTGAGAAGGAACATGAGCCATTCCTTCCCGTTATCGATAAGAACATCATCATTAGGCAGCGGCCATCTTCTACGCATGTTAATCCACAAGAACCTCGCCTGCGTGCATGCAATTAGAGCATGAAAAGTAGTCTCCACCTCTACACCACAGAGAGGGCATAGAGAACGTGTAGCCAAGTGCCTCTGATTTTTGCACTGTTGAGTTGCCAATATGCCGGTTGCCACTCTCCAGGCATTGATTTTCATCTTCTGAGGCACATTGGCCAACCAAATACGGTTCCAAACTAAGCGGTCACCCTCCGGGTTTGTACTAGATGATCCATTAGCGAAGGTGACGTTATGATCGCATGTGGCCAACTTGTACGCGCTCCTTACCGTGAAAACTCGAGTCTTCTCTGGGAACCAGGATACAAAATCATCACGGTTGCGGGGAGAAGTTTTGATTTTTAGTGTGTAATCCACGTCCATAGGCCAAAAGAATTCTCGTACGCGATCCACATGCGAAGCACCGTTGTCATCGATAAAATCCGCCACCCGGTTCAGCCGACAATTGCCCTTAGGTGTGATAGGGCAAAACGTCGACAGCCGAGGGATCCAAGGATCTCTCCACGTGCGAATATCAGCTCCATTGCCAACCCTCCAAATAACACCTCTCTTCAGCAAATCGAGACCATGTAAAATGCCCTTCCAAGCTGAAGAACCGTTGCCTGAGAACGACGTGTCCAACAGTTTGTTGGGGAACGTAGTAATTTCAAAAAAATTCCTACGCACACATAGGATCATGGTGATGCATATCAACGAGAGAGGAGAGTGTGTCCACGTACCCTCGTAGACCGAAAGCGGAAGCGTTAGCACAACGCGGTTGATGTAGTCGTACGTCTTCACGATCGACCGATCCAAGTACCGAACGCACGGCACCTCCGAGTTCAGCACACGTTCAACTCGATGACGTCCCGCGAGCTCCGATCCAGCAAAGCTTCGCTGGAGAGTTTCATCAGCACGGCGGCGTGATGACGGTGATGATGATGCTACCGACGCAGGGCTTCGCCTAAGCACCACTACGATATGATCGAGGTGGATTATGGTGGAAGGGGGCACCGCACACGGCTGGGAGAGATCAATAGATCAACTTGTGTGTCTAGAGGTGCCCCCCTTCCCCCGTATATAAAGGAGCAAGGGGGGAGGCCGGCCGGCCCCTGTAGGCGCGTCAGGAGGAGGAGTCCTCCTCCTAGTAGGAGTAGGACTCCCCTCTTTCCTACTCCTACTAGGAGGGGGGAAGGAAGGGGGAGAGGGAGAAGGAAAGGGGGGCGCCGCCCCCCCCCCCCCTCTCCTAGTCCAATTCGGACCAGAGGGGGTGGGGCGCGCGGCCTGCCCTAGGCCAGCCCTCTCTCTCTCCACTAAGGCCCATAAGGCCCACTATTTCTCCCGGGGGGTTCCGGTAACCCTCCGGCACTCCGGTTTTCTCCGAAACCACCCGGAACACTTCCCGGTGTCCGAATATAGTCGTCCAATATATCGATCTTTACGTCTCGAACATTTCGAGACTCCTCGTCATGTCCGTGATCATATCCGGGACTCCGAACTACCTTCGGTACATCAAAACACAAAAACTCATAATACAGATCATCACCGAACTTTAAGCGTGCGGACCCTACGGGTTCGAGAACTATGTAGACATGACCGAGACACGTCTCCGGTCAATAATCAATAGCGGAACCTGGATGCTCATATTGGCTCCCACATATTCTACGAAGATCTTTATCGGTCAAACCGCATAACAACATACGTTGTTCCCTTTGTCATCGGTATGTTACTTGCCCGAGATTCGATCGTCGGTATCTCAATACCTAGCTCAATCTCGTTACCGGCAAGTCTCTATACTCGTTACATAATGCATCATCCCGCAACTAACTCATTAGTCACATTGCTTGCAAGGCTTATTGTGATGTGCATTACCGAGAGGGCCCAGAGATACCTCTCCGACAGTCGGAGTGACAAATCCTAATCTCGATCTATGTCAACTCAACAAATATCATCGGAGACACCTGTAGAGCACCTTTATAATCACCCAGTTACGTTGTGACGTTTGGTAGCACACAAAGTGTTCCTCCGGTAATCGGGAGTTGCATAATCTCATAGTCATAGGAACATGTATAAGTCATGAAGAAAGCAATAGGAGTAAACTAAAATGATCAAGTGCTAAGCTAATGGAATGGGTCAAGTCAATCACATCATTCTTCTAATGATGTGATCCCGTTAATCAAATGACAACTCATGTCTATGGCTAGGAAACTCAACCATCTTTGATCAACGAGCTAGTCAAGTAGAGGCAAACTAGTGACACTATGTTTGTCTATGTATTCACACATGTATTATGTTTCCGGTTAATACAATTCTAGCATGAATAATAAACATTTATCATTATATGAGGAAATAAATAATAACTTTATTATTGCCTCTAGGGCATATTTCCTTCAGTCTCCCACTTGCACTAGAGTCAATAATCTAGATTACACAGTAATGATTCTAACACCCATGGAGTCTTGGTGCTGATCATGTTTTGCTCGTGGAAGAGGCTTAGTCAACGGGTCTGCAACATTCAGATCCGTATGTATCTTGCAAATTTCTATGTCTCCCACCTGGACTTGATCCCGGATGGAATTAAAGCATCTCTTGATGTGCTTGGTTCTCTTGCGAAATCTGGATTCCTTTGCCAAGGCAATTGCACCAGTATTGTCACAAAAGATTTTCATTGGACCCGATGCACTAGGTATGACACCTAGATCGGATATGAACTCCATCATCCAGACTCCTTCATTTGCTGCTTCCGAAGTAGCTATGTACTCCGCTTCACACGTAGATCCCGCCACGATGCTTTGTTTAGAACTGCACCAACTGACAGCTCCACCGTTCAATGTAAACACGTATCCGGTTTGCGATTTAGAATCGTCCGGATCAGTGTTAAAGCTTGCATCGACGTAACCATTTACGACTAGCTCTTTGTCACCTCCGTAAACGAGAAACATATCCTTAGTCCTTTTCAGGTATTTCAGGATGTTCTTGACCGTTGTCCAGTGATCCACTCCTGGATTACTTTGGTACCTCCCTGCTAGGCTAATAGTAAGGCACACATCAGGTCTGGTACACAACATTACATACATGATAGAGCCTATGGCTGAAGCATAGGGAACATCTTTCATTTTCTCTCTATCTTCTGCAGTGGTCGGGCATTGAGTCTGACTCAACTTCACACCTTGTAACACAGGCAAGAACCCTTTCTTTGCTTGATCCATTTTGAACTTTTTCAAAACTTTGTCAAGGTATGTGCTTTGTGAAAGTCCTATCAAGCGTCTTGATCTATCTCTATAGATCTTGATGCCCAATATGTAAGCAGCTTCACCGAGGTCTTTCATTGAAAAACTTTTATTCAAGTATCCTTTTATGCTATCCAGAAATTATATATCATTTCCAATCAGCAATATGTCATCCACATATAATATCAGAAATGCTACAGAGCTCCCACTCACTTTCTTGTAAATACAGGCTTCTCCAAAAGTCTGTATAAATCCATATGCTTTGATCACACTATCAAAATGTTTAATCCAACTCTGAGAGGCTTGCACCAGTCCATAAATGGATCACCGGAGCTTGCACACTTTGTTAGCTCCCTTTGGATCGACAAAACCTTCCGGTTGCATCATATACAACTCTTCTTCCAGAAATCCATTCAGGAATGCAGTTTTGACATCCATTTGCCAAATTTCATAATCATAAAATGCGGCAATTGCTAACATGATTCGGACAGACTTAAGCATCGCTACGGGTGAGAAAGTCTCATCGTAGTCAACCCCTTGAACTTGTCGAAAACCTTTATTCTCTATGGCTTGCCGATCATCGGGCAAGTCAACCAAAGTCCACACTTTGTTCTCATACATGGATCCCATCTCAGATTTCATGGCCTCAAGCCATTTTGCGAAATCTGGGCTCACCATCGCTTCTCCATAGTTCGTAGGTTCGCCTTGGTCAAGTAACATGACCTCCAGAATAGGATTAGCGTACCACTCTGGTGCGGATCTTACTCTGGTTGACCTACGAGGTTCAGTAGTAACTTGATCTGAAGTTACATGATCATCATCATTAGCTTCCTCACTAATTGGTGTAGGAGTCAGAGGAACATATTTCTGTGATTAAATACTTTCCAATAAGGGAGCAGGTACAGTTACCTCATCAAGTTCTACTTTCCTCCCACTCACTTCTTTCGAGAGAAACTCCTTCTCTAGGAAGGATCCATTCTTAGCAACGAATGTCTTGCCTTCGGATCTGTGATAGAAGGTGTACCCAACAGTTTCCTTTGGGTATCCTATGAAGACACATTTCTCCGATTTGGGTTCGAGCTTATCAGGTTGAAGCTTTTTCACATAAGCATCGCAGCCCCAAACTTTAAGAAACGACAACTTTGGTTTCTTGCCAAACCACAGTTCATAAAGCGTCGTCTCAACGGATTTCGATGGTGCCCTATTTAACGTGAATGCAGCCGTCTCTAAAGCACACCCCCAAAACGATAGCGGTAAATTAGTAAGAGACCTCATAGATCGCACCATATCTAGTAAAGTATGATTACGACGTTCGGACACACCATTACGTTGTGGTGTTCTGGGTGGCGTGAGTTGCGAAACTATTCCGCATTGTTTCAAATGTAGACCAAACTCGTAACTCAAATATTCTCCTCCACGATCAGATCATAGAAACTTTATTTTCTTGTTACGATGATTTTCCACTTCACTCTGAAATTCTTTGAACTTTTCAAATGTTTCAGACTTATGCTTCATTAAGTAGATATACCCATATCTTCTCAAATCATCTGTGAAGGTGAGAATATAACGATACCCGCCGCGAGCCTCAATATTCATCGGACCACATACATCAGTATGTATGATTTCCAACGAATCTGTTGCTCGCTCCATTGTTCTGGAGAACGGCGTTTTAGTCATCTTGCCTATGAGGCATGGTTCGCAAGTACCAAGTGATTCATAATCAAGTGATTCCAAAAGTCCATCAGTATGGAGTTTCTTCATGCGCTTTACACCAATATGACCCAAACGGCAGTGCCACAAATAAATTGCACTATCATTATCAACTCTGCATCTTTTGGCTTCAACATTATGAATATGTGTATCACTACTATCGAGATTCATCACAAATAGACCGCTCTTCAAGGGTGCATGACCATAAAAGATATTACTCATATAAATAGAACAACCATTATTCCCAGATTTAAATGAATAACCGTCTCGCATCAAACAAGATCCAGATATAATGTTCATGTTTAACGCTGGCACCAAATAACAATTATTTAGGTCTAAAACTAATCCCGAAGGTAGATAGAGAGGTAACGTGTCGACGGCTATCACATCGGCTTTGGAACCATTTCCCACGCGCATCGTCACCTCATCCTTAGCCAGTCTTCGCTTAATCTGTAGTCTCTGTTTCGAGTTGCAAATATTAGCAACAGAACCAGTATCAAATACCCAGGTGCTACTGCGAGCTCTATTAAGGTACACATCAATAACATGTATATCACATGTACCTTTGTTCACTTTGCCATCCTTCTTATCCGCCAAATACTTGGGGCAGTTCCACTTCCAGTGACCAGTCTGTTTGCAATAGAAGCACTCAGTCTCAGGCTTAGGTCCAGACTTGGGTTTCTTCTCTTGAGCAGCAACTTGTTTGCTGTTCTTCCTGAAGTTCCCCTTCTTCTTCTTCCCTTTACCCTTTTTCTTGAAACTGGTGGTCTTGTTGACCATCAACACTTGATGCTCCTTCTTGATTTCTACCTCCGCAGCCTTTAGCATTGCGAAGAGCTCGGGAATTGTCTTATCCATCCCTTGCATACTATAGTTCATCACGAAGCTCTTTGTAGCTTGGTGGCAGTGATTAAATAATTCTGTCAATGACACTATCATCCGGAAGATTAACTCCCAGTTGAATCAAGTGATTGTTATACCCAGACATTTTGAGTATATGTTCACTGACAGAACTATTCTCCTCCATTTTGCAGCAGTGGAACTTATTGGAGACTTCATATCTCTCAATCCGGGCATTTGCTTAAAATATTAGCTTTAACTCCTGGAACATCTCATATGCTCCATGACGTTCAAAACGTCGTTGAAGCCCCGGTTCTAAGCCGTAAAGCATGGCACACTGAACTATCGAGTAGTCATCAGCTTTGCTCTGGCAGACGTTCTTAACGTCGTCAGTTGCATCTGCAGCAGGCCTGGCACCTAACGGTGCTTCCAGGACGTAATTCTTCTGTGCAGCAATGAGGATAATCCTCAAGTTACGGACCCAGTCCGTGAAATTGCTACCATCATCTGTCAACTTTGCTTTCTCAAGGAACGCATTAAAATTCAACGAAACAACAACACGGGCCATCTATCTACAACAACATAGACAAGCAAAATACTATCATGTGCTAAGTTCATGATAAATTTAAGTTCAATTAATCATATTACTTAAGAACTCCCACTTAGATAGACATCCCTCTAATCATCTAAGTGATCACGTGATCCATATCAACTAAACCATAACCGATCATCACGTGAAATGGAGTAGTTTTCAATGGTGAACATCACTATGTTGATCATATATACTATATGATTCACGCTCGACCTTTCGGTCTCAGTGTTCCGAGGCCATATCTGCATATGCTAGGCTCATCAAGTTTAACCCGAGTATTCTGCGTGTGTAAAACTGTCTTACACCCGTTGTAGATGAACCTTGAGCTTATCACACCCGATCATCATGTGGTGTCTCGGCACGACAAACTTTGGCAACGGTGCATACTCAGGGAGAACACTTTTACCTTGAAATTCAGTGAGAGATCATCTTATAATGCTACCGTCAAACAAAGCACAATAAGATGCATAAAGGATAAATATCACATGCAATCAATATAAGTGATATGATATGGCCATCATCATCTTGTGCCTTTGATCTCCATCTCCAAAGCACCGTATGTTCACCATCGTCACCGGCGCGACACCTTGATCTCCATCGTAGCATCGTTGTCATCTCGCCAACTATTGCTTCTACGACTATCGCTACCGCTTAGTGATAAAGTAAAGCAATTACAGGGCGATTGCATTGCATACAATAAAGCGACAACCATATGGCTCTTGCCAGTTGCAGATAACTCCGTTACAAAACATGATCATCTCATACAATAAATATAGCATCATGTCTTGACCATATCACATCACAAGATGCCCTGCAAAAACAAGTTAGACGTCCTCTACTTTGTTGTTGCAAGTTTTACGTGGCTGCTACGGGCTGAGCAAGAACCGTTCTTACCTACGCATCAAAACCACAACGATAGTTCGTCAAGTTAGTGCTGTTTTAACCTTCTCAAGGACCGGGCGTAGCCACACTCGGTTCAACTAAAGTTGGATAAACTGACACCCGCCAGCCACCTATGTGCAAAGCACGTCGGTAGGACCAGTCTCGCGTAAGCGTACACGTAATGTCGGTCCGGGCCGCTTCATCCAACAATACCGCCGAACCAAAGTATGACATGCTGGTAAGCAGTATGACTTGTATCGCCCACAACTCACTTGTGTTCTACTCGTGCATATAACATCTACGCATAAACCTCTCCAGGAATCCCCACTTAGAAAGAGCCCTCTCCAGGAAGTTCCAATCAACACGGTCATAAGCCTTTGACAAATCCCGTTTGTACGCACACAACGATGGTGAATTTGCTTTGCCGGTTTGGATGTGATGAATGCACTCAAACGCGATGATGGAGTTATCAGAGATAAGCCTCCCAGGGATGAAGGCACTTTGATTTTCAGAAATAAGCTCAGTTAAGAGAGGCTGAAGCCTATTTACCATGCACTTTGACACGATCTTATACACCACATTGCACAAGCTAATGGGCCGGAAATCCTTCAGCTCTCTCGGGTGTGGCACTTTAGGAATTAGCACAATGGACGTGTCGTTAACTCCATCCGGCATGACACTAGTGGTAAAAAACTCCTGCACAGCTGCCACTATCTCATCCTTGAGAACAGCCCAATTCCGTTGATAAAACCTGGCCGATTTGAAACAACGCGTTGGATATCTCCTCCTCTGTGTATTCTTGACACAAGGCCTCATTCATCTCCGCGGAGACTTTAGGGGCGATACTATCCAGCACCACGTTCGGATCCAAGGTCGGGTCTTTAGTAAAAACCTCCTTGAAGTATGAGTTGGCCATCCGTTCCATCTCCGATGGAGCCACACACCATGAACCATCAGCTTTCATAAGTCTCTGTATAGAGTTTCGCCACGCCCGCTAAACTACCCGACGGTGTAGGTATTTAGTATTGCGTTCCCCCTCTTTCAACCAAGTAATACGAGACCGTTGAAGCCAAAGAATCTCTTCTCTATACAATAGTTCATCTAGCTCATTCATCTTTGCCCGGATTTGTGCGCGGTCCGCACCTGACAGTTGGAGATCTGCTAGCTGACCCCGCAACCTTTCAATCTCTTTCAAAACATTCCCAAAAGTAGCTTTGCTCCATTGCTTCAAATCTTTCATAACTTCTTTCAATGAGATGGCCACTGAACCCAAGTTGCCACCGGGGCGGTGCTTCGCCCAGGCCTCCGAGATGATCGTGGGGAGTTTGACGTCCTGCTCCCACATGATCTCATACCGTGATGTAGGTAGCATGCGCCTCTGCCCCTGCACCCCTTCTAGGTTAACCAAAAGCGGGCTGTGATCTGAGCATGAAGTAGCCAAGTGTACAACCCGAGCCGCGGGGAAGAGATCCCGCAGCGCCTCGTCCGCACACGCCCTGTCTAATCGCACCTGAACATTGTGATTCCCATCTTGACCATTATTGTATGTGTAGGGGAGGCCAGAAAACCCTAAATCCTGTAGCTCGCAAGTCACCAGGCAGTCCCTGAACACTTCCATTTGAGACTCCGATCTACTCGTCCTTGAGAGATGCTCGTGCTGCTAGAGAGCTTCGTTGAAGTCGCCACACACCACCCAAGGTTCTTGCGAGACTGCCCTCAAACGACATAGATGATCCCACATACGCTGACGATTTTCCACACGTGGTTCGGCATAAACAAAGGTTCCTCTCCATGAAATACCGGAACCACCATCAAGAACTCGAACATCAATGAATCTGTTACATGATTCGAGCACTGTCACTGTGAGCGTCTCCTCCCAGAACAGTGCCAGACCGCCACTTCGACCATCGCTACTAACACCATGAAAGCCCTTTAGGCCCAATCTCCACTTCAACTTCTCCACTTTAGTTGCATCTTGTCTAGTCTCACAGAGAAAGACTAGCTTGGGGTTATTGGCTTTTGAGAGGGCCAAAACCTCACGAACTGTCCGGCGCCCCCCCCCCCCGGCAGTTCCACGACAGGATATTCATTGCGTTCGGCGGTCCTCCTCGTGGGAGGCCGCCGATATCTCATTATTGCCGCTATCCATGGTTACTTTCAACCTCTTGCTGCTTGAACTACTGTTTGTGGGTGAGGCACCATCTACGGGATCATTGTCCTTGCCATCAGTTATAGCCAACAACGCCTTTGGGGCACCAGGAACATCTCGCTGGTTAACCCCGGCCTCATCCATGCTCAGTCTCCTCTTGGGGACAGTATCAACTTCTAATCTTTCACCAGATTTCTTGACCGGGCTCGAAGCCGTATCCATGACCTCGGGATCATGTGGAACATGTTCCGAAGCAGATCTTCCATCCTTCCGGGTTTCGGTCTGCTTAGACTCATTGCCTGTCGCCTTAGTGGGACGTCCTTCTGGCCGAGGCTTATTGGGTGCATCTGCATATATCCAGTCCCCAAACTTGACAGTCTTCTCATCATGGATGCCCAGGCCGCATTCTTTGTGTTCATGACCAATAAGGCCACAAAACTTACAAAACCTAGCAAGTTTTTCATATCGAACCAGGTAAACTTGGCGCTCCTTAGCCCGAACAATACTGACGTACTTTGTAAGGGGCCTTCGGATATCATGTTTCACCCTAACCCTAACATAATCACCTCGGGTATTTCCGTTCAAACGCATCTCCATAATCTCTCCTGCATCTTTCAACAGCTTCTCCACAATATTTTGCTTGCAGTATGGGTCTGGTAGCTTATGAATCTGCAGCCAAATTGGAATATGAAAGAATTCCACCTCCTCCGCCTTACTGAAGCCGTCATACGGGCACAAGAGCACAGCCATATTGCAGAATAGCCAATGTCCTTGCTTCATTATGCGTTCCCAATCCCCCAAGCAAGATGCTTGGGGCGACAAAACGATTAGGGCCAACTGGCCGAAATCTCACGTCCTGCACAGGATTCCATGCGGCCCTCATATCTTTGTAGAAGGCAGACGGGCTGAAGTTCCTGCTTGTATGGACCCTGGCTAGGGCAAGCCAGCGTACGCTTTCTTGAATCGCATGATCATCCTCATCGATCTCCACATCTGCAAAGTCATCATCGTTCAGATCCAACTGTTCGAGGAAATCACCCAGATCCGATCGTGCAGCCGCGGCGTCGCCGCCGCCACCCGTGGCGGAGTGGGCGTCGGAAAGAGTCGCCATCACCGGTCCTGTCGCGTTGCGGGAACAACAGGGACAAGATTGGCGAGGGCGGATGTAACTCAGGGACGATCGGGGGAGAGTTTGCGTGAAAGATTCAGAGGCGATCGAGATCGCCTAAGAGGAGAAAAACCCTAGCCGCCAGGCGTAGGGGACGACTATGACATGGTGGCTGAGACGTGGAGTATTTTTTTATTTCGTCTTAGTGATACACATAGGTTGTTAAACTTGGTGTTTGATCCTTGTTTAGCTAGAGATACGACAACTAGTTTAACCATCCTACAGCAGATGGGTCCTCGCCGACTTGCTTCTGTTGGTACCAAGGAATCTCAGACACACACGAGCTTCAGCCTGCGCTTGCGGTTGGCTACCAAGAAAACCTCAGTACCCATCTAACACGGGCCCTCTTGCTAACGTAACCGATGAAGGTTATACTACTGGACCAAGGTCGCGCGTCCCCCTCGCTCGGCACATGCAGCCAGCCACACCCTCGGTCGCTTTCCGTGGCCTCGGAGCAAAGCATAGCTGCATGCACTTGCGCATATGTAATTCATCATTTCACCAAAAACACTCGTCCAACGGATAACGAACCGCACCAAACGACGACGACGCAGGAGATGGAGGCCCCGCGGAGGTATCGTTGTTTACTGAACCCGCCCGGGTCAGCCTAATCCATCCACGCCAGCGGTAGTTAGCCAAAGTAACAGAGCAGCTAGCACAGGATCCTCCCAACGCACGCACTGTTGCCGGTCAAACAAGGAACGTGCGTGCGTGCCCGTGATCAATCGCCTCATCTCTCCAGAGTTAAAGTTTTTTAGTTGGCGGTGCACGTGACAGCTCGGGACGTGGCGGTGAGCGCGCGGTCGGGGCTTGATCAGGCCGGCCAGGTACCACGGGCACGGGGTGTGGTGCCTCTGACGGCACGGTGCGATCGACTTCAATTCTTTGCCTCCTTGGGCTTGTCACGATCCCTTGCCTCCCGGCCAGGCCTCACGATACCTACCTGCAGACGTGCGTGCGACTACTCGTACAGCGGCACTCACTTCCCCTCACTGCATGCACCTGCTATTCTTTGGCACGGCCGGCAGTTTTTCCTCCCTTTTTCGGAAGATCATATCAGGTAGGCTAGATACTCGTCGACGAAGCGGAGCTACAAGATCGTCAGAGCCTCATTTGGCACGCGCGATGCCACAAAAGAAGTGGTACGTACTATTTGATTTCTTTCTGAAAGTGTAGATACTCGTGGCGCTTCTTCTTGTTTGCACCGCCATGGCGGTGACTCTTTTTCCTAAAAGGATGTGCTAGCTAGTGAGCTAGTCCCATCGTAGCGTCTCCTAACGGACATCCATAACCACATTTCCCGGCCGAAATAACGTTTGTAATTGCCTCGGGCGGGGCCATGGAGACGGAAAATCACGCTTGCCGTTGTTAGTGATACGCTCGCTAGTGCCCGGCGGCCAGCGATGTAATCCTTTACCACCAAGTGATTCGCCTGGCGCTATAAAAAATGATGGATCGATCGATCGATCGAGCAGGTCGATCTGTCTCGTCTTTGCCGGACAGGTTTGCACGTTCCTGGTCCAATCAACGCTCGTAGGACAAGACCCTTTCTTTAGCTAGGGTTTCTAATAAATCGCATAAATATCTCACTGCCTTCTTTTTCAGCAAGTAATACTACAGTGGATGTGCACGGTGCACGTACCTGTGGATTAATTGGTTCCATTAGTGCAGCCGTGGCGACAGTGCTCCGCAGTACGTATGCCGTACCAGCTTTCGTTTTCTCCTTCCCAGATCAGTCGAGCAGGTTCCATGGACTCTGCCTCCATATACATGCATGCGTACACACGCATCGATGAGAGATGGACAGCTGAGATCAACCGACCGATCGACCAGAACAGCAATAAACAAGTACAAATGTCATTATACTGGTTTTTACTACATCTGATTTGACGTAGAACGGACCAATTAAGAAGGTGCAGACATGTTCAGAGTGCAGTAAATTGGTTAATGAGGCCGAATTAATAGGTGCGCACACAAACAGTTGTCTCAATTAAATTGGGCACTAGCTCATGTCTACGTCTTGGAATTATTGCAAATTATATATTTTGTAATGCTAACAGACAATAGAACACACGAGACACCAAGGTTTACAACACATCATAGGGTTCTTATTTTTATTTTTTGGGCAACCGAAGGCATTCCATTCATTACGGAACAAGTTGTTTACAATAATCTAGAAGACCAAGCTAAAAAATACTCTCTCCGTCACGCAACGTTGGACGTTTTTGCGAAATGTCGTACATTGTGGGACGTAGAGAGTAAAAGGTGGTGCGTCGAGGATCCTAATGGATCTGTTGGCACTCCTAGCGGCTACCTATGCAAGTGTGGGAGCAACTCTGCTGGCCCCTCGAGGAGTATGTTGAAACTTGACATCTTCAAAAATATTCCATACATCCCCGTAGACTAGTCATCCCCTCTTTCATGCAGATTTCAGATGTTATTGGCATCTGCAACATGTTGCTTGGCGTTTAACCAATGTTATCCTATTATCCGGTGTTGTGTTTTGTGGTAAATGTACCTTTTTTCTAACCATGCAGAACAATTGCACTTGATTTTTTTACGGAAAGAACTTTCAATCAATTCATGAAACATCATGGCAATGCAAAGAACATGAGAAGTAACGGAAACTACATCCATGCATGTGACCACCTAGTAACGACTACAAGCACTAGGGCGAGCTGAAGGCGCGCCGCCATCATCGTCTCTACCTCACATGAGTCGGGCAAACCTTGTTTGTAGTAGACAACCAGGAAGTTGTCGTGCTAACGCCTAAAGGACCATCGCACCAGAACAACAACTGTCGTTGACGAAAAGAAGCGTAGGTCGAAAGGATCCAACCTGTAGGCACGTGAACGCGGACGAATGAAGACCGGATCCACGCAGATCCACTGAAGACAGACGCCGACCAAACCCCGCGAGATCCGTCGGTTACACACCTCCACACGCCCTCCCATGACACGAGACACACCGCCAGGACGAGGGCCAGGTGGTGACAGTGTCCTGGACTAAGGGGTCTAACCTATACGGCCCGCAGTTCATGGGCCGGGCTTATGTCGCGCCGATCACTAAAAGGAAGGACTACCGAAGCTAAGAACCTCCGCGTAACCAAGATGGAAACCTCTGAAGACTTGGCGTGTACTTTAAGGATTGCTCTATAGCCGGCGTGTTGGCGCCCGACCATGTGTGTAACCTAGGTACCCCCAGCGCATATATAAGCCGAGGGGTTTAGTCTTTAGAAGCACGATTACCAACCTTAGGGTTTAGAACACAATCATATGATCTTGAGATAGATCAACTTGTACCCAGTACTCCATCATCGCAATATAATCAAAGCAGGAGTAGGGATTTTACTTCTTGGGGAGGGCCCGAACCTGGGTAAACACCGTGTCCCTTCTACCCCCGTTACCATTGTTCCTAGACCTACAGCTCGGGACTCCCTACCCGAGATCCGTTGGTTTTACCACTGATGGGTGGGGAGAACCTTATTTCATCTTCACGGAGCCGCCTCACCTTCTGTATAATTTTTTATAATAGCTAGTGCCTGCTCTTGAGTTGCTCTTTCGGTCGGAATAGCTGCATATGAATTTATTAAGGAAGAAATTGATTCTCCACCAAAGAAAAGGACGACCCCCATACAAGAGACACGACACAAACTAAAACGACCTAAGGATTACCAACTCAAGAATTGACGATCCACGACCAAACCTTTCATGATAGTACATCACAAGGAATGAAAAGCAAGAATCTTCCATCATAAGAGCCTAGACACCCGTAAGCTACAATGTGACCCCCAATGTGATTATCATGATGACAACAATCATAATAACAGAAGCACAACACATAGAAAGGGACGAAGGATCCTAAGCCTTGAAAATCATGCCACATGCACAAGACTAGCGCAACATCGCCAAACAAGGATGCCTGTCAACCCAACGCCGCTAGACCGGCTATCAACAAAAGCCGTAGAACAATGGTCGTGAGGGAGGGGTGAGTACCAACCGAAGGGAATAGGAGGAAGCACGCGAGCATCAAGGACGAAGTCCACCACGACGAAGACTAGGAAAAGTAGATACAACACAAGCGGAGCCACCCAAAGACCATGCGCATATCATGACCCAGCCAAACTGCTAAGAAAAAACAAATAGCGAAGCCTCTCATCAGTCGAAGACGGATCGAGGGGAGGCGTATGGTCCACATCCAGCGGATCTACTGTTAGATCTGTCTGAGGATCCGACCAACTGGAGGGGAGAGGTAGACGATGAGATAGGCGGGGAGAGGCCAGAGGCCTGACAAGAGGTAACAAAGCAGCTGTCGTCGACACCAAAACAAGCACAGACCATGGACGATCAGCTAGGAACGATGTCGCCACAACCAACTGCCGCAAGTACAATGAGAGGTGATAGTGAGAGGTTGGGAGACACTGCAGATGAGGGATCCATAGGAACATGGCAACAACATGTCAGACTTGGAGGGGGGATGGGTAACGGCGGGCCGCAACAACCTTGTCGTCATTGTCAATGCAATGGCCTCACGTGGTGGCGCTAAAAAAAAGGGATGGATGCAATGGAGGCTAAGGTTATGGGATGGAGGTTTGTGGATGCCCGTTTGTGACTTATGAGTTTGTTTATCTGAATTATATATTGATTAGTTAAGATAATGATTTGGCCAATACTTACTCCCTCGTGTTAGTTGTGGAAGGTGACTATATAAGGCTTAATCGACCTAGATAGCTATTTTCGTTCAAATATTTTTTCTTTTGTGCTTACACGAATCCTAAGGTTGATTGTATTCTTCATTGAGTTTGCTTATTACAAGTAGTTATGTTTTTTCATGTTCAAACTTTTTTTCCGCGAATACGTAAAAGACTTGCGTATCATTGCACTGATAGAAAGAATAGATTATAGTAATTGCAGACGTGAGCTCGCAAGCACAAACACGACGGACGGGTGAGTGAGACAAACAAGCATAAACAAGATAAGGGGTGCGCGGTCCTAGAGAACTGCCCTAAATCTCACCAATGAGGTTGCCAAGTCCCTTGCCCCCCGCGCGAGCCCATGCTCGTCTTCCTTGATCTGCTCGACAAACCGCGTAAGTGAGGGTCGGTCGATGATGAGCACATGTCTGTTGCGGTGTTTCCAGAGCCTCCAAAGCAGTGAGGATGAAGATGATAGCAAGGCCACGTCGTAAGGCTGTCGAGGGATCTCGAATGGATGTGGCGAACCAGACGTGGAATTCCGAGTCCGAAAATGGCAGGTTGGCGGCGGAGCGGCACCACGCTAAGATCTCACGCCAAACTTACTGGGTGAAGGAGCAGCAAGCGAGCATGCGGCATACCACGGCGTGCCAGCCTATCTGCCGTCCATCATCGTCCCTGGTAGGCGAGCCATAATGTTCAAACATTACATTATTAGCTGCGATAATGGTTACATCATCCACCAATGTTCAAGGAAGAAGATTGGCAGTACATCAAGCTTGCAAAAATGTTGATTGAGGAGTGGACGCATCTAATTGCAAAATTTCTAGTTTGTTGTCAGAGTTCTCTGGATGGACAGATAATGGTCCCTCGCGTTTCCGTGAGACAGGAGGAAGCTGCCGATCGCATGCCTGCCGCGCAGCTCCACGCACCGGGAGGGGGTCACCGGAGATTCGCCTGCCTCCCACCCCCACGGGCCACGATCCCGCGCCACCGCCGCGGTGCCGCCCCCGCGCCGGCAGCGTAGCGGCTCGCGCGGACGCGCCACCCACGCACGCTTCCACGCGGGGCCCAGGCCCCCGGCCCCACCCCCACGGGCACGCACCGCGGTGCGCTCACCGCCTCCAGTCGCGCCGCGCCAGGTGGTGCCCGGGCATCGGGCCGGCCCGGTCAGAACAGAGCGCCCGGGGTGCCATGTGCGGACCGGACCTGCCGTGCCGTTCTAGAGGCTTCTTCCGATCCCGAAGCAACAGACTCGCACGACGTGACGGCTCGCTAATTAATCCCCCACGTCGCTTTCCTCCGCTCTTCCCGTTTTGCCCCTCTCGGCCCGTGAAATATTGTTTGCCGGACCGGGAACCCGAGGAAAGGAAAGTATCGGGGGCTCCTTTTTTGCATGAAAGGACGCGTGCGACCCTCTTTTTGCGGACACGCACTTGACGGTGTCCACTTCTCCAGTTTTGGGTAATACCACTGCGGTCTGCTCTTGTTTTAAGCTTTTTATAATTAATACAGGGTATAATCTTTGCCCAGAAGAGAGGAGCAGGGGCAGTAATTGAAAAATGTTCCCTGCAGTTGTTGTGATTAATTAACAAAAGCAGTGCACGTCATGTATGGTAGTTGAACATATTCCCATGGAAGAAGTCCAGTTTTGTTGCAGCCATGTTGCACTAGCACATATCTATGGCTGGGAATGGATACCAGCACATGGCTTGGTTAAGATAGTTCAATTCTAAACTTTGAAAAAAGATAGTTAATTCCACGCCAAAAAAAGGCTGAACCAACTCAATTTATTTTAAATTAAGTTTAATAAATTGATTTTTAGAAAGAGACCGAGCTAGAAACAACACATAAACACGACAATGACTTGATGAAGATGCATATTCAGAGACCATCTGGAAGGAATGTGGTACATAAATATGTTGGCGTCTGTTGTTCCGCATGTCACTCTCTCAATAAAACCGAGGGTTGTAAAATATAATGCAGCATTTCATGATGCTGCAGTACTCAATAATGAATCCCAATCCAAAGAACCACACTATCCATTAAACTTGACTTGTCAAAAATATAGACATGCTTACTTCAGAAATGGGTTCAAAGAAGCATCAAAATAATACACTAATTAATTGGTGTGTAAAATGCTAATATGTCAGTAGAACACGAGGTTGTACCGTTTTGGAACACACTATTTTTTCAATTTTAAAAACATAGAGACGCAGATGCTCACCTACACAAATGAACACTCACCCATATATGCACTGCACACCCCATCCATATAAGCAACTTTGAGAGAATGGACTAGCAGATATTTGGATTGACGAAGTCATTATAGACGTCTCATAGTTGACGGACACACCATACTGTTGAAAGAATATTGGCAGAAAGCCTAAAATAATTTTAAAAAATAGGACCACATATAAATTTTTATGACACGATACACAAAAATGGATCGTACTAGTTCAGATGACCACACGAGCCAGCGCATACACACTCCCAACAAACTCATAAATACGTACATCACAGGCCTCTTTCACCCCATGAATGATCCAAAGCGACGACGTAGTACAACAATGTGCAAGTGGCAAAATTTCTTGTCGTGACCCCAGGAGGCAAGACCCCCAGGAGAGCCATTCCAGGAAATACCTCCATTTTGGAGGGGTCAAATCGCAAATCCGGCCGGCTATAAGAGAGGCGCGAAGGGGGTCGGCTTAACCACGGGAGTATTAGATTAACCCGTCCCTCTGGTCTACCTCGAGTTAAGCCACACCCTCACCCACTGAGCAAGGCGGAGGAGGAGGAGGAGGAAAAATAATTATACCCGGAAAAGGACAAAGGAATCGCGCCACCGCGGGGAGGAGGAGGAGGAGGCCGTACGGCGCGGCCGCCCGCCGTCGGATCTGCGCCGGCGACTGGTCCGGCCGCCCGAGGAGGAGGTGGCGGTGTCGCTCCGTCCCGCTCCCCGCCTTCGAGCGCCCAGATCCGCCGTCCCGCCGGTGAGTCCTGCAACCTCGCCTCGCGCTGGGACAGTGGGATGGACGCTGTAGTCCGACGGGGATAGTGCGGACTCGAGACGTCTCTCGGACGAACTGGAGCTATGCGTGCAGCTCCTGCGGAAATGCGCATCGGCTAGAGATTTCGCCTTTGTTTTGCCCTCGTGTGCGGTTTAGCGCGCGATTTCTCGGGCCATCGTCCGAGGGTTTCAGTCTCTTAGGTTCTGAGCTGTGGAGGATTTGAGAATGGTTGTGATGCGTGCGTGGTGCTGCGTCCTCTGTTACTTTTGTTGGTTTTGCTCAGTCGAAATGCGTGGGATTTGGGGGTTCGTCTAATCGATTGGGAACACGCAGGATCCATGCGCGGGTTCGTACTTTTAAGCCGTTTACTCACGAATTTTATCGTGTCGAATTGGTGGGAGTGAGTGTGGTACTGCGGGGTTCTATCCGAGCTCCTGCTTTGTCGTTTCCCTAGTATTCTCAAACCATCTAGGTGATCTGAACAATTTGATACATGCAGCGAAGAGGACCTTTTTCTGGTGTAATTCTGACAAACTTGTTTTAATCTGGGTACGACCGATTGTTTTGCTGTGTATGTTTTGGTGAGGGATAGTTGTGAGTTCAGTAAGAATCTCTGAAATTTTAGATCTACCTATGGCTAGTGAACTATACCGACTGAGATCAGTTTAGGAACAACTATTTGCTCTCTACCACTGCCTGCAGATCTACTACTGTTTATTCCTCTATCTGAGTGATGGTTATGGTGATTTTTTATTAGTTCAGGATAAGGCGATATCCTCTCTTATATGAACTAAAAAAAAGTTTATCATATACAGCCATGAATCATGATCATAAGGATTGTTTGTTGTCATGAGAAGCTGTTTTCAGTTTTGATTGTTCTATTCCTGCCAAGAGTGGGAGCTAACCTTCTATTTGTGAGTTGTATGCATGCTTATGTCTGAAATTCTAGATATTTGTATCAAATGATGATACTGTATGAATGAAGTTGAGATCTAAAGCCTACTGTCACCATGGGACCGAAATATATTTATTCCTGTCTGGGGTTTATGGTTATTGATTAAGTGAAGATGTGGAATCTAGATGTAAGGGTGGAAGAATTGTCAAGTGTATTTAAACTTTAATATGCTTAACAACTACCCTGGGTGTATTATCTTAGTACCATTAAGAATTTTATGAAGCCATGCTATCGGCTATTGCTTGCTATGGTGCAAGACTTGCTAAAAGAACAGAAATACTGAAATGAGCAAACAAGAAGATCCAAAGAGGCTTTGTCTTGTGGCAGCAACTTCAGGCTATTTCATGGTCTGCTAGACTGTTTAACTCGAAAATTTGTAGAAACTCATGCCATTACCGTATAATAAGATGTCCTTCTGTTTTGCTTCTACGTCCTTCTCATCAGGATATATGTCTGCTGTACTTCCAAAAAATTTCCTGGTTCTACATGTCTAAAAATTTATATCTAGAAAGCTTATCTTGTGCAAAACCTACGTTATTCATGGTTCATTTTTTCTTTCTTATGCAGGGTATCTACCACTGAACTGTGAGATAAAGTGCTTTCAGTTGATGCAAGAGGGTGTGCACACATCTTCATCTATGGCCTACTATTGATTGCTCTGCAGTGATCAGTTTGAAGTCTTCTTTCTTCCTCTTGCTACGAGTTTTCTTGCTTCTCTGGTGGGCTACAGGAGAGGTGGAAGCAGATAAAGGCAGACAGGCAGCTCAGCCATTCTATGTCCAGGGACTTGGATTGTCCTGTTCAGACACAGATGGCTGTTGCAGTCCTGGATCGGAGTTTCAGCAGTGACTATCCTGCAAGTAGCAAAACTGAGGGGAGACCTTTGAGCTGGAAGAGAGTTTTTGTTCAAACTGATAATGGTTCTGTCCTGGGCATTGAACTGGAGAGGGGAGAAAATGCGCACTCTGTGAAAAAAAAGCTGCAGATAGCTTTGAATGTTTCCACAGAGGAGAGCTCACTGACCTTTGGTGATCTTGTTCTGAACAATGATCTCAGCAATGTCCGCAATGACTCGCCGTTGCTCCTCACAAGGAATCAGATGCACCGGAGCAGCTCAACACCTTGTCTCTCTCCTACTGGAAACGGCGTGCAACAGCGAGACCGTAGTGGACCCATTGCTATCCTTGGATGTTCAAGCCCTTCCCCTCAGATGAAACAGCTTGCTAAGGATATTGTCAAAGCCATAAGGAATGATGTTGACCCAGTAGCTGTTAACAGTGGGATGGGTGGTGCCTACTACTTCAAGAACATTTGGGGTGATCATGTTGCAATTGTAAAGCCAACTGATGAGGAACCATTTGCTCCAAATAATCCTAAAGGCTTTGTAGGGAAGACCCTTGGACAGCCAGGCCTCAAAAGGTCTGTACGAGTTGGTGAGACAGGGTTCAGAGAGGTTGCTGCTTACCTCCTTGACCATGGCAACTTTGCAAATGTTCCTCCAACCATGCTGGTCAAGATCACACACAGTGTGTTCAATGTGAATGCCACTGTTGGCTGCAATCATAAGATGTTCCACAACAAATCACAGGCTGTGAGCAAGATTGCATCATTGCAGCAGTTCATCCCTCATGATTTTGATGCCAGCGACCATGGGACATCAAGCTTCCCTGTATCTGCTGTGCACCGGATCGGCATTCTTGACATCAGAATCTTCAACACGGACAGGCATTCGGGCAATCTTCTGGTCAGGAAAGTTGGTCCTGGGTCTGACAATTTTGGTGTGCAGACCGAACTCATTCCTATTGATCATGGTCTTTGTCTGCCCGAGTGTCTAGAAGACCCTTACTTCGAATGGATTCACTGGCCACAAGCATCCATCCCTTTCTCTGAGGAGGAACTTGAATACATTGCAAAATTGGATCCTTTAAAAGATGCTGAGATGCTACGGATGGAGCTTCCCATGATCCGCAAGGCATGTCTGCGGGTGCTGGTGCTGTCAACAATATTTCTCAAGGAAGGTGCAGCATTTGGCCTCTGCTTGTCCGAAATTGGAGAGATGATGAGCAGGCAGTTTACTGGGAGGAAAGAAGAAGAGCCAAGTGAGCTTGAGCTTCTTTGCATGGAGGCAAGGAAGTGGGTCGAGGACAGAGAGCTATTTCTTCCAGAAGCCGGAGTTGAAGACGACGATGATGACTTCACCCAGTTCTCTCTTGACGGCGAGGATGATTCAGATGCATTTGAATCACCCTCATTCAGCAGGTTTGGTCCCATGAAGGCAAGCCACAGGAATCCACTGTCAAAGCTAGCCGAGTGTGATGAGGAGGAGGATGATGAGAAGGAGATGGTCAAGGATGACTCCGACCCCTTGAACGGTATGTTTCCTAAGCTGGTCCCTCCCGTCTCAAAGCTGTCCGCGTTGCTGAAGGGGTTTGGTTTCCATGGGAAAGCTAAGCCCTACCACGGAGGCATTCCGAAGACGAAGAGCAAGGTGGCTGCTAAAACTAACTATAGTGGCGAAGGTAGTATGTATCAGTCTGGAAGCAGGAGCGCGAATGAGATGCTCCCTCCCAGCGCCAGTTTTGTGAAGCTGTCGGACATGGGCTCCGAGGAGTGGACTGCGTTCCTCGACAAGTTCCAGGAGCTCCTCCCGAGCGCCTTCCAGGCACGGAAGCACGCGGCTGGCGCCGGCCCGCGCCCGCTGCAGAGGCTGGGAACTTCGTGCCAGTTTTGAAGGTAGCAGTTCGTACCCAAAGGTAATGTAGATGCAACCCAGGTGTGCAGGTGTTTTCTTCGCGGCAGCCGGAAGCAGCCCTATGCTATGCGCCTGTAGGTGTGTGTTTGGACTACGGATCGTGGAGAGGAGAAGATAGAGGTGGTTCGATAAAAATAAAGACCGTCCCCTTGACATGCGATCTTCCCGCAGAGTGATGTGTCTTCGTGTCTGTGCATAGCTTTAGTTTTTGACATATGGAATGGTTTGTTCTTTCTTTCGTCTGTATATATACGAAGTACTCCTCCTACCTCGCAACGCCGGGCTCCATCACGGCTGGTGGTGCCCGGCGGTGGTCGTGTTGAGTGTTGTCGGCGCCGCCGCTGTTTCGGCTTTGCCACTGTACCATTTCCGAGACGCTTACCATAATAATAATATAGTATTATGAATATGCACCTGGATGTTGCTACGCATGTGCACATATATTGTCACCTGTTTACATCTGCGTGTCTACTTCTCTGCTTTGGCGCTTTTGATGCGTGAGTCGTTATGAGAACGTGGGATAGTACGTTGATGTGATACGAGCGAATGGTCTGGAACTTGGTTCGGGTAGTGTCAAGGGGCCCCGTGCCATGTGCCGTAGAAACTTGCGGGTTGGCTGGTTCCACCGTCAGTGCGGACTGACGACTTCCCTCAGATGACCAGATGTCGACATGTCTGGTAACGGAAGCACAAATCTATTGACCCTGTACCCTGCCCGCGACGTATGCACTAGGGAAGTTTGGACTGGACCCTGGGAGTGTCGTCAGTCTGGTGTTTTCTACACCTGAAGTGACTTCTCCGAGTCCTTCTTTTCTCGTCAGGTTAGGTGGCCGGTCCGTGTCACACGGCAGAGTGAGACCGTCCTCTTCAGTGGAGGTCGCTTTCCTGCATCTGGACTGTGAACTACAGATAAAAACTAGACGGAAGAAGTCCAAGCCCATCACGTACTGGATCAGAAAACTTCAAGCGAGCATGGTCGTGCGTGCAGTCGTGCAGAAGACGACGTCCGTCGCTCGGTCCAGGTATACAGGATAACAGCAACAGGTGTCCCGGCGTCTCGCTCTCACCACCCTGATGTGGCTGCCTCCCAATGCTTCGCTGCCGTGCGATCGTCTACTCCGATCGCCCCGTTCCTCTATTATTGGCCGGCCCTGTCGCTGTCACGGCGCGGCGGCGGCATGGGGGGTTGGCGTGGTCCGGTTCGCCACGGCTGCTATTGGCCGGCCGAGAGCGCAGATGCGGGCACGCTGGCTGGCTGCTACGGCAAGGCAAGGCAGGCAGGCATGCTAGCTTCCTCTTTTCGTTGGGTCTGGAAGGATCTGAGCCCTGAGATGGAAGCAACTATGATGATCGGAGCTCGGATACGTGTAACAGCTGCGATGGGCTGACCACCTTGGTCTCAACTCTGAACCCGCAAAGCATTTATTTCTTTACGGCGAGGAAGGAGAGCGCATACTGCTTGCCACAGCCACGTGCTGAAACCTGAAGTAGCATCATGAGTTCTATTCTCTGCAGCTTCAGAGATGCTGCTGCTGACAGATTACAGACGTCACTACCCCTCCAAGCACGGCGCAACCAAAACTGCTCATCCAACTCACCTCGATCGATCCGTTCCATTGATCGATCGAGGTTCAGAAATGGGCTCTACGTGCGGCCCGGAGGGTCCCTCCCTACTTAGCTAAGCTAACCATGTGCTAGCTAGCCTAACACCATCTGTGTCTATATCAATAGGAGTCGCATCTTCTCACGCGTGTGGACCGGCATCTAGCTAAGGCTTCTCGTCCGCGAGCTCATACAACGGAGCGTCGTTGTTGATGGGCCGCCGGCTGTGGACGTCCACGGAGACGGAGTAGTCCATCCTCAGCATGTCTGACGCCATGGCGGCCGCGTCGCCGCCGTGGTTATGACGATGGCCGGTTGCTCCCTGGAAATGAAAGCGCGACCATCAGTACATGGTAGGAATCGAAGTTGTATGTCGATTGTGATGTGGCCAGCGGCCAGCCATGTGCCGTGCAAATAATGCCTGTGATGCTGAATCATGTAAAGCGTGCGGCTGCTGCACTTGCCTCATCATGTACAAATTCAGCAGACCCATGACCTGCTTCTTGATTTGCTCCTGCAACAACAGAAATGGCACGTATCAGTTCATCATTCAGGGTCCAGTGGTTCACTGTCAGACAAAAAACAGTACAGCTAACTAATTGCCCTTCTCTACGCGGCCCATTTGCAGTACACTAATTACAGGTTCAAGTTTGGGTGCTGGAGTGGCAGATTTGACAAGAATCTTAACAGCACAAGTAAAGAACACCAGCTTGTTTAACTGACGAGGAGCACTGGCACTGTACTTTTTACTTCAGGAGTGAAAAAATAGAACTACCACTACTGTACCACTAGCAGCAATCAATCAGTGGCAAGAACCAAGAAGAAGCCTTTGCCTTTTTGCCGCGCCTCAGTTATTCTTTGGCGGATGAACTCTGGGAGTGCGGTAATCGGAATGGAGCGGCACTTGGCCGTCAAATTCGCGCCTGCCGCCGCCACTCCTCCTTTGCCCGGCACGTTCACCGCCTAACCCGACAACGGTGACCTCTACGGTTTTCTTCCCTCCGCGGGCACGGGCAGGGTTTGCACCTGTGTTCCTGGCTCCCACGGCCTCATCCCTCCTCGCCTCTCCGTGCCCTCGGTCCGCCATTGCCCGCCGTCCTCTCAGGTGCCATCTCCGGCCGGTCAAGGGTGCCGCGTCGTCGCCGAAGCTCCCCTGCATTTTCACGACCGAGAAGCAAGGTATCAGCACTACTCCGCCATTGCTGGCATTCACTGCCACTGACAGCGCCACCTGCACGCAGTGTGAGCGTGCCGTGGACAAGAAGTTATTGCGAAATTACTGCGTAGTACCGACCTTGTTGTTTGCTTCGGCGGTGGAGGCAGACAGGGAGAGCAGAAGCAGCAGGAGAAGAAGGCTCCCTGCGCGCCTCATGGTCTCCTCTACTTGGCAACAAAGAGCTACCTGCTGGCACCTCTGAACCGGACGAGCAGAGGGGAAAGGAGAGGTTTAGGTGACAGTGCAGGGGTTTTATATATGCCAAGGAGGCAGATTAGATCCATCCACACCACACTGATCAGCTCAGCTCCACCGCACACAGCTAGCGATGCTGGTCAAAGGGAGCTGCCGCATATTCAAACCCGGCACCGTCTGACGCGCCCAATATCAAACTGCTGTGTGTGCGCTTTCCCGTTTCTTAATCCGCGGCCTGTCGCCCCCGCGCGCGCGCTTGCACCGATGCCCTGGTCCCGGCCATGGAGGACGTACAGAAAACCTCGGGCGATCTCCGGTGCGCGCACGCACCGGCCATGCGGACAGGGGAGGGGTACGTGCCTCCCCCGCCGCCTCGGCGCGGCCGATGCGGACGGAATTGGAAGGCGGGGGGCTTGTTCTTTTCTGTCCCTGGGAATGCGCCGTCGTGCGCGCGCGCCACGGCGAGGCGTGTTTCTCTCTGCAGTAGCGTGTCTTCGGATCGAAGGAGCTTGCGTGCGTGCGTGGGGTGTGACTGAGAAAACAATCGTGTGTGGGATTCGGGTTCCGATGGCGCTGTTTTGGTGCTTGCAGGGAGATCTCTAGCTGCGGTCTCGGATTCCTTCGAATCACACGTCTGGCGTGTTGCTACCAGTAGGCAACCAACGTACGTTCGCATTCGCTAGTTTCAGCATTTCTTTTAGTTGGCTTAGTTTCAGCCTGGCGGAGCAATATACTCCCTCCGTCCGAAAAAGCTTGTCCCTCATTTGTGCTAGATACATCTATTTGAGGGACAAGTTTTTTCGGACGGAGGGAGTACAAGTTAGAGCATCTACGACCAGAGTTGCCTAATTCGATGCCGGCCCAATATACGTCGCGTCTACTGACAGTGACCGACCGAACCTTAAATGAGCCTAACCACAACCTCTACTTTCGAAACATCAAATACATACAAACACTTGAACGTGGATCGTAGTTAAGAATGCATAATCGTAATATAGTGCAAACGTAAAAATTGTTCATAGTGCATAATTGAAAAACTAAAAGCAAAGCTTACTGATTTTTCAATGTTTTAAATAGCGGGCTATGAAAAATAGCCGCGGGCCTCCAAATCAGCTATAGTGGGCTATTTGTGAAGGCGACCATTTAGCGGCACCCTGCTGAAAATGCTATAGTTGAGTTATAGCCGGCTATTTAAAACTATGATTTTTAGCATGGATCCATAAGATCATTCAGAAGTTGCATATGCACTTGTTGATATCGTTGTTGTCGATGCATCTCCAGAAAGTTTGTAATATGCTCCGCCTTTTGTTCCGGGAGGCGGATCTAATTACCGGGCTTCTCAAAATCATGTGTGCTGGCTGCCCCTTCACCTCATCCTCGACAATCATGTTCTGCAAGATTACGCAACATGTCATGAGCTGCCAAAGTGTCTCCGCTTAGCACAACATTGCAGCTCCACAAACAATAACCCGATAAGCTTGAAGCATTCTGAATGCCTCTCCACATCATTCTTAGTTGTCTCTTGCATTGTTGCAAAGTGGCATTGTTTGTTTCCATGGGATCGGATATGGTCTTCATAAACGGCGCTTATTGAGAATAGATACCATCAACAAGGTAGTATCCCATGTTCTGGTTGTGCCTGTTGACAGTGTAGTTGCACGCCGGAGCTTCTCCATCACAAAGTCTCTTGAACAAAGGAGATCGTTGGAGCACATTGATGTCACTGCACAAACCAGCATGAAAAAGAAATCATGCCAATTCCACAAGTCCTTCAATGCCACCTATTCAGTTATGATGGTGGCTTCTTTGACGTGACCTTGGTATTGCCCACACAAATCTTTTTGGGCAGTTCTTCCATTGCCAGTACATGCAGTCAACTGAACCCAACATAACTGGGAATCATGCTCCAATTGCCAACAATTTTTTTGTGTCCTCCACAGTTGGCTCTCTCAGGTACTATGGTGCAAACACCTTCACCACATTGCGTGTAAATTGCACTGTGGTGTTCAGGACCGTGGTCTCTCCCATCCAGAATTTAGTATCAATTTGCAGCCTTAGCGTAAGCAAGCATCCTGAGAGTAGCCGTGCATTCCTACAGAGAAGAGAAAGAAAGTTGTCCACAACAATCCCTCCCTAGCTTGAAGTTGTCATCAACCTTCTCCACGACAGTCACTACGCGCAACAGCAAATCTCTGCTCATCTGGAAGGGAAGTCAAAAGAAACCTTCGTGGTATGTTGGTTCCATTTTGAAGTAGTCCTGCACCGACAATCCTATCCCAGGAATAACTCTCCGACCCTTTATGAAACCCTTAGTTTAGTATGTGCTCCTTTGCCTTCTCCACTTTCTCCTGGATGCTCATCAACATCAGCATTTTAGCATCTTCATCGTCCGATTCCAACGAATCTATGAACTCGTTGAATATGAATTCGTCGAGGTCCGTGTTTTCATAGCCATCATTCCACGATGAATCCATCGGTGACCTAGAAATGGCCAAAAGAATAAAAAAACGCTCAGACATTTCATCAAACACATAGACCGCGAGGTGTATATCCGGGGGAGTTGGACGTACCGGGCGGCGTTCGGTGGCGGCGACCTTGACTAGTTGCAGCACGGTCGGTGGCAATGTGGGTTGGATCCTTCGGTGATGAACAAGCTGTGGGTTGGAGACGACAGTGGAGCAACGGTGGTGGTAGAACTCCGGTGGCGGCTATGCGGACGAGGGCGAAAGAGAGAAGGAACAGGACTGGCCGGACAAGGAGGAGGGACATCTTCAAGCGAATGGGTGCTGGCCCTTGCAGTCAGTCCTACATGGCGAGCACGTCTAGGCGTCCCCATATCCGCCTCAGATATGGGTCGGGTATGGGGAGTGCCGGCAGCCCGGGCATTTGGGTCGGATTTGCCAGGTCCGGTTGGGTGGTTGTTTTTTGTTTGGACAGTGACCGAATAGGCCGCCCGGACGTTTGGGACGGATATGAAGGCTCCGGTTGTAGATGCTCTTACGCAACCAATTTTGTCATGTCGGTGCCAATGTGCGCTACCAATTGTGTATAATGGACAAAAAATGCCTGTATTTGGATAATACTTCAAGTAATTATTGGCATGAATATGCCCCTTCATCTACTCCCATTCATTTTTCTTGAAAGCAAAATGTCAACAATTATTGGGCGGAGTTTTTTTTTTCTTAGCGACAAACCCATGGGACATGAGGCGGATCTCAGTACTTGCAAAGTTGCAATGCATCATCGTGTATTCATGGAGCGTGATCGGACTCAAACAAAACATACTCCGTATCTCCGAACCACAACATTTCGAGAAGAAACTACGATTTGTCGTGCTCGGGTTCCACTGGTTGAGATCATTGCTCGGCCATCGACATATTTTTCTTGCAGTGCGATCTGCATCTGCATGTTCCGGTGGCGAGGCTGATTGATTAGAGTAGAGTACGTGCCTGATTAACTAAAACTAACGTAAAGCTTTGTAGTTACCCAGGCAGGGGCCATGTTACTTAACAGTCAAGATTCTTGGCCTAGTAGGCAGTAAATTATGCCCTAATGTCCGTTTGTTTTTCTCTCAGCTACTCTAGACGATATCCCCCGGTCAAAGATATGTCCATGCACCATCGTGCTGGCCGGATTAACAATGGGCGCGTTGGATCAAGCGAGGGTTAGCGCATGAGATGGCCCGAGATTGTCGTGCACTGGGTGTGGAGCCTGTTAGCACGCGCGTCCCTACTTGGAAGTGTCCTGAATCCTGATGGACGTCGATGGGTCCATAGCTACCATGGTTGTTGGCCTTTTGCTGCGCCTGTCAGAGCCTGAACCCGGCCGGCCGGCTATGGCGACTCTCTCGGCCACACGAGCATGAATTCGCTGGCTGCATCGGTAGTGAATATTTTTCTGATGTATGGGGTCCAGCTCCTCTCTCTGTAAGCAAACATGCATACTATGTAAGCTTCATTGATGATTTTAGCAAGTTTACCTGGATTTATTTACTTAAGAAACCCTCCGAAGTGTATCAAGTTTTTCTTGATTTTCAACAGTATGTTGAGCGCCAATTTGGTCGCAAAATTTTCACCATGCAAACTGACTGGGGTGGTGAATATGAAAAATTGAACAGTTTCTTTCAACGTATAGGCATTGTTCATCATGTGTCATGTCCCCATGCTCATCAACAAAACGGTTCTGCTGAACGCAAACACCGTCACATTGTTGAAGTAGGCCTTGCTCTACTTGCCAACGCTTCTATGCCTCTCAAGTTTTGGGATGATGCCTTCATCACAGCTACCTTTCTTATAAACATGCTTCCTACCAAAGTCCTCAATTTTGGCACTCCCAGTGAAAAACTTCTCCAAATCACACCCAATTATGAGCCTCTCCGTATCTTTGGTTGTGCTTGCTGGCCCAACCTTCGTCCATATAACAAACATAAACTCTCTTTCCGATCCAAACGGTGTGTTTTTCTTGGATATAGTCCTCGTCACAAAGGTGTTAAATGCCTTGATGTGACCACCGGTCGTGTCTATGTTTCTCGAGATGCTGTCTTTGATGAGAATGTTTTCCCATTTGCTTCTCTTAATCCTAATGCTGGTCGACGTCTCCGTGAAGAAATTCTTCTTCTTCCACAGGATAACTCATCTTCGGCATGTATGGATAGGGGTGTGCATACTAATGATCATTATTTGCGTCTTGTTCCTGCTGTTAATCCTCCTCAGGTTGCTGTCAACGAAACCCCGGTTGTTTCAGCTCAAGCATCTGGTCAAAATTCTGAGGAAAATGCATCACATAGCACATCAAATAACGCTACACAGCAGGAGAACAGGACAACATGTGTAACAGGAGATATGAGCAATCCCGAGGCTGATTTTGGTTCAGATTCTCCTCTGGGATCCATGCAGGCAGATTGCAGCAACAACACTCCCCTCGTCAGTACGTCAGGCGCGCAATCCCAGGAGGATCTCGGCGCGTTGCATGCGCCAGCAGCCGACAGCCCCATCAGCGTGGGTGTTGGAAATATGCCCTAGAGGCAATAATAAAATGGTTATTATTATATTTCCTTGTTCATGATAATTGTCTATTGTTCATGCTATAATTGTGTTATCCGGAAATCGTAATGCATGTGTGAATACATAGACCACAACATGTCCCTAGTGAGCCTCTAGTTGACTAGCTCGTTGATCAACAGATAGTCATGGTTTCCTGACTATGAACATTGGATGTCATTGATAACGGGATCACATCATTAGGAGAATGATGTGATGGACAAGACCCAATCCTAAGCATAGCACAAAGATCATGTAGTTCGTTTGCTAGAGCTTTTCCAATGTCAAGTATCATTTCCTTAGACCACGAGATCGTGTAACTCCCGGATGCCGTAGGAGTGCTTTGGGTGTACCAAACGTCACAACGTAACTGGGTGACTATAAAGGTACACTACATGTATCTCTGAAAGTGTCTGTTGGGTTGACACGGATCGAGACTGGGATTTGTCACTCCGTATGACGGAGAGGTATCTCTGGGCCCACTCGGTAATGCATCATCATAATGAGCTCAAAGTGACCAAGTGGTTGGTCACGGGATCATGCATTACGGTACGAGTAAAGTGACTTGCCGGTAACGAGATTGAACAAGGTATTGGGATACCGACGATCGAATCTCGGGCAAGTAACGTACCGATTGAGAAAGGGAATTATATACGGGATTGATTGAATCCTCGACATCGTGGTTCATCCGATGAGATCATCGAGGAACATGTGGGAGCCAACATGGGTATCCAGATCCCGCTGTTGGTTATTGACCGGAGAGTCGTCTCGGTCATGTCTGCATGTCTCCCGAACCCATAGGGTCTACACACTTAAGGTTCGGTGACGCTAGGGTTGTAGAGATATTAGTATGCGGTAACCCGAAAGTTGTTCGGAGTCCCGGATGAGATCCCGGACGTCACGAGGAGTTCCGGAATGGTCCGGAGGTGAAGAATTATATATAGGAAGTTCAGTTTCGGCCACCGGGAAAGTTTCGGGGGTCACCGGTATTGTACCGGGACCACCGGAAGGGTCCCGGGGGTCCACCGGGTGGGGCCACCTATCCCGGAGGGCCCCATGGGCTGAAGTGGGAGGGGAACCAGCCCCTGGTGGGCTGGTGCGCCCCCCTTGGGCCTCCCCCTGCGCCTAGGGTTGGAAACCCTAGGGATGGGGGGCACCCCACTTGGCTTGGGGGGGAAGCCACCCCCCTTGGCCGCCGCCCCCCTTGGAGATTGCATCTCCCAGGGCCGGCGCCCCCCAGGGGCCCTATATATAGTGGGGGGGGGGGGAGGGAGGGCAGCCGCACCACAGCCCCTGGCGCATCCCTCTCCTTCCCGTGACACATCTCCCTCCTCCCGTAGCGCTTGGCGAAGCCCTGTCGGAATCCCGCTACTTCCACCACCACGCCGTCGTGCTGCTGGATCTCCATCAACCTCTCCTTCCCCCTTGCTGGATCAAGAAGGAGGAGGCGTCGCTGCTCCGTACGTGTGTTGAACGCGGAGGTGCCGTCCGTTCGGCGCTCGGTCATCGGTGATTTGGATCACGACGAGTACGACTCCATCAACCCCGTTCACTTGAACGCTTCCGCTCGCGATCTACAAGGGTATGTAGATGCACTCCTCTCCCTCGTTGCTAGATGACTCCATAGATTGATCTTGGTGATGCGTAGAAAATTTTAAATTTCTGCTACGATCCCCAACAGTGGGGCCCTCCAGCCGCGCCACCACGGCCCGGTGCGGCTCACCGAGCGCCACGCGCGCGATGGATGGGCCGGTGGCCGACCAGACGACAGGGGCGGGACCCAGCTTGAACGCCCCGCCCCGCGCGACAGAGCGGGCGGCCAACAAGGGCGCTGGAGCACCGACCGCGAGGGAGATCTCTCGGATCTGGAGCGATGGGGTGCAGCGGATCCGGCTAGATCTTCTGTGAATAGGGATTCTGCTGACTCTTCAGGATCTTTTGTGCCTTCCACTCCTGCACCACCTCCTGTTGTTGGAGTTCAAACTAGGCTGCAAAAAGGTATTCGAAAACCGAAACTATATACCGATGGTACTGTTAGGTATGCCCTTCTAACAGCGACAGGAGAACCCAAGAATCTTTCTGAGGCTCTTACTGATCCAAACTGGAAACATGCTATGCAAGATGAATATGATGCTCTTGTTGCTAACAAAACCTGGCATTTAGTGCCTCCTAGTTCCACTAAAAATATCATTGATTGCAAATGGGTTTATCGCATCAAGAAACATGCTGATGGCACTGTGGACAGGTACAAAGCACGTTTTGTTGCAAAAGGATTCAAACAGAGATATGGTATTGACTACGAGGATACTTTCAGTCCTGTTGTTAAGGCTGCCACTATCAGGATTGTTCTTGCAATATCAGTTTCTCGAGGCTGGAGTTTAAGGCAACTAGATGTGAAGAACGCGTTTTTACATGGTGTTCTGGAAGAGGAGGTTTACATGAAACAACCACCAGGTTTTCAGTCTTCCGCTAATCCAAATTATATTTGCAGACTTGATAAAGCATTATATGGTCTGAAACAAGCTCCTCGAGCTTGGTACTCTCGCCTGAGTTCCAAGTTACACACACTGGGTTTTCTTCCATCCAAAGCTGATACTTCATTGTTCCTTTTTGATAAGCCAGGACTCACTATGTTCCTCTTAATTTATGTTGATGACATCATTGTTGCAAGCTCCTCTGATTCGGCTATATCAGCTCTCCTTCATCACTTAAGTTCGGATTTTGCTCTCAAGGATCTTGGCGATCTTCATTATTTTCTAGGTATTGAGGTTCACAAACAGTCCAATGGGCTGCTTTTAAGTCAGGAAAAATATGCTACAGACTTACTGGCTCGTGTTGGTATGCGTTCTTGCACGCCATGTCCAACACCCCTCTCCACTACAGAAACATTACGCTTGACAGATGGATCTCCTCTTGGATCTGAGTATGTTACACATTATAGAAGCATTGTTGGGGGACTCCAGTATCTGACACTGACTCGCCCTGATCTTTCTTTTTCAGTTAATAAGGTCTGTCAGTTTCTTCGTGCTCCTACTACTGCACATTGGACTGCTGTTAAACGCATTTTGAGGTATATTCAGGGCACAAGTAAGGTTGGTCTTACTTTCCAGCGGTCCAGCTCCACCCTTCTCAGTGCCTATTCCGATGCAGATTGGGCAGGTGATCTGGATGATAGACGCTCTACTGGTGGATTTGCTATATTTTTTGGGCCCAATCTTGTTTCTTGGAGTGCCAGAAAACAGCCTACTGTGTCCAGGTCAAGTACAGAGGCTGAATATAAAGCTCTTGCAAATGCCACTGCTGAGCTTATTTGGGTTGAAGCACTAGTTCGTGAACTTGGTGTTTCCCTTCAGGTGAAACCATGCCTATGGTGTGATAATCTTGGTGCTACCTACCTGTCTGCCAATCCAGTTTTTCATGCCCGTACAAAACACATTGAGATAGACTTCTGCTTTGTTCGCGAACGGGTTGCTCGCAAGCAACTTGATGTCAGGTTCATATCAAGCAAGGATCAGATTGCAGATGGTTTCACAAAAACATTATGTGTAAAAAAATTAGATGAGTTTAAACGTAATCTGAACCTCTCCCAGGTCTAGATTAGGGGGGGGGGGGGTAGAGTTATTGTACTATATGTATTGGGTATAGAGTAGTACTCTACCCCAATACGTATCCTCTTTGTATACGCCACCACGGGGGCTCTTCCCGTATATATAAACACGTAACCGGCTACCCCAAAGGGTACGTCTGTTCACCCCAAAATCAGCAGATCTGATTGAGAGGTTTGCACGGTTGGAATTACTTGCAGTGTCATATATGGTCTCCAATTATGTTTTCGTTTTTCACTAAGAATCAGGTTCGGCAAAGGCTCTTTCTGTTTCACCATTTCAAGCTCCCCTGACTGCAGCACATGTATTTTCTGCGCCCACGGCTACGACTATGGGCTCAGCCCGCAAGCCGCAACCTTCGAACAACATGGCGACTCAGCCCAACATAGCACACGGCCCACCCGTGTATTTTCTTTTCTTCCACAAGCCATGGAAAAAGCGCTAAAAAGCCAAAAGCCATGAAAAAGAGTCATTTCTTATTCGGCACTTGAAAAATGCAAGTACTTCTGTCCCATGGGTTATTAGATGCGAAAATGCTATTCTGAGCTCGAGCTCAGATGAGCTCTGTATCTTAGCCATCAGCTCCCGCTAAGATTCGCACCGTCCAATGTATATTCATCTGTATTCGAAGTTGTATATGCGCCTCCCATGGCCCACTCACCTACCTCCTTTAATGCGACATTCGTCATCCCTCCGCGAGGCAGCTCACGGTGCGCCCGTCGTGGGCCACGGCTCAGCGGTTACGCCACAAACGGCGGTCAACCGACCGGCTCATTCATTGCGCACTCCAGCCAACGGATCCATCCCTTCGCCGGAAGTCTCGTTCCCCTCCCAATCCCTACACTTATCTTTCTTCAATCTCGCCGGTAAGAACCAGATCCGGAGACGATAACTACCTCCTCTTCGTCGTCGCAGCCCGACGATAAACTGCCACTGATTCCTTGCCCCACCTGCGGCGACAAGGTGGTCACCTTCACTACCGAGCCGAGGTACGCTTCTACAAGTACCTGCCGGGGCTGAGTCGCCATGGCTTGTCCCAGCCATAGGTACTGCACCAGCCTCTAGCCGTGCATACATCCACTTCCCTTCACCAGAGATCCAGGCGCGAACACAATCTCTTGGACGGCAGCCGGGCGGGGATTCAACCAGCTCATGTACGTGCCCAACCACAGCTTCAGCAGCCGCGCCCCCTTGCGCGGCACCTCACTGCTGCTCCACGGGCAGCCAACACGGTGCTGCTTGCCGGCACCAACGTGATCCTTTTCATCGCTGTGCTGTTCTTAATTTTCCTACAGCGCAGCAGTTAGTACCGTGTACAACGGTCCTGCACTAGGGAGAGTCGTCTACTGCTTAATTATCTAATTCCAGTTTGTTGCACGGACCTGTGTAAGCCGTCATGCCCTGTACCAAGCAGCAATGACCTGTTTTGCGTCATCCCCACTGCTATTTCGTCAGGTCACTGTATGTAAGCATGGTTATCTCTGAATAATATTCAGCTGTTCCTTTTATGACAGTGGTTGGGGCATTGCATTAAACAGTGTGTGAAGCCAAAGCGAATCCACATGGGTCAGGTCGGCACCCAGGCCATCAGCGAGCCCTTTGTCGCAAGGGTGTGCGCTGCCTGATTACATATTCTAGAGCAGTGCACAATCTTGCCACTCAATGAAATTACACATGATAAAAGTTTTTAAGCGGTCCGCCACAACACCAAGGCACGAGAGATGAATGCCAGTATCATCTAGCGCTTCCTTCAGCAACAGAGCATCAGTTTCCATGTAGACCTTGCCCATTCCTAAATCTGACGCCAAGTGAAGTGCAGCTTCAGCAGCCAGCATCTCTGAATGTAATGGGTTCAGCGCCCTCCCGAGACACGACTGTGCGGTGCCTGTTTGCCACCGCTAATTCAGTTGGCTTGTTTGGTCTCTGTTCTGTACGTGAGCATTTCTAGGAAGCTTAGGCATGTGTTACAGAGAAATTATAAGTTCAGATCTACTCATACATTTGTATTTATAGTACTACAAGAAAGAAGAAAAACAAAGATACAGCCTGATGGCATGGGAAATGCATTACAGACAACTCTCCGCTGCCCCCAACTGTTATTACTGTCCGCGCCCTCCGCTGCCCCCACTGAGTAGACCCACGCCTTCATCATCACCTGCTTGATCAGCTGATCATCAGCGCCATCGTGGGCTCGCCATCCTAGTAATCCTTTACGTAGACCACGACCCTCTACTGTTAATAGGCTGCATCTCAACCATGCTTTCTAAACCAAATTAAATTATAAATCATGAAAAAGTGAAAACAAAATTTGCAAAGACATGGGAATTGACCAGTCCTGAAGTACATGGATCCTGTCAGTGAAGCTCCCAGATAAAAGGTTCAATCAACTTATAAGTAAGCTATAAGCATAACAGCTGGTTCAAGCAAACGATTGGTGCTGGCTAACCTCAGTAACAAGTTTTGCGTTATCAACAATGGATAGAAGACAAACAACAAACTGGAGGAAAAAAATACATGTAAATTCAGTTGATGATTAATTGCATCCAAAGTTTGTGTGCACTGGAAGAATGTTTGTATAGGTGAGAGTATAGAATTCACACAGTACGATCCTATTTAAACACTAAAATATATTACATATATAGACATCACTTACAAGGCATACATACTCACTGAGAGTGATCTTCATACTCTTCCCCTTCAAGCTTTTGATAATCTTCTTCCTATCCTGAAATGCATTACCGTGTTAAATGGCAAAAGCACATTGGAAATAAGCAAGAAGGAAAATACTACTGAAAATGCACCGTGAGGAGGCTCCAATGTGCTTTTGCCATTTAACACGGTAAGCAAGAAGGAAATAAGCAAACTTAGTCAGATTTACACATAGTTTGAGAGGATGAGCATTGTGCACATTGGAAATAAGCAAGGAAAATACTACTGAATACGCAGCAAGCTCTAGATCCACGGAGTAGGGAACCGCTGGACCGTTCTTGCCGGACCAGCTATCGCTGGCTTTCCAGGTGCGTCGTGTGTACCTACATTTACATTGCGTCTGCTGCATTCTGTTTCGCAAATTCATAGATTCAGTCTTTCAGTTCATATATTCCTAGGTTCATAGATTCGAAGATTCAATCTTTACAATCAGCGGTACTTCTAGATTCACATATTCGAAGATTCAATCTCTACAATCAGCAGCACTTCTAGATTCACATTTCAACGGATTTTCTAGGGAACTATCTATCCACCGGGTTCCATTTTTGCCCACATCCATACTTTGGCAGACTGTATTTCTTACTCCAGTCAGTACAGCAGCAGAAGCATACTAAGATAATCGCATGATCTTGCTGAAAGTCAGTACAGCTTTCCAGTTTACTCAGTGGCTGGCCTTCCTGCTAGTTACTGCAGTAAGGCACTCCAAGCATGACCTCTCTGAATTGAGCAAGCAGACTGCGAATGAATCCTACAGGCTCTAACTGTACTATTTCTTCAGTCATGCCAACTATTTTATTCAGAAATCGCTGCATGTTCGATGGGGTAAAGTTGTTTGTTCACTAACCTCTGGTTCCATCCGGGCGCCTGAGGATCCATCCTCTCTGTTGACAGCTCCGATGTCGGCGGTGACCTCTCCCTTCCCTCCGCCGCGAAGATCTGCTCTTCACCGCTGTCTGCCGCGGCGCCGTTGGCCCTGCCACAACTTGGCCTTTCGCACGCACAGGGGCGGGGACCAAACTCTCCCCCACCTCCTCAAGCAATGCGGGAGAAAGGGATCCTCTTAGTCAACCAAGCCGGCCCTCTACAAATGGAGATGCGCCCGTCCAAAACCAAAAGATCAACGTACCAGCCAATCGGTTGCATCAGAAGCTTCACGGTGCCCCGCCGCCGGCGGTCCAGACCACTATCCCGCACTCCTCATCAGCTACCAAATGACCCTTGGGGAAGAAGACTCTCGCCCCTGCATTCAATTCGTCTCAGACGGAAAGCGAACGGATCAGACGGGGAGCCGCGATTCTGATCCACGGCTCACCTCGCGGCCGTTCACCTTTGTGTTAAAACTAGCCATTCTATTCCATCTCCGTGGCCCACCACCTACCCCTGTGGCGTACGTATTTGCAAACAGTGCCCAATTTCTGGCAGCCCACGACCACGCAAATAAAGAAATGGCCCAGATCCAGAAGCACACCGACGCTGCAGATATCGAGCGCATATGTGCTCGGGACTAGTTACTCCACGTTCTATTAGATGCCACTTCATTCCAGATATGTTCCAGTATTTTAGATCGCTCTGGTACATTCTGGATAGTCATGTTCCAAGGTAGAAAGTTCCTTATAATTTCATTGCTGAGTTTTTTTCTCTCTCGATGGTTCCTTGCGAGAATGAAAAACAATTTGCACAAGTTACACAGATCATGTACACAGAAGAGATCGTGCATGACAACCTATAATGCAAGATGGCTAACTGCTAAACTTCGGTGTAAACCTCCCCATGTCACTGTCATTGTTTGAAATGCTCTGTAGTTCTTTATGTTTATTGTCAGAACAAACAACAATTTGAACAAGTGGATCTGTTAGCGTATGTTTTTTTGCAGCTTCACATGTTATCAAATCTTTTTTAACATATTTTTTGAAAGCTTTGATCTTCCTCAGTTCATCACTAGTTGCGAAATTAAAGAATTGCATTCAAGAATAACCTCTTTTCGATGGTGCAGACAATGTCCATGCAAGGAGACATGGAGGGAAGGATGACATGGAGCGAAGTTGCTAAAACATTCAAGCTCTACACCGGCTGAAGCGCAACACCTCCAGCGCCAGCGCCGCCACCACCACCACCACCTGCTGCTGTGAGGCAGGGCAGTATGAAGGCCAAGAATTGAAAAATTGCAGAGAAAACCTCAACTACAAATGCCCAGACGGCGAGGTGGCCTCTTGTAGGTCCGGCGCCGCCTCCTCCAGCCCCGGCCTCCTGCTCTAGATCTTGCTGATGTTTGCGACAACCTCAGTTGCGGCATAGCACTCCCAAGACAAAGCCAACGCCCCCGCCAATGCAATGGCGGAGCTAGACGTAATCTATCAGGGGAGGGCCATACCTGCTCTGAAGATGGTTAGGTGGATGAAGACTACGGATGCCGGATGGAAATATCTCGACATACTCTGCCTGCTCTCTTGTTGCATTCCGTAGCCAGCAAAATGAGCTTGTAGTATTCAAGATTTTTCTTTCAAGTGCTAGTAATATTTTGGTAAATTAGTGCTGCTCGTATTTTGACCAAGCCAGCGTGACATGATTATAAATTTATAATCTTGACGATCACTTGTGTGATTTGCATGGACATGGCGTGCAGCTGTGCTTTCAGATGAGGCATCTTCCTCCACTGTCTAACGAACTTCCGTGCCTAAATGACTAAGGGCGACTCCAACCGGCCGACTCATTTCGTCAGTATGTCCGTTTGGGTCCACGAGGATAAAAATCACGGCCCTACGCGCAGACACAAACACATATTTTGTTCGTTACGTGTCCGCGTAGACATAGATCCGCCCTAAAATTATGTCGAATTTGCATTCACACGGACACAAAACAAACACGCCGTGTGTCCGCTTCGCGTCCGGCTCGGGCCTGCACGTTGGTCACCCAACCACCTTCCACTGGTCCTCCTTAATTCCACGTGTGCGAGTGGGCCTGCACGTCAACCACCCAATCCCCTCCCCGCATGTCCTTTTTAACGCCATGCCTGCGGTGGGGGGCCGCCCGGTCCACTTCCTTTAACTAATCCTCTTCTTCCCCTTGTCCCCCAGTCGTCCGATATCCAGTCCTAGCCACTGCCCACCGGTGAAACAATGTCGTGGAAGTGGATCCTCGGGAAGGCCGGGAAGCACGATCACGAGGCCGGCTCCTCCTCACCCTAACGCCGCCTGTGGCCCCACAACAACGGCCACAACTAGATTTAGGTTTTATACATGTCTTTTTTAGTTTAATTAATGTAAAATCTGTGGGACTTTTGATGGCAATGTGAAATACTTTAATTTGAAAATGTTGCTAAATCCGAGATGCGTCCGCCGCATTTGGCACACTTACGGGCCGGCGGACAAGATCGGACGGTGGTGTCCGTCTAGCTGACCCAAACGGATAAAAAACCCAACACATTGCGTGTCTATTTGGATCGGCCGGTTGGAGTTGCCCCAATATCATTACACAGTTCAAACAACTTTGTGGTACGTTAATATGTAATGAAAAATGCAAGCACTTCTCTCCCATGGGTTATTAGATGCCACTTCATTCCAGATATGTTCCAGCATTTTAGATCGCTCTGGTACATTCTGGATTGTCATGTCCAAGGTAGAAAGTTACTTATATTTCCTTGCTGAGTTTTTCTCTCTGGATGGTTCCTTGCGAGGATGAAAAACAATTTGTACAAGTTACACAGATCATGTACACAGAAGAGATCCTGCGTGGCAACCTATAATGCAAGACATCTCATTGCTAAACTTCGGTGTAAATTAAAACCTCCCCATGTCACTGTCATTGTTTGAAATGCTCTGTAGTTCTTTATGCTTATTGTCGGAACAAACAACAATTTGAATAAGTGGATCTGTTGGCATGTGTTTTTTTTTGCAGCTTCACATGTTATCAAGTCTTTTTTCCCATATTTTTTGAAAGCTTTGATCTGCCTCAGTTCATCACGAGTTGCGAAAAGAATTCCATTCAAGAAAAACCTCTTTTCGATGGTGCAGACAATCAGTGGCATAGCTGCAGGGTGAATAGGGTGGTCCATGGACCATCCTGTAAATCAGATTAGTATTTCACTATATTTGTAAAATAGAACTACTAAGCCGTAGTGCATGCTCAAGGCTCAAGCCCCAAAGGCACCATTGCACGATCTGACTACTAGCTTCTTCGTTTCCTTCATACGTTCTACATACACGCCCCCTGTCCTTGTATGCTAAAGGATGGTCTTGATGACTCGAAGTCTACAACCCACACATAGCAACGGCGAACCCTAGCATCCAATGAGACAGAAGCTAGTGACGCACGACAACTGGTAGCCATAGGACAGAGGAGTGCGCCAGCTGGCAACGCGCCCATGGGGAAGGTCAAGCCACCGAGGGAGGAACTCCACCGACTTCTCATCTCTCCAACTCAAAGTATGATTGCCATCTTCTTCAATTTAAATTATGAATTTTCCTTTAAGGCTTGAATAAGTTTAACCGTGAGTGCAAACTGAAACTTGGAATTGATAAATTAAGCCGATTGATTAATGTTTATTATGGTTTTTATTCGTTTCGGCAATTGACAAAACTTTTTATAATGTAGAATTATTGCAAAAATAACTTATTGATATGTTGTTATGATAAATTATATACTAGTGTGCAGAGGAAGAGCTAGACGAAATCTGCCAACGATGGCCAAATATAGAATATAAGTTGTAAAATCAAACTTATTCATATGTTTTCTTGATAAAGTATATACTAGTATGCAGTGGCGGAGCTAGATGCAATCTATAAGGGGAGGGCCAAAGACAGAATATGAGTGTTGGGAGTAGGGGAAAAAAGCTCATTCCCATAAAAATTATTCATAAATAAGTTCAAACTGGGCGGGCGGGGGCACTGGCCCCCTCAGCTTAACACGTAGCTCCACCTCTGCTAGTATGTTGGTATGTTGTATTTGTGGTGTAAATATTTTTTAATATTAATTGGACCACCCTAACCCGAAATCTTGACTACGACACTGCAAACAATGCCCATGAAAGGAGATATAAAGGGAAGGATGACATGGAGCGAAGTTGCTAAAACATTCAAGTTATACACCGGCTGAAGCGCAACAACTCCAGCGCCACCGCCACCGCCACCACCTGCTGTCGCGAGGCAGGGCAGTATGAAGGCCAAGAATTGAACAATTGCAGAGAAAACCTCAACTACAGATGCACAGACGACGAGGTGGCCTCATGCAGCTCGGGCGCCGCCTCCTCCAGTCCTGGCCCCGATGCAATGCTTTAGATCTTGCTGATGTCTGCAATGGCAGCAGTAGCAACATAGCAGTCCCAAGACAAAGCCAACACCCCCACCAGTGTCGAGGTTGACCCAGATAGCTTGTGTCTTGTTCTTCGGTCTCGGCGATGGCATTGCTGTATCCGGAAAGGTCGGCGGCGGTGGTGCGAAGGCGCCCGACAAGCTTGGAGGCGGGGCGACATAGGTGGTCCTCCGAGGCGGTGGTGGGACGGAGACGACCACACTCGGAGGCGGTGGGGGTAGTGGCGTACCTGCGGGGTGGATAGGTGGTCCATGGAATAAGTTCAAACCGGGAGGGGGGCATTGGTCCCCTCAGCTTAACACATAGCTCCACCTCTGCTAGTATGTTGGTATGCTGTATTTGTGGTGTAAATATTTTTTTAATATTAATTGGACCACCCTGACACGAAATATTGGCTACACCACTGGCGGGGGGCGGAGACGGCCATGCCCGGAGGCGGTGGAGGCGCAACCACCATGGGGATCGCCCTCGCTGACGGCGGCGGTGGGACCAGCTGGGCCCTAGCTGGCCCGGCGAGGAGGAAGAGGGTGACGAGGAGGAGATCCTTCATGGTGGTGGTGGTGGGGGCAGTGGCGTAGCTGCGGGGTGGATAGGGTGGTCCATGGAATACGTTCAAACCGGGCGGGGGGTGGGGGGGCATTGGTCCCCTCAGCTTAACACATAGCTCCACCTCTGCTAGTATGTTGGTATGCTGTATTTGTGGTGTAAATATTTTTTTAATATTAATTGGACCACCCTGACACGAAATATTGGCTACGCCACTGGCGGGGGGCAGAGACGGCCATGCCCGGAGGAGGTGGAGGCGCAGCCACCATGGGGATCTCCCTCGCCGACGGCGGCGGCGGGACCAGCTGCGTCCTAGCTGGCCCGGCGAGGAGGAAGAGGGTGACGAGGAGGAGATCCTTCATGGTGGTGGTGGTGGTGGTGGAAGAGAGACAATGAATGGGAAGAGCGAGACGGAACTAGGGAACCTGCTACTCCTATATACAAGTCCTGGTCTCTGCGGCTCAAAAAAAGTCCTGGTTTCAAGGGTAGGCTGGCAAACGTACCCTAGCGTAACTTTCACTTAGACAGTTTGGTGTTATGGAAAGCACCGTTTATTCATTCGTAGTACACATTGCAATACATATATCAATATATCAAGCTCTTTCTTGCAATATAACCCCCCTCCCCATAGTTTATCTGCTATATATAATCTCATAGGTGGTTTCCTGCTTTTCTTGTGTTATTGAATGTTCCAACATCACTAGTGTAATTTTCATCATTGCTGAGCCATGATGCATCTCCATCATGAAGCGTATGAAATTATGTAGGACACAACATGTCATTGATTTTTCAACTTGTTTGCCGGGAGAATAGTGTATAGCAACTCTCAGAACTGGAAACCTCTTTTTCACCATGCCAATAATTCTCTCTACATGATTCCGTAGTTGTGCATGGCGAAGGTTAAATAGTTCCCTACGATTACGTGGCCTTTGACGTACTTGTGCTTGTTCTTGCAAATGGTATCTAGTTCCATGGCATGGGGCAAGAAATTGTGGTGTGTTTGTATAACCCGCATCTACAAGATCATATTTACCATGAGGTACTTGAAATCCATGGTTAAGGGCATCTTGGAGAACCCTTGTATCTGTGGCTGATCCCTCCCAGCCAGGATGTACATGCACAAACCTTAAATCAAAGTCACATGCAACCATAACATTTTGTGTGTGATTGTTTGCTTTCTGTTTCGATATGGCTCTTGTTCATGCGGTGAGAGAGTCACTGGAATATGTGTACCATCAATAGTACCAATAAAGTTCTGTATTCATATGATATTCATGAGATTTTATTTTGAATAAAACTTCAAACAATCATATTACATTTTACCAATACAAAGTAAGAAAAGATATGAAAATCTATGATTACATTGAAGTAGGATGGAAGTCTGATCTCCTCAAGACTGGATGTGGTCGAAGAGAAGGTGGACGTATATAGATGGTTGTAAGCTTTCTAATTGCGTTTAGTACATCTCCAAAGTGTCGACTGATGGTTTGTCCACTGTGTTGGAGCCGATCTTGCAAGGTTTCGTTACTAGCATTTTTTTGCTATTGCATATAAAAATATTGCAACCTTTTCTTCAGGGAGACTATTGTTGAATCCTCAAGTATTTCATTCTCACGCGGCTTCTCAACTAGAACATGAAAAATGTACGCCTCCACTTTGAAATGCCTTTTACATAAGCTTTCATGCCCCGTTAAGATTTCCTGGACACAAGCAGCTCCTGTAAGACTAGATGTATGCATTGGTTTTTTCTCTCTTCCTTCTTCCATGGTAGGGAGGACAAATAGCATGAATTCGTCTTCCATTTGTGACCCCCGTGATAGCTTGGATCCATTGAAGTGTGTGGAAATCAGCAAGAAATGCTGAAAGTATATGTATGTTCTATCCGTGAGATGTGTCAACAAAGGAAATATGGAGCTATATGATATTGTCAATGCATATGTACTAACCTGTTGTTTATGTCCCTTAAAAAAAAAACTGTTGTTTATGTTATCCCGGCTGTTGTTGTCCGTGCTAGAAGCTGCTGGAGGGGGCCCTTCTTTGGTTAGCTAACCACAAACTGAAGATGAGCTGTGTGTATTTTGAACTTCATAATCAGGTGATATATAAGGAGAGATGCCTACAAGCGTGAGTGTAATGGCTAGTTGCTTCAAGGCAATCAACGGCTAGTTGCTTCAAATTAGAAAACTATTTTTTTATGTTTCCTATGTGTGTTTCTATCCTGAGAACCAAAGGGCATTTAATTTCCTATTCCTGTGATTTAAGCACTCACAGGATTTACGATGCATGCACCTCATTTCCTATACTTTTTCTATCATATGAACCAAAGAGGGTTGGTGATTGAGGACGCGGTCGTTGATGCGAGCATGCGACGGGAGAGGACAGAGGAGCGCAGGAGAAGAATGGGCGGGAGGGTCGGGAGTTCGCGACGGCGACCTGTGCACCTCGCCACCTCCCGTCGAGCACCAAAGGGAGAGCGCGAGAGAGAGGCGACACGGCGGAGCACGACAGCTGCGGCCCTGCTCCAGTCAGGAGTCGTTTTTCGCCAAGAGACGCCCCCCGAGCGCCTGCGGTCCGCGTCACTTGGCTCTGGCCCGTCTAGAACTGAGAAAAATCTGATGCGCCGTATATCTGAACTTCTTTCTCGCGTGGAGACAATGGCGAGACAGAGATCGAGGATTACGGGGCTAGCCCAAGGAGACTGTAATACTGTGATCTTTCACGCCAAAGCGAGGGAGCGACATCTCGGACTAATAAAATCAGATTACTAAGAAAATAGGATGGATCGACTGTAACCACAGAGTAGGTGATGGAGACACTGGCAATCGAGTTTTATAAGAACTTGTTTACTGCACAGGAAACGACATGGCCTGACAGATGGGTGCCACGAAAAATAGCTGATGATATGAATGCAGCTTATGTGCACCGGTAACTGATATGGCGATCCAACAGGCCTCTTTCATGATGCATCCACATAAATCGCTGGGTCCTGATGGCTCTACAGCGGGGTTCTATGTGAAGCATTGGAGCTTACTCAAAATTTGGTGTGCGCAGGTGGGAAAATGTCAAAAAACAAACCTTGAACTTATAGACGAAAACTAAATCAAATCTTGAAATTGTAATTTCAGAAATCAGCACACCGAATTCTCTAATCCCGATCTATTTTAAACCCCGAGGGCATTTAGCTGGTACTTACTGACGTGGTAATGGTCGTTGACTGGCTGACTGACAGTAGGACAAACCAGGCCGGCCCATTAGCGCAGTTGCGAGCGCTCTAGCTATGCTATGTTCTTTTTTCTTTTTTCATTTTCTTCTTTTCCTTTTTCCTTGCGAGTGAAAAATAGTTTTATTCTATCATAATAGGGTTACAATCGAGAGGCATAAGATCCTCTATACATAGTGATGCTCTATGTAGCCACACCGCGGTTCTATTTTCTATAAGACTATACGATGTCAACCGATCTGCCATCCTATTTTGCTCACGCTTAATTTCATGGGAATAGACTCTCTTCCTTTCACAAGAAACTTGATCTCCACTACCAAATGACCATATGCCGATCTCGATTTTTTGTATGAGGCATGGAAGCTGGTTTACATTTTTCGTATTTTGTAAACTAGACGAACCTATTAGGAGCGACAAAAAATACTAGCAGCAAACAGTGATATTGAGAGGACACAGCTGCCGCACCTAGCCAATCGTCCTGAAGGCTACCAGTGATTACTAGTCAATGTGTACGTTAATTTGGAAGTATATTAAGTGCATGTGGATATTATTTGCTTGTTATTATGTGATTAGCACTATATTTGGCATGAAATTAACTGCACGCTAAACATGTTGAGCGCTCGACATTGAAGCAGTCTAGGTCGTTGGATTGACATGATTGGATGGACGAGATTAATTGGATCTGCCCCGTTTGGTCATTTTAATTGGTATAGATATATCGCGTGTCCTATAAAAGAACATAAGGAGTGTTTACATATGAAAACATTTTTTATACTTTCAAAACATTTCTTGAAAAAAAGTGTGAACAATTTTGAAATACCAAATATTTTTTAAAATGCAAATAATTTACGAAATTCCATTTTTTTAAATGTGAGACATTTAACATTTTGCCAAATACACGTTTTACATTTTGTAAAACTATACAGGCATTTTTTTGTTTAAACATTTTAGAAATTTTGTTCAGGTTTCAATATTTTTTCCCATATTTTCAAAAAATATTTATGTTTCAATTAATGTTCACATTTCCAAAATTGATACTGTTTAAAAAAAATCATTTTTCAAAAGTATTCCGAATTTTTAAAAAGTATTCGCACTTTAGAAGAAATAGGAGATTTAAAAAAAAAATCAGTCCGGGCCTGTACGTTTTCAATATTTTTTTGCCATTTAAAAAATAGTTTCAAATCTCGACGCTCTAGTGAGTTTAAATTGTTTGGTCCTCTCTCATAGCAATAAGAGCTAATGGTTTCTAGGGGCTAACGGGAGGTGTTTAGCAGGTCCAGATCACAAGTTCCATTCCTCCATTGCTTCTCTTTTTTTTTTTTTGGTATTTTTAGTTCTGTGTTACGGGAAAAAAATTGCTTCATGTCTGTTGGGCCAGCCCAACCGCGCCCGCAATCAACAATCCCGGATTGGACCTGCCACGCCAACAATTCCTATTTGGGAACACTTTAAGATTCAAAATAAATCGGGATCAAAGAGTTCGGTGTGCTGATTTCCGGGATAGAAAGTTTAGGGTTTGATTTAGCTTTCGTAAGTTCAAGGTTCGTTTTGGATTTTTTTTTCGTGTAGCCATGAGAGAATTTCTAAATGGGCGAGAGATGTCGGCCCTCGCCCTGACGTAGGCCTGTGCATGGAGCCCGACAGCTGGGTCAGGTTTGGGCTCCATTTTCTCGCCTGAAGCCTTGCCCGAAAAACACCCAAAATGGTCATATATATTTATTCAAAATATAGGTATAATAAATTGATATAATATAATATGATTATGGGTAATTTAATTAAAAATGTCACGGTTCATGTGCTTCGGGCCTGGCCGGGTTCGGTTTGATATTTTTTTCTTCGGGTTTTGCCAAGCCTGACCCGAACCCGACCCGTCCTGTGAAATGGTCAGGTTTACCCTGACGCCGCCTTGCTCCACCACACCGGGAGGCGCAGCAGCCGGGACGGCCTGGACCTGACGTACGACGCCACGGCCCCGAACCTCGCGGACACGACGCCACTGCATCAGACCTCGCGGGACACCACGTCCTGGGACAGCAGCTCGATACAGCAAATCTGGTAATGCAAATCTTCAGGGCTTTTAGGCTAGCGCATCGACAATGACATGCATGAGGGAATCAAGGAATTGAGGACGTCAATTAGCCAATCTTCCTCTTCCTATTATCCTGAGACATGCATACACTAACATCCAGCCTCTTTGTGTTAATTTTTTCTCAAGTCGTATACTGTACTTGTGCTTGTCCAGAATTATGTTAACATGGCATATGATCAAACCGCTCAAAACTGAGCACGTTACTTGCCAAATAATCACTTTGAACAGATAATTGTTGACCCTCAATCCCAAAAACATATATGCTCATCCTGTATCGAGAATCTTGCAAGCAGATCGGATCATAATATCTCTGTACCATCATACTACTAAAATCTCAGTTCCAGTGTTCATTTTCCAGCAAACCAGTGACATCATTGTACTAGAAAGACCACAAAAATCTATTTGCATCCTTTGCCATGTGTATAACTATATGTGGTGTCTATCATATTTATGAAGGAAGTTGATCTGCTGAATCTTGTCGGGGATACCGTGGTGAAATGCAACAACAACGATAATTGTTTGCTTTTTCAGGTTCGTTTTTTTTGCTTTGCTGCAACTGCAAGCTTATGTTATGGATATAGTTGATTATGGATTTGTCACACAGTTTGGTAGTGGTATAGGTGTCATTTTCTTCAGTTCCACAATATCCTTCAGTGTTCAGAGTTTAGTGTTCAGTCAATCCTGGTGGGTTTTTTCTTGTCTTTGTGAGACGGTAACGGGTTTGCAAGCGGCCTGTTAGGGACAGGCTGAGTGCAAACAATCTCTTAAAGGTCCAAGAGGGAGAGTTAGGATTCAACCTGAAACTGCAATGAAAACATACGTTTTTAAGCCTGAGAATGGACTGAAATTACAACAAGTACATGTGTCAAAAACTGATAGGACAGAAAAAACGACCTGAGCCAAATGGAAGAACATACGTCTTTTTCTCGAATACGCACGAGAGTGCGTACTATATATATTGAAGAAGAGGATGAGGTAAAGAACCCCTCCACGTTGGAGATTACAATTTACATAACCCCAACTCCACCCACACAAGGATTACACTCCTATGGCTAACTCCTCTCACTCACCCACCTTTCTACCGCCGAGAAGAACATACGTCTGATAAATAGATACTGATTGCACATAAAGAATGCGTGCTTGTAAGTTTGCCTTTCAGCCGTTCTTTGGTGGATGAACTCTCGGAGTGCGGTAAGTTCGCCTCCGTGTGCCGCCATGTACTTGGACAACAATTTCTTTACTTAAACCGACAATGCTAACCTCTGAAGCTACCTTGCTTCCCACAAACTCATCCTTCTTGTGTACACCTTCATTTACCGGAGCGGCAATTTCCCTCCTCCCTCCCAACCATTTCCTACCCATTAGCGACATCGGGTTGTCGCTCAAGTGCTCGTACATTCGTGAATATCAAATAATAAGACATCTGCTACTGTTTCTAGTCTACTCTAGTTTCACGAATGGAAATGGGTGCAAGAAAACTGTACAATCTGCTGCTATTGTACTAACCATGTTTATTATTGCAGCATTGGAGACGGCCAGAGAAGAAAACGAGAGCACAATCACCAGAAGAATGCTTCCAACACACCTCATCCTGCCAACACCAACCTCTCTCTCCCACAAATCGTGCAACAGGAACCACTGCAAATCTAAATCTGAGGAGCAAAAGTGGAAGGAGATTAGATGGCGGTGTGGGGATTGATTTATAGGGAAACGTCAAGTCGTAACCTCAGCTCAACCGCACGTCGGTAGTGATCAGACAGAGCCACCGCATATTCAAATGAGTACCATCTGTCACGCTGAATACCAAACTGCCAATTGCCTTGTGCTTTCCAGATTCTTGTGATAAGTCAATTCAGCATCTTAAGTTCTTTCCATGTGCTTTCCATGTACTTAAACTGCCACATGTTGCCGGAGCAGAACAACGACACTTGGTATCTCCCAAATCAATGTTGTGATCGTATCCCTAGCCTATATATATTTACCATTACGTCAAATCTGATCTTCAAGTTTAATTCACACACTCGAACAAAGGACAGGTCCAACCATGAGTAGCAGAAATTATTATGTGACGTGAAAAATATTTCCGTGTATAAAGGCAAAAGGAGGACCATGCAACAAAGATCCCCCAAACCACTAATATATCTCTACTCATATAAAATATAGTTGACGATGATGGTGTATCTGACACTATGACACCCGTCATATCTGACCATCTAGTCTGCATCTAACGCATGCAAGGTAAGCTGCGACATTTTGCAAAAGACCCCACCACTCTGCACCATATCCTAGAAATTCCGTAGTCTCTCCGTACCAGCCTCATCCAAAATAGAAATATTTTTTGTGTGAAATGTAAGATATTTTTAGCGATATATATTCCAAACTAGGGTAAAATTCTCAAATTTGTGAACATGTATTAGTCTATTTTGTATCCATTGCCAGTTTAGCCCATTGCAAAATGGTCACTCGAAGCTCTCCAATCAGTGAGCGCCACATAAAGAACAAGAGCCATTCTAAAAACAATCCTAAAGAACAACGGAAAAGATAACTCCTGAACGTCAGGTTTTTATCATCTCGTTCTGAACGCCCTTGTTGTCGTTGGTTTGTGCGCATGAATCTCGGCGCGCGGTTATGTTCCACGTCAACTTGTGAAAGTGTTCGGGCTGTTAGGAATTCGTCGCGAATGAGATCAGCCCGAGAGAGCCTTATCCTTCTCTTTCCCTCTTCCCCACCCTGCACCCCACTCTTCTCCTATCTCCATTCCCTCCCGCAACTCTCCCTCGGTGGCGAGTTTCCCGGTGAGCTGCAGCGGCAACGCGAGGAACCCGAGCAATCTCTGGCATGGGTGGGGTGAGTGCGCAACATGGTGGGCTCCGGGGACGCACATTGCACGGGTCAGAAGCATGCGTGCATCTCGACGAGCAGTGCTCGATGTCTGGCGTCCATGGAGAGGGGTATCGGCTGCCGACGGTCACGTCATGCCACTCTTGGGCTCGATGTGCGGCGGCCCTAGAGGGAGGCAGCTGCTGCCGATGGTCCCGGTGACGCCGCTCCAGGGCTCGATGTGCAGTGGACATGGAGGGGTTATCGGCTGCTGATGGCCGCGACGTGCCGCTCTCGAGCTTGATGTGCACAGGCTGCCAATGGTTGCGGCAGCGCCGCTCACGCGCCAGTCCTGGATGGGACAACAAGTATTCGGAGGACCAGCAGCCGCGGCCACGGCCGCATCACCTATGTTGTGGCACTGCAACAAAGGCCGTGGCGGGGCCGAGTAGGAGCGGCGCTGCAGGCCAAGACACCCAACATGGCCGCCGTCTATCGTTGCGGCCGTGCACCACGAGCTTAGGTGTCGTTTTTACGAGCCTCTTCTTCGTGCATTTTTCAGTATGCGTTTCGACGTGAAAATTTTGTGTGGAAGATGGTAATTTAGATAGTTGCGATTTCAGTATGCAATCAAATTTAGATAGTTCATTTGTTCACATGGCATTTTTGTTGTTCATTTGTGTGCAAGCCGTGGAAGATGAACACACTAGGATTTTTATGTGTCATGGAAACATGACAATTGTAGTAATATAAACAACAATGATGAGTTCACTTCCACATAGCAATTTTTGTTGTGTTCACTTTTGTGCAAGCTCTGAAGATGAATCCCTTAGAATTTTTTATGTATCATGACAATCTAAGTTCACGGAAGAATGGGAATTGCAGTTTATGGATAATGCAATGACGCAGTAGAGGCACAATAGATTTTGTGATTGCAGTCTCACTGTATTTATAGAGGAGCAACATTTCCAGTTTTAGAGTAGAGAAAGCAGATATCCATGAAGATTATCTCCAGATGCATTGGCTAGACAAGCACGCAAAACACCATGGCAACTTTCTTAATAAGATACCAATTTTTTCTATGGACGCGGTTGGCTAATTTTGGAGGGGTGAGGCGGTAGTTTTAGTGCGAGAAACACGACATTTTTTCAGTACACAATCGTGATCATGGGAAACATAGTTATGGTATTAATACTTAGTTTAGGGCATTGCAGCTTCATAAAATTTTAGCACTATTGTTGGGACAAGTACTATTTAATGTTACATTCCGACGGCCTATCAGGCTAGTCATAGTGGAGAGTAACTTACACTAGTAACATGCATATGTTACTAGTCTATGTTACTACCTTCATAGTGGGTAGTGTCATATATGTGGTAACATAGATGCCTTCATTTATTACTTTGTAGACTCATTTTGCATTGGAAAATGCTATGTGAGGGTAACATATTAGGCCCCTCCCAATGCTCCACCTTGTACGGGTGCTAAGCATGCCATGTAGACGAAAAATCTGATGTGGCAAGGCAATTAAGAGGAGAGAGATGGGTTTGGTGACCCCAGGAAGAACCAATGCCAAGCGCGTGAACCTAGGCAAAACATTTAAATGAAGCAAACTCACCAATGCATGAGAGAGTTTAGTAGCTAAATCATTAAATGAAGGGAGCTTGGCTACAAGAAGCTAATCACCTATGCATTGGGGAGTTTGGTTGCTAAGCTATTTAATATGCTTAGCACCCCATCTAAGCACCGGTCCATTGGGAGCAGCCTAATGTTACTCTATTTGCATCTCTCCTCATTAACTACTTGTCACCTCATCATTTTTGCTTACGTGCCATCTATGTTACTACCTATGTTACTCACACTATGACCAGCCTCACTGGGCTAAGTAGATGAACTGGTTGTACCTCATCAATAAGTTGATGATAGTCAACCTCATGGACGACCCAAACCCTTCCCACTAGAAGTTGAATTCCTATGGTATGTTCCCTATTAAATCCCTCATCAATGATAACCTGCCTTTTCATCATCAATATATATGGAAACTTAAAGTCCCTTTAAAGATCATAATTTTCTTATGGGACCTGGGTTCTATGGGTGCCATGGATGCCAAACTATTGTGGTATACCATTCATATAGGGTTAGATCTAGTGGGGGTTCCATGGATGCCATGGCATCCCCTTAAAAAAATGCAAAACCATTTGTACCACATATTTAACATTAAATATTTAGAACTTGAAGCTTATGTTAGTTATATTTCTTGGAATGGTGATGATATGGAAACCAAATTATACTAATTTTAGTGTGATATCTTTAACAAATTTGAACAATTATATTAAAATTGTGTTATGCATACATTGCACATGTAAATTGTGGCACCCTCATTTCTACCATCCTACATCCTCTACTGCAGTCATGAACTATTCAATCTGGCACCACCTACAGGTAGTTAGAATATGTTCTGCAAAATGGTTGGCGGGTATTCATCCTAGCATTAAAGCTCAGATTTGTGTTGAAGCTTTTGTTTTACTTTGAGCTATATCTAACTGCGGCGATGATTTTGTGTTTAACGGATCAGAAGCTCGAACAAATTTGCAGGTCATTTACAAGCCTATCAATTGGAACCATACATGGTCATTTCTCTTCACTGAAGAGGACCATGTGTCTGTTGGGGAACGTAGTATTTCAAAAAAAATCTTACGATCACGCGAGATCTATCTAGTAGAAGCATAGCAATGAGCGGGGAGAGTGTGTCCACGTACCCTCGTAGACCGAAAGCAGAAGCGTTTAGTAACGCGGTTGATGTAGTCGAACATCTTCACGATCCAACCGATCAAGTACCGAACGCACGACACCTCCGAGATCTGCACACGTTCAGCTCGGTGACGTCCCTCGAACTCTTGATCCTGCTGAGGCCGAGGGAGAGTTCCGTCAGCACGACGGCGTGGTGACGGTGATGATGAAGTTACCGGCGCAGGGCTTCGCCTAAGCACTACGACGATATGACCGAGGTGTAAAAATGTGGAGGGGGGCACCGCACACGGCTAAGAGATTGTCTGTTGTGCCTTTGGGTGCCCCCACGTATATAAAGGAGGGAGGGAGGAGGAGGCCGGCCAGAAGGAGGCGCGCCCAAGGGAAGGAGTCCTACTCCAAGTAGGATCCCCCCTTCCTACTTCCACAAGGAGAAGGGGGGAAGGAGAGGGAGGAGAGAAGGAAAGGGGGGTCGGCGCCCTAGCCCTAGTCCAATTCGGCTTGGGCTAGGGGGGCGCGCGCCACACCTTGGCCTACCTCCTCTCTTCCACCACTAGGCCCATAAGGACCAATAACTTCCCAGGGGGGGTTCCGGTAACCCCCGGTACTCCGAAACTTATCCGAAACGACCCGAACCATTCCGGTGTCCGAATGTAGCCTTCCAATATATGAATCTTTATGTCTCGACCATTTTGAGACTCCTCGTCATGTCCGTGTTCATATCCGGGACTCCGAACAACCTTCGGTACATCAAATCACATAAACTCATAATACGAATCGTCATCGAACGTTAAGCGTGCGGACCCTACGGGTTCGAGAACTATGTAGACATGACCGAGACACATCTCCGGTCAATAACCAATAGCGGAACTTGGATGCTCATATTGGCTCCTACATATTCTACGAAGATCTTTATCGGTCAAACCGCACAACAACATACGTTGTTCCCTTTGTCATCGTTATGTTACTTGCCCGAGATTCGATCGTCGTTATCATTATACCTAGTTCAATCTCGTTACCGGCAAGTCTCTTTACTCGTTCCGTAATGCATCATCCCGTGACTAACTCATTAGTCACATTGCTTGCAAGGCTCATAGTGATGTGCATTACCGAGAGGGCCCAGAGATACCTCTCCGATACACGGTGACAAATCCTAATCTCGATCTATGCCAACTCAACAAACACCATCGGAGACACCTGTAGAGCATCTTTATAATCACCCAGTTACGCTGTGACGTTTGATAGCACACAAGGTGTTCCTCCGGTATTCGGGAGTCGCATAATCTCATAGTCCGAGGAACATGTATAAGTCATGAAGAAAGCAATAGCAATAAACTAAACGATCATAGTGCTAAGCTAACAGATGGGTCTTGTCCATCACATCATTCTCTAATGATGTGATCCCGTTCATCAAATGACAACACATGTCTATGGCTAGGAAACTTAACCATCTTTGATTAACGAGCTAGTCAAGTAGAGGCATACTAGGGACACTATGTTTGTCTATGTATTCACACATGTACTAAGTTTCCGGTTAATACAATTCTAGCATGAATAATAAACATTTATCATGATATAAGGAAATATAAATAACAACTTTATTATTGCCTCTAGGGCATATTTCCTTCAGTCTCCCACTTGCACTAGAGTCAATAATCTGGTTCACATCGTCATGTGATTTCACACCAATAGTTCACATCTTTATGTGATTAGTTCACATCTCCATGTGAATAATACCCAAAGGGTTTACTAGAGTCAATAATCTAGTTCACATCGCTATGTGATTAACACCCAAAGAGTGATCATGTTTTGCTTGTGAGAGAAGTTTAGTCAATGGGTGTGCCACATTCAGAGCCGTATGTATTTTGCAAATTTTCTATGTCTATGATGCTCTGCACAGAGCTACTCTAGCTAATCGCTCCCACTTTCAATATGTATCTAGATCGAGACTTAGAGTCATCCAGATCGGTGTCAAAGCTTGCATCGATGTAAATCTTTACGATGAACTCTTTGTCACCTCCATAACCGAGAAACATTTCCTTATTCCCCTAAGGATAATTTTGACCTCTGTTCAGTGATCCACTCCTGGATCACTATTGTACCCTCTTGCCAAACTCATGGTGAGGTACACAATAGGTCTGGTACAAAGCATATCATACTTTAGAGAACCTATGACTGAGGCATAGGGAATGAATTTTCATTCTATTTTCTATTTTCTGCCATGGTCGGGTTTTGAGTCTTTACTCAACTTCACACCTTGCAACACAGGCAAGAACTCCTTCTTTGACTGTCCCATTTTGAACTACTTCAAAAAACCTGTCAAGGTATGTACTCATTGAAAAAAAAATATCAAGCGTCTTAACTCTATAGATCTTGATGCTCAATATGTAAGCGGCTTCACCGAGGTCTTTCTTTGAAAAACTCCTTTCAAACACTCCTTTATGCTTTCCACAAAATTCTACATTATTTCCGATCAACGATATGTCATTCATATATACTTATCAGAAATGCTGTGGTGGTCCCACTCACTTTCTTGTAAATACAGGCTTCACCGCAAGTCTGTATAAAACTATATGCTTTGATCAACTCATCAAAGCGTATATTCCAACTCCGAGATGCTTGCACCAGTCCATAGATGGATCGCTGGAGCTTGCACACTTTGTTAGCACCTTTTGGATCGACAAAACCTTCTGGTTGAATCATATACAATTCTTCTTTAAGATATCCATTAAGGAATGCAGTTTTGACATCCATTTGCCAAATTTCATAATCATAAAATGCGGCAATTGCTAACATAATTCGGACAGACTTAAGCATCGCTACGGGTGAGAGGGTCTCATCATAGTCAACTCCTTGAACTTTTTGAAAACCTTTCGCAACAAGTCGAGCTTTGTAGATAGTAACACTACTATCAGCGTCCGTCTTCCTCTTGAAGATCCATTTATTCTCAATGGCTCACCGATCATCGGGTAAGTCAATCAAAGTCCATTCTTTGTTCTCATACATGGATCCCATCTCAGATTTCATGGCCCTAAGCCATTTCGCGGAATCTGGGCTCATCATCGCTTCCTCATAGTTCGTAGGTTCATCATGGTCAAGTAACATGACTTCCAGAACAGGATTACCGTACCACTCTGGTGCAGATCTTACTCTGGTTGACCTACGAGGTTCGGTAGTAATTTGATCAGAAGTTCCATGATCATCATCATTAGCTTCCTCACTAATTGGTGTAGGAATCACTGGAACTGATTTCCGTGATGAACTACTTTCCAGTAAGGGAGCAGGTACAATTACCTCATCAAGTTCTACTTTCCTTCCACTCACTTCTTTCTAGAGAAACTCCTTCTCTAGAAAGGATCCACTCTTAGCAACAAAGATCTTGCCTTCGGATCTGCGATAGAAGGTGTACCGAACAGTTTCTTTTGAGTATCCTATGAAGACGCACTTCTCCGATTTGGTTTTGAGCTTATCAGGCTGAAACTTTTTCACATAGGCATCGCAACCCCAAACTTTAAGAAACGACAGCTTAGGGTTCTTGCTAAACCACAGTTCATACGGTGTCGTCTCAACGGATTTTTAGACGGTGCCCTATTTAACGTGAATGCAGCTGTCTCTAATGCATAATCCCAAAACGATAGTGGTACATCAGTAAGAGACATCATGGATCGCACCATATCTAATAAAGTACGGTTATGACGTTCGGACACACCATTACGCTGTGGTGTTCCAGGTGGCGTGAGTTGTGAAACTATTCCACATTGTTTCAAATGAAGGCCAAACTCGTAACTCAAATATTCGCCTCCGTGATCAGATCGTAGAAACTTTATTTTCTTGTTACGATGATTCTCAACTTCGCTCTGAAATTCTTTGAACTTTTCAAATGTTTCAGACTTGTGTTTCATTAAGTAGATATAGCCATATCTGCTCAAATCATCTGTGAAGGTCAAAAATAATGATACCCGCCGTGAGCCTCAACACTCATCGGACTGCATACATCAGTATGTATTATTTCCAATAAGTCAGTGGCTCGCTCCATTGTTCCGGAGAACGGAGTCTTAGTCATCTTGCCCATGAGGCATGGTTCGTAAGCATCATGTGATTCATAATCAAGTGATTCGAAAAGCCCATCAGCATGGAGTTTCTTCATGCGCTTTACACCAATATGAGCTAAACGCCAGTGCCACAAATAAGTTGCACTATCATTATTAACTTTGTATCTTTTGGCTTCAATATTATGAATATGTGTATCACTACGATCGAATTCAATAAACCATTCACCTTGGGTGTATGACCACAGAAGGTTTTATTCATGTAAACAGAATAACAATTATTCTTTGACTTAAATGAATAACCTTATTGCAATAAACATGATCCAATCATATTATGCTCAACGCAAACACCAAATAACATTTATTTTAGGTTCAACACTAATCCCGAAGGTAAAGGGAGTGTGCGATGGTGATCTTATCAACCTTGGAATTACTTCGAAAACACATCGTCACCTCGCCCTCAACTAGTCTCTGTTCATTTTGTAACTCCTGTTTCAAGTTACTAATCATAGAAACTGAACCAGTATAAAATACCCAGGGGCTACTATGAACACTAGTAAGTACACATCAATAACATGTATATCATATATACTTTTGTTCACTTTGCCATCCTTCTTATCCACCAAGTATTTGGGGCAGTTCCGCTTCTAGTGACCATTTCCTTTGCAGTAGAAGCACTCAGTTTCAGGCTTGGGTCTAGCTTTGGGCTTCTTCATGGGAGTGGCAACTTGCTTACCATTCTTCTTGAAGTTCCCTTTCTCTCCCTTGCCCTTTTACTTGAAACTAGTGGTCTTGTCAACCATCAACACTTGATGCTTTTCTTGATTTCTACCTTCGCCGATTTTAGCATCGCGAAGAGCACGGGGAATCCTTTTCATCATCCCTTGCATATTATAGTTCATCACGAAGTTCTAGTAACTTGGTGATAGTGACTAGAGAACTCTGTCAATCACTATCTTATCTGGAAGATTAACTCCCACTTGATTCAAGCAATTGTAGTACTCAGACATTCTGAGCACATGCTCACTGGTTGAGCTATTCTCCTCCATCTTGTAGGCAAAATACTTGTCAGAGGTCTCATACCTCTCGACTAAGGCATGAGTCTGAAATACCAATTTCAGCTCTTGGAACATCTTATATGCTCTGTGGCGTTCAAAACGTTTTTGAAGTCCCGGTTCTAAGCCGTAAAGCATGGCGCACTAAACTATCAAGTAGTCATCATACCGAGCTTGCCAAACGTTCATAACGTCTGCATCTGCTCCTGCAAGAGGTCCGTCACCTAGCGGTGCATCAAGGACATAATTCTTTTGTGCAGCAATGAGGATAATTCTCAGATCACGGAGCTAGTCCGCATCATTGCTACTAACATCTTTCAACATATTTTTCTCTAGGAACATATCAAAAATAAACGGGGAGCTACATCGCGAGCTATTGATCTACAACATAATTTGTAAATGCTATTAGGACTAAGTTCATGACAAATTAAATTTCAATTAATCAAATTACTTAAGAACTCCCACTTAGATAGACATCTCTCTAGTCATCTAAATGATCACGTGATCCATATCAACCAAACCATGTCCGATCATCACGTGAGATGGAGTGGCTTTCAATGGTGAACATCACTATGTTGATCATATCTACTATGTGATTCACGCTCGACCTTTTGGTCTCAGTGTTCTGAGGCCATATCTGCATATGCTAGGCTCGTCAAGTTTAACCCGAGTATTCTGCGTGTGCAAAACTGGCTTGCACCCGTTGTATGTGAACGTTGAGCTTATCACACCCGATCATCGCGTGGTGTCTCGGCACGACGAACTGTAGCAATGGTGCATACTCAGGGAGAACACTTATACCTTGAAATTTAGTGAGAGATCATCTTATAATGCTACCGCCGTACTAAGCAAAATAAGATGCATAAAAGATAAACATCACATGCGATCAAAATAAGTGATATGATACGGCCATCATCCGCTTGCGCCTTTGATCTCCATCTCCAAAGCACCATCATGATCACCATCGTCACCGGCTTGACACCTTGATCTCCATCGAAGCATCGTTGTCGTCTCGCCAACTATTGCTTCTACGACTATCGCTACCGCTTAGTGATAAAGTAAAGCAATTACATGGCGCTTGCATTTCATACAATAAAGCAACAACCATATGGCTCTTGCCAGTTGCCGATAACTGTTACAAAACATGATCATCTCATACAAAAATTTATATCTCATCACGTCTTGACCATATCACATCACAACAAGCCCTGCAAAAACAAGTTAGACGTCCTCTACTTTGTTGTTGCAAGTTTTACGTGGCTGCTACGGGCTTCTAGCAAGAACCGTTCTTACCTACGCATCAAAACCACAATGATTTTTCGTCAAGTGTGCTGTTTTAACCTTCAACAAGGACCGGGCGTAGTCAAACTCGATTCAACTAAAGCTGGAGAAACAGACACCCACTAGCCACCTGTGTGCGAAGCACGGCCGTAGAACCAGTCTCATGAACGAGGTCATGTAATGTCGGTCTGGGCCGCTCATCCAACAATACCGGCGAATCAAAGTATGACATGCTGGTAAGCAGTATGACTATTATCGCCCACAACTCTTTGTGTTCTACTCGTGCATATAACATCTACGCATAGACCTGGCTCGGATGCCACTGTTGGGGAACGTAGTATTTCAAAAAAAATTCCCACGATCACGCAAGATCTATCTAGGAGAAGCATAGCAACGAGCGGGGAGAGTGTGTCCACGTACCCTCGTAGACCGAAAGTGGAAGCGTTTAGTAATGCGGTTGATGTAGTCGAACGTCTTCGCGATCCAACCGATCAAGTACCGAATGCACGACACCTCCGCAATCTGCACACATTCAACTCGGTGATGTCCGTGAACTCATGATCCAGCTGAGGCCGAGGGAGAGTTCCGTCAGCACGACGGCGTGGTGACGGTGATGATGAAGTTACCGGCGTAGGTGAGGGAGTCCTGGATTAGGGGGTCCTCGGACAGCCGAACTATATACTTTGGCCGGACTATTGGACTATGAAGATACAAGATTGAAGATGTCGGTGTGGAACGACACCTATGGGATCACAAGAATCCCTACTACGGTTGTCGGGGCGCAGGGTTGCAAGAAGAGCAGGATCAGTAGACAGCACAAGGATTGTTTACCCAGGTTCGGGCCACGAGGATGCGTAAAACCCTAGTCCTGCTTTGGTGGTGTACTTCAGAGAGTTCTTGAGCTCTTGAACTAGCTGTGGTCAGTGCGTGGTTCGAAAGAGCCGAATCCTTCTCCAGTATGCCATGGGCCTCCTTTTATAGTCGAAAGGGGCTGCCACAGTGGCATATAGGAGGTGGAAAGGCGTACAGTGCCCTGAGCTTATCGCTCGTATTACAGGACAAGACGCATTTAATGCGTAGCTTAGGTGTCCTCTTGCTTTATCGGGGACGGGGGCGAGGCCCGTCCCGTCCGTCGCTGTTCCTCCTCGCTTTGACATGCGCCTCGGCCAGTGATGCGTGCGGTGCCATGTAGGTAGTCAGGCAGCTGAGGTGGTGCGGTGGTGGAGCCTTCACGAAGATCTGCATGCCCCCACGCAGGCGCTTGATGAGTTGGCCTGGGAGCTGCATGTTGCCACGCAGGTGCCTGCCCAGCTGGTTGGGCTGGCAGCTGCATGTGAATGGCGGCGGGAGCTTGGTTGACGTGGGTCTGGCGGTGGCCCTGCTGGCGTCCTTGGCGAGGGCCTTGCCGGGTGGCCCGGCAAGGGTCTTGCCGTGTGGCCCGGCAAGGGTCTTGCCTTGGCGCGCCGTCGTCCCCGGCAAGGGCCTTGCCGGGGGTCTGGTGGCCTTCCTCGGCAAGGATCTTGCCGAGGATCGTCGTCTTCTAATCCTCATCTGATCTTGAATATGTCTTCACAAAGATCTGCATGCCATCACAGAGGTGCCTTTCCGAGCCCTGGCCCCACGTGGATGATGGCATTGGGGACTGTGGGCTCAAGGGTGGCTCGCTCTGTTGGTGTGGGGCGAGCTGCCCCGGCAAGGGTCTTGCCGGGGCTGCTGAGGCAAGGGTCTTGCCGGGGGAACCTGCTCCGTCCCTCTGCTCTTTGTGGCCTCGGTCTTGGCGTTGCTCTGATCATCTTGGGCTTCGGTCTTACCTTGGCTCACCTCCCCTGTTCTGCTTAGCGTGACCGTAGGCGCGGCTCCGACTGCCCGTGCACAGGCATAGGGGTACAAAAACTCACCCCTCTTTTTGTACACCGACAGGAGCCCCTGGGCCTGGGCCACACATATGCGCGACACGTTGTTGGGTCAAGCCCAAAACGGTGCGCGAGCAGGCGGGGCGGTTTTTACCGCGGTAAGACTTTTCGCGCGCTGCGCTTCCCACGACCCGCGCGCGCAGTGTGGCGTGGAGGGGTGTGCGTGATGTGGGCGGCAAGCGTGGGGCGGTTTCCGCACGCACGCGTCACATCGCAGTAAAGAGGCGGCTCGCGCCTTCCCCGTAAAAATAGGGAGGTGTGGAGGCGCGGCTCATTTACTGAATGGGGCCGGGCCGCGGTCTTCAGGGCGTCCACACCCCCCTGATCACGTGGGGTGAGGAGAGGTCGCTTCACCCGTCCCCTTGGTTCTGCATGTTCACCACGTGTCCTTCATGCGTCTGGGGTGGCAAGCGGTGGAGGCGGGAAACCGGGTCGTCGCTGGTTGGGGCAGCGGGTCAGTTCTGATTCCCTGCGCCTCCAGTGGCTGGATTGGTCGAGTGGGGTGGCCGAGCCCCGACCCTGCTCCTTTATAAAGAGAGGGAAGAGGGGGATGGCATCCCGCATTCTTCTATCTTCTATCTCCTCCTGCTTCTGCTTCTTCCTCTCACTCGTCATGGAGAAGGGGAATCCCGGTCCCTCGACGGTGGCGTCGAGGATCGCCGCTCGACAACGCGTCCCTCCTCCCCCTGAGCCCGTGGTGGTGGAACCGGCTGCGAGGGGAAGGGGGAGGGGGCGAGGCCATGGGCGAGGCTGTGGCAGAGGTCGCAGTGCTCGGGGAAGAGGAGGACAGGGCAGCGCGCCGGCTTCACCCCTGCCAATGGTGCCTTTCCTGATTGAAGGCCATGTCGGAGACTAGCCCCGCGAGTTCTTCATCAGGCTGCGCCGGCCTCCGCGTCGTCGTCTCCGTCTTCCTGCCCCGTTCGCTCGGGAGATGGAGCGTGACCGGCCCCAATCCCTCATATTGCACATGAGGGGTTGTGGGAATGGGGGCACACGGGTCGACGTCGACTTCCCGGCTCCTCGGGTCATGTACCTCCGCCGTGGGTGGAAGACGTTCGCTCGACGGCGGGGCTCGTCCTCTACTTCAAATTAATGGAGGACGGCCTGCTCTCCGTCAAGGTCTTTGGAGAGTTTGGAACTCGCCTGAAGTGCTGCATGGAGAGCTCCTCTGATGGAGATTCCGACGATGAAAGCTCTTCCTCGAGCGAGAGTGATGAGGAGGACAGCGGGGCAGATGACGGGGACGAGTCCGACTAGGCGTCGGATGCCCCGCACCTGGGCGGGTGCGGCAGCAGCAGCATCTGCACCTGGCCGCTCCTCCGGAAGAGGTTTGCCGGGGGCGAGGCCAGCTCCTTGAACTTCTCGGGGCCGTCTCCTTGGGCGGCTGGCGTCGGGAGGCTGCGGAAGAGGAAGAGGGCGGGCAGCAAGGCCGTCAACTCGGAGTACGCGGTCACCAACGCCTTCATCGCGTATTGCCGGTCCTGCCGCCTCGTCTTCCAGCTCCTTTCCCGGCACCGTCATCACCGGCCCACCCGTGGGCGGCCACCGAGGTGTTCTCTTGGTGCTCTCTGTTGCTCGTAGCTCGCCTAGGCGCCCCTTTTGCCCTCTCACCTCCTTGACCTACCTCCTGAGGAGAGGGACAAGAAAGGGATTACGGGCATCTTATCTCTTTTTTAGTTTGTAAGCCTGCGTGCCTTTGTTAAATTTAAGACTTGTAATCCCCTTGCTCATGTTTTTCATCTCGCATGAACTGTACCTGTATGGGATGTTTTTGATAAAAAAGGGATGCTTGCCGGGTTTTTCGTTCGTGGGTAAATCCCGCGACAAGGAGCGAATCCTTGTTATTGTTTAAGATAAACGTTTTTCGCCCGGCAACAGGCCTTGCCGTCCCCCCACTCCACTCGACCGTTCTCGCACTCTTGGCGGAGGCAGGGATGAGGTGGGCTTTAGGCTCCTCGTTCTACCTCCTTGCCGCCGCGGCTACAACCAAATCCGAACCCAGGAAATAATCCTTAGGTATAGGAAAAAGGGGAGCACGGCAGCCTAGAGATAAAAACGAGGTTTCACATACCCCAGTCCGGTTCCGAAATGCATGACAGAGGATAAAAGACTTATCTGGATCTGCAGCCCCCGGCAATCTCATCTTGCCGCGGTTGGATCCTTGTGCTTGCAGCCCCCGGCAACTCTGGTTTGCCGGGGTCGGGGCGCCGGTCCGTTTCCTTCTTTCCAAGTAGCTCAGCAGAAGTGCTCATGTGCCCTGCGAACCAAAGGAGGACAGAAAGGAACAGATAGACGCGCACTCGACCTCTAGGCTAGGGGTTAGTCGCCGCTAAGCACTATCAACCCTAACCAAGGAAGAGACTCGACCTAGCATGCATGCTATAACTTAGGGCGCCAGCGCTTCATTTATTTATGCTCAGGGTCTGCGCCTGGCTTTGTACAAAGGGTCACATGCCTTGCCGGCAAAGCTTGTACAAAAGGTGGCTTGCCGGGAGGCCCGGCAAGCCGCGCCTTATGGGTAAAACTTGCGAAGATGCTCGATGTTCCAGGAGTTGCTCACTGGGACGGCATCTTCGGTCTCCAGGCGGACTGCGCCGGGCCTGGTGACTCGTATTACCCGATAAGGGCCTTCCCACTTCGGCGTCAACTTGTTGGTATTCTTGGCCGACTGAACGCGCCGAAGAACAAGGTCGCCTTCCTCAAAGCTTCGGGCATGAACCTTGCGGCTATGGTAGCGGCGCAAGGCTTGCTGGTAGCGCGCTGCTCTCACAGCCGCCCGAAGACGATCTTCCTCAAGGAGCGTCGCGTCATCTTGGCGCAACTGCTCTTGCTCAAGCTCATCATAAGCGAGCACTCGAGGTGACCCGTATATGAGTTCCGTGGGGAGAACTGCTTCTGCCCCGTAGACCAGGGCAAAAGGTGTCTGGCTGGTGGCTCGATTTGGCGTCGTCCTGATCGACCAAAGAACCGCCGGCAATTCATCAATCCAGCGCCTTCCGCTCTTGCGCAGCTTGTCAAAAGTCTTTGTCCTTAGGCCTCGCAACACTTCAGCATTTGCCCTCTCCGCTTGGCCGTTGCTCCGTGGGTGTGCCACGGAAGCAAAACAGACCTTGCTGCCGAGGTCTTGAATGTATTGCATGAAGGTGTGGCTCGTGAACTGCGTGCCGTTGTCGGTGATGACTCTGTTTGGCACACCAAAACGGCAGACCAGTCCCTTGAAAAACTTGACAGCTGACTGAGCAGTCACCTTTCTCACTGCTTCCACCTCCGGCCACTTTGTGAACTTGTCGATCGCAACGTACAAGTACTCAAAGCCCCCGACAGCGCGGGGGAAAGGGCCCAGTATATCGAGCCCCCAGACCGAGAATGTCCAGGAGAGAGGGATTGTTTGAAGGGCTTGAGCTGGTTGATGAAGCTTCTTTGAATGGAACTGACACGCTTCACACTTGGTTACTAGTGCCGTCGCATCCTGGAGGGCGGTGGGCCAGAAGAAACCTTGCCGGAACGCCTTCCCGGCAAGGGCCCTCGACCCTATGTGGGAGCCACATATGCCTCCGTGTATCTCCGCCAACAGCTCCAGTCCTTCCTCCCGGGGGATGCACTTCAACTTCACACCGTTTTGCCTTCTCCTGTACAAGACGTCATCGACGAACTGGTACAGGGCGGACCGACGGGCTACTTTTTCTGCTTCTTCCTGCTCCTCAGGGAGCTCCCCTGTTTGGAGGAAATGGACGGTATGCTGCACCCATGCCGGAGCCTGGGGCTCGACGGCAAGGACCAAAGGCATTTCTTCCGCCATGGGAGCGGCTGTCTCTACGGCCAGGGCTTGACGCCCTGCCGGAGCCAGTTGCTCTTGGGCGGGCTCAGCGTCCACGGCAGCACCCTTGCCGGCAGCCCCAGGGGGCTCGGTAGGAAAGTACTTGCCGGGACCTGACTTCCTCCGCTTGTTTTGCCTTGTCGATGGCTCGACGGATGGTTGAGTTAACCGGAGCAAAAAAGGTACTTGGTTCCACAGGTAGCTTGAATGCAGCACGCTTTGACAGGTAATCAGCGATGTCGTTCTCCACTCGGGGGATGTGCTCCGCTTGGATACCGTCAAAGCGTTCATCCAGCTTCCTCACCTCATCTACGTAAGCTTCCATCAATGGGCTCTGATAATCCTTGTTGACTTGCCTGACAACGAGCTGCGAGTCACCCCTGACGATGAGCTTCTTAACCCCGAGGTTTGCCGCGATCCTGAGACCGGCAAGCAATCCCTCGTACTCAGCAGTGTTGTTGGTGGACATCTCCCTGGGGAAGTGCATCTGGATCACGTACTTGAGGTGCTCTCCGGTGGGTGCGACGAGCAGCACACCGGCGCTGGCGCCTTGCAGCGAGAAAGCCCCATCAAAGTACATGATCCAGTCGCGGTCTGCTTCCTTGCCGGGGAGAGTGGTCTCCTGGATTTCTTCGTCAGGCCTCGAGGTCCATTCTGCAATGAACTCCTCCAAGACTCTGCTCTGAATTGTCGAGGTACTTTCAAACCTTAAACCAAAGCTTGACAACTCGAAGGCCCATTCCACAACCCTTCCGGTTGCATCTGGGTTATGCAGTATCCGTTGCAACGGGAGGCGGGTGATGACAGTGATCTCGTGGGCTTGGAAGTAATGACGCAGATTCCTCGAGGCCATAAGGAGGCCGAAGAGCAATTTCTGCACACCGGAATACCTCGACCTAGCCCCCTGCAAGAGGGAGCTGACAAAGTAAACCGGGTGCTGCATCATCATCTTCTTCTGCACCACCTCACTTGACTGCGCGGGCACTGTGTTGGTGGCATCAGACTCTGCCGGGGGCCGTGCCTTGCCGGCACCAGGCCTTGCTAGGGGAATCTTTGGCTTGCCATCCGCTGGTTCTGCCGCCGCCACTGCCTCCTTGTCGACCTCCCTCTGTGCCACCAGTGCGGCGCTGACCACTTGATTCGTCGCCGCCAGATATAGCAGCAACAGCTCTTGTGGTTTAGGCGCACCAGTATTGGCGTGGAGGAAAGGTATTTCTTCAGATCCTGCAATGCTGCCTCGGCTTCTGGGGTCCACTCCATTGGGCCTGCCTTTTTCAAGATCTTGAAGAAGGGAAGGGCGCGCTCGGTGAACTTGGAGATGAATTGGCTCATGGCGGCAACGCAACCGGTGAGCCCACGCACATCCTTGATTCGCTTGGGCGCCTCAATCTGCTCAATAGCCTTGATCTTGTCTGGGTTTGCCTCGATCCCGCGCTGTGACACAAAGAACCCGAGAAGCTTGCCGGATGGAATGCCGAAGGCACACTTCTCAGGGTTCAGCTTGAGGTTGATCTTGCGCAGGTTGGCAAATGTCTCTTCCAGATCTTGCACAAGAGTTGGCCCGTCCTTGGTTTTGACCACTATGTCATCCATGTATGCCTCCATATTTCTATGGAGCTGAGGTTCAAAACCAATTTGGACTGCTCTTGCGAACGTTGAGCCGGCACTCTTCAACCCAAAAGGCATCCATAAAAAGCAATACGTACCACATGGGGTGATGAATGATGTCTTCTCTTCATCCTCTCTTGTCAGGAAGATCTGGTGGTAGCCTGAGTAGGCGTCGAGGAATGATAACAGATCACACCCGGCTGTGGAGTCAACAATTTGGTCGATGCGCGGCAACGGGAAGGGGTACTTAGGACAAGCCTTATTAATATCTGTGTAATCAATACACAACCTCCACTTCCCATTCGCCTTGCGCACCACTACCGGATTGGCCAACCACGTCGGGTGGAGCACTCCTCTCACCAAACTGTAGGGGATCGTAGCAGAAATCAAAAAATTTCTATGCATCACCAAGATCCATCTATGGAGTTTACTAGCAATGAGAAGGAAGGAGTGCATCTACATACCCTTGTAGATCGCGAGCGGAAGCGTTTAAGTGAACGGGGTTGATGGAGTCATACTCGTCGTGATCCAAATCACCGATGACCGAGCACCGAACGGACGGCACCTCCGCATTCAACACACGTACGGAGCAGCGACGTCTCCTCCTTCTTGATCCAGCAAGGGGAAAGGAGAGGTTGATGGAGATCCAGCAGCACGGCGGCGTGGTGGTGGAAGTAGCGGGGATCCCGGCAGGGCTTCGCCAAGCGCAAGCGGGAGGGAGAGGTGTCACGGGAGGGAGAGGGAGGCGCCAGGGGCTAGGGTACTGCTGCCCTCCCTCCCCCCACTATATACAGGGGTCCTAGGGGGGGGGGCGCCGGCCCCCTGGAGATCCCATCTGAGGGGGGGGGGCGGCGGCCAAGGGGGTGGCTTGCCCCCCAAGCCAAGTGGGGCGCCCCCCACCCCCAGGGTTTCCAACCCTAGGCGCAGGGGAGGCCCAAGGGGGGCGCACCAGCCCACCAGTGGCTGGTTCCCCTCCCCACTTCAGCCCATGGGGCCCTCCGGGACAGGTGGCCCCACCCGGTGGACCCCCGGGACCCTTCCGGTGGTCCCGGTACAATACCGATAACCCCCAAAACTTTCCCGGTGGCCGAAACTGGACTTCCTATATATAATTATTCACCTCCGGACCATTCTGGAACTCCTCGTGATGTCTGGGATCTCATTCGGGACTCCGAACAACTTTCGGGTTTCCGCATACTAATATCTCTACAACCCTAGCGTCACCGAACCTCAAGTGTGTAGACCCTACCGGTTCGGGAGACATGCAGACATGACCGAGACGACTCTCCGGTCAATAACCAACAACGGGATCTGGATACCCATGTTGGCTCCCACATGTTCCACGATGATCTCATTGGATGAACCACGATGTCGAGGATTCAATCAATCCCGTATACAATTCCCTTTGTCAATCGGTACGTTACTTGCCCGAGATTCGATCATCGGTATCCCAATACCTCGTTCAATCTCGTTACCGGCAAGTCACTTTACTCGTACCGTAATGCATGATCCCGTTACCAACCACTTGGTCACTTTGAGCTCATTATGATGATGCATTACCGAGTGGGCCCAGAGATACCTCTCCGCCATATGGAGTGACAAATCCCAGTCTCGATCCGTGTTAACCCAACAGACACTTTCAGAGATACCTGTAGTGTACCTTTATAGTCACCCAGTTACGTTGTGACGTTTGGTACACCCAAAGCACTCCTATGGCATCCGGGAGTTACACGATCTCATGGTCTAAGGAAATGATACTTGACATTGGAAAAGCTCTAGCAAACGAACTACACGATCTTTGTGCTATGCTTAGGATTGGGTCTTGTCCATCACATCATTCTCCTAATGATGTGATCCCGTTATCAATGACATCCAATGTCCATAGTCAGGAAACCATGACTATCTGTTGATCAACGAGCTAGTCAACTAGAGGCTCACTAGGGACATGTTGTGGTCTATGTATTCACACATGTATTACGATTTCCGGATAACACAATTATAGCATGAACAATAGACAATTATCATGAACAAGGAAATATAATAATAACCATTTTATTATTGCCTCTAGGGCATATTTCCAACAGTCTCCCACTTGCACTAGAGTCAATAATCTAGTTACATTGTGATGAATCGAACACCCATAGAGTTCTGGTGTTGATCATGTTTTGCTCTAGGGAGAGGTTTAGTCAACGGATCTGCTACATTCAGGTCCGTATGTACTTTACAAATATCTATGTCTCCATTTTGAACACTTTCACGAATGGAGTTGAAGCGACGCTTGATATGCCTGGTCTTCCTGTGAAACCTGGGCTCCTTGGCAAGGGCAATAGCTCCAGTGTTGTCACAGAAGAGAGTCATCGGGCCCGACGCATTGGGAATCACCCCTAGGTCAGTAATGAACTCCTTCATCCAGATTGCTTCTTGCCTGCCTCTGAGGCCGCCATGTACTCCGCTTCACATGTAGATCCCGCCACGACGCTTTGCTTGCAACTGCACCAGCTTACTGCCCCTCCATTCAAAATATACACGTATCCGGTTTGTGACTTAGAGTCATCCAGATCTGTGTCGAAGCTAGCGTCGACGTAACCCTTTACGACGAGCTCTTCGTCACCTCCATATACGAGAAACATATCCTTAGTCCTTTTCAGGTACTTCAGGATATTCTTGACCGCTGTCCAGTGTTCCATGCCGGGATTACTTTGGTACCTTCCTACCAAACTTACGGCAAGGTTTACATCAGGTCTGGTACACAGCATGGCATACATAATAGACCCTATGGCCGAGGCATAGGGGATGACACTCATCTTTTCTCTATCTTCTGCCGTGGTCGGGCATTGAGCCGTGCTCAATTGCACACCTTGCAATACAGGCAAGAACCCCTTCTTGGACTGATCCATATTGAACTTCTTCAATATCTTGTCAAGGTACGTACTCTGTGAAAGACCAATGAGGCGTCTTGATCTATCTCTATAGATCTTGATGCCTAATATATAAGCAGCTTCTCCAAGGTCCTTCATTGAAAAACACTTATTCAAGTAGGCCTTTATACTTTCCAAGAATTCTATATCATTTCCCATCAATAGTATGTCATCCACATATAATAAGAGAAATGCTACAGAGCTCCCACTCACTTTCTTGTAAACACAGGCTTCTCCATAAGTCTGTGTAAACCCAAACGCTTTGATCATCTCATCAAATCGAATGTTCCAACTCCGAGATGCTTGCACCAGCCCATAGATGGAGCGCTGGAGCTTGCATACCTTGTTAGCATTCTTAGGATCGACAAAACCTTCCGGCTGCATCATATACAATTCTTCCTTAAGAAAGCCGTTAAGGAATGCCGTTTTGACGTCCATTTGCCATATCTCATAATCATAGAATGCGGCAATTGCTAACATGATTCGGACGGACTTCAGCTTCGCTACGGGTGAGAAAGTCTCATCGTAGTCAACCCCTTGAACTTGTCGATAACCCTTAGCGACAAGTCGAGCCTTATAGATGGTCACATTACCATCCGCGTCTGTCTTCTTCTTAAAGATCCATTTATTTTCTATGGCTCGCCGATCATCGGGCAAGTCAGTCAAAGTCCATACTTCGTTTTCATACATGGATCCTATCTCGGATTGCATGGCTTCAAGCCATTTGTTGGAATCCGGGCCCGCCATCGCTTCTTCATAGTTCGAAGGTTCACCGTTGTCTAACAACATGATTTCCAGGACAGGGTTGCCGTACCACTCTGGTGCGGAACGTGTCCTTGTGGACCTACGAAGTTCAGCAGTAACTTGATCCGAAGCTTCATGATCATCATCATTAACTTCCTCCCCAGTCGGTGTAGGCACCACAGGAACATCTTCCCGCGCTGCGCTACTTTCCGGTTCGGAAGGGGTGACTATCACCTCATCAAGTTCCACTTTCCTCCCACTCACTTCTTTCGAGAGAAACTCTTTCTCCAGAAAGGACCCGTTCTTGGCAACAAAGATTTTGCCTTCGGATCTGAGGTAGAAGGTATACCCAATGGTTTCCTTAGGGTATCCTATGAAGACGCATTTTTCCGACTTGGGTTCGAGCTTTTCAGGTTGAAGTTTCTTGACATAAGCATCGCATCCCCAAACTTTTAGAAACGACAGCTTAGGTTTCTTCCCAAACCATAATTCATACGGTGTCGTCTCAACGGATTTCGACGGAGCCCTATTTAAAGTGAATGCGGCAGTCTCTAAAGCATAGCCCCAAAATGAGAGCGGTAGATCGGTAAGAGACATCATAGATCGCACCATATCCAATAGAGTGCGATTACGACGTTCGGACACACCATTTCGCTGAGGTGTTCCAGGCGGCGTGAGTTGTGAAACGATTCCACATTTCCTTAAGTGCGTACCAAATTCGTGACTTAAATATTCTCCCCCACGATCTGATCGTAAGAACTTTATTTTCCTGTCACGTTGATTCTCAACCTCACTCTGAAATTCCTTGAACTTTTCAAAGGTTTCAGACTTGTGTTTCATTAGGTAGACATACCCATATCTACTTAAGTCATCAGTGAGAGTGAGAACATAACGATAGCCACCGCGAGCCTCAACACTCATTGGACCGCACACATCAGTATGTATGATTTCCAATAAGTTGGTTGCTCGCTCCATTGTTCCGGAGAACGGAGTCTTGGTCATCTTACCCATGAGGCATGGTTCGCACGTGTCAAATGATTCGTAATCAAGAGACTCCAAAAGTCCATCTGCATGGAGCTTCTTCATGCGTTTGACACCAATGTGACCAAGGCGGCAGTGCCACAAGTATGTGGGACTATCGTTATCAACTTTACATCTTTTGGTATTCACACTATGAATATGTGTAACATCACGTTCGAGATTCATTAAGAATAAACCATTGACCAGCGGGGCATGACCATAAAACATATCTCTCATATAAATAGAACAACCATTATTCTCGGATTTAAATGAGTAGCCATCTCGAATTAAACGAGATCCTGATACAATGTTCATGCTCAAAGCTGGCACTAAATAACAATTATTGAGGTTTAAAACTAATCCCGTAGGTAAATGTAGAGGCAGCGTGCCGACGGCGATCACATCGACCTTGGAACCATTCCCGACGCGCATCGTCACCTCGTCCTTCGCCAGTCTCCGCTTATTCCGCAGCTCCTGTTTTGAGTTACAAATATGAGCAACCGCACCGGTATCAAATACCCAGGAGCTACTACGAGTACTGGTAAGGTACACATCAATTACATGTATATCACATATACCTTTGGTGTTGCCGGCCTTCTTGTCCGCTAAGTATTTGGGGCAGTTCCGCTTCCAGTGACCACTTCCCTTGCAATAAAAGCACTCAGTCTCAGGCTTGGGTCCATTCTTTGACTTCTTCCCGGCAACTGGCTTACCGGGCGCGGCAACTCCCTTGCCGTCCTTCTTGAAGTTCTTCTTACCCTTGCCTTTCTTGAACTTAGTGGTTTTATTCACCATCAACACTTGATGTTCCTTTTTGATCTCCACCTCCGCTGATTTCAGCATTGAATATACCTCAGGAATGGTCTTTTCCATCCCCTGCATATTGAAGTTCATCACAAAGCTCTTGTAGCTTGGTGGAAGCGACTGAAGGATTCTGTCAATGACCGCGTCATCCGGGAGATTAACTCCCAGCTGAGACAAGCGGTTGTGTAACCCAGACATTTTGAGTATGTGCTCACTGACAGAACTATTTTCCTCCATTTTACAACTGAAGAACTTGTCGGAGACTTCATATCTCTCGACCCGGGCATGAGCTTGGAAAACCATTTTCAGCTCTTCGAACATCTCATATGCTCCATGTTTCTCAAAACGCTTTTGGAGCCCCGGTTCTAAGCTGTAAAGCATGCCGCACTGAACGAGGGAGTAATCATCAGCACGTGATTGCCAAGCGTTCATAACGTCTTGGTTCTCTGGGATGGGTGCTTCACCTAGCGGTGCTTCTAGGACATAATCTTTCTTGGCAGCTATGAGGATGATCCTCAGGTTCCGGACCCAGTCCGTATAGTTGCTGCCATCATCTTTCAGCTTGGTTTTCTCTAGGAACGCGTTGAAGTTGAGGGCAACGTGGGCCATTTGATCTACAAGACATATTGTAAAGATTTTAGACTAAGTTCATGATAATTAAGTTCATCTAATCAAATTATTCAATGAACTCCCACTCAGATAGACATCCCTCTAGTCATCTAAGTGAAACATGATCCGAGTCAACTAGGCCGTGTCCGATCATCACGTGAGACGGACTAGTCAAGATCGGTGAACATCTTCATGTTGATCGTATCTTCTATACGACTCATGCTCGACCTTTCGGTCTTCCGTGTTCCGAGGCCATGTCTGTACATGCTAGGCTCGTCAAGTCAACCTAAGTGTATTGCGTGTGTTCCGAGGCCATGTCTGTACATGCTAGGCTCGTCAACACCCGTTGTATGCGAACGTTAGAATCTATCACACCCGATCATCACGTGGTGCTTCGAAGCAACGAACCTTCGCAACGGTGCACAGTTAGGGGGAACACTTTCTTGAAATTATTATAAGGGATCATCTTACTTACTACCGTCGTTCTAAGCAAATAAGATGTAAAACATGATAAACATCACATGCAATCAAATAGTGACATGATATGGCCAATATCATTTTGCTCCTTTGATCTCCATCTTCGGGGCGCCATGATCATCTTCGTCACCGGCATGACACCATGATCTCCATCATCGTGTCTTCATGAAGTTGTCACGCCAACGATTACTTCTACTTCTATGGCTAACGTGTTTAGCAATAAAGTAAAGTAATTTACATGGCGTTATTCAATGACACGCAGGTCATACAAAAATAAAGACAACTCCTATGGCTCCTGCCGGTTGTCATACTCATCGACATGCAAGTCGTGATTCCTATTACAAGAACATGATCAATCTCATACATCACATATATCTCATTCATCACATCCTTTTGGCCATATCACATCACAAGGCACATGCTGCAAAAACAAGTTAGACGTCCTCTAATTGTTGTTGCAAGTTTTTACGTGGCTTCTATAGGTTTCTAGCAAGAACGTTTCTTACCTACGTAAAACCACAACGTGATATGCCAATTTCTATTTACCCTTCATAAGGACCCTTTTCATCGAATCCGTTCCGACTAAAGTGGGAGAGACAGACACCCGCTAGCCACCTTATGCAACTAGTGCATGTCAGTCGGTGGAACCTGTCTCACGTAAGCGTACGTGTAAGGTCGGTCCGGGCCGCTTCATCCCACAATACCGCCGAAACAAGATAAGACTAGTAGTGGCAAGAAAAATTGACAACATCTACGCCCACAACTGCTTTGTGTTCTACTCGTGCATAGAAACTACGCATAGGCCTGGCTCATGATGCCACTGTTGGGGATCGTAGCAGAAATTTAAAAATTTTCTACGCATCACCAAGATCCATCTATGGAGTTTACTAGCAACGAGAAGGAAGGAGTGCATCTACATACCCTTGTAGATCGCGAGCGGAAGCGTTCAAGTGAACGGGGTTGATGGAGTCGTACTCGTCGTGATCCAAATCACCGATGACCGAGCGCCGAACGGACGGCACCTCCGCGTTCAACACACGTACGGAGCAGCGACGTCTCCTCCTTCTTGATCCAGCAAGGGGGAAGGAGAGGTTGATGGAGATCCAGCAGCACGACGGCGTGGTGGTGGAAGTAGCGGGGATCCCGGCAGGGCTTCGCCAAGCGCAAGCGGGAGGGAGAGGTGTCACGGGAGGGAGAGGGAGGCGCCAGGGGCTAGGGTACTGCTGCCCTCCCTCCCCCCACTATATATAGGGGTCCGGGTGGGGGGGCGCCGGCCCCCTGGAGATCCCATCTGAGGGGGGGCGGCGGCCAAGGGGGTGGCTTGCCCCCCAAGCCAAGTGGGGCGCCCCCCACCCCCAGGGTTTCCAACCCTAGGCGCAGGGGAGGCCCAAGGGGGGCGCACCAGCCCACCAGTGGCTGGTTCCCCTCCCCACTTCAGCCCATGGGGCCCTCCGGGACAGGTGGCCCCACCCGGTGGACCCCCGGGACCCTTCCGGTGGTCCCGGTACAATACCGATAACCCCCGAAACTTTCCCGGTGGCCGAAACTGGACTTCCTATATATAATTCTTCACCTCCGGACCATTCCGGAACTCCTCGTGACGTCCGGGATCTCATCCGGGACTCCGAACAACTTTCGGGTTTCCGCATACTAATATCTCTACAACCCTAGCGTCACCGAACCTTAAGTGTGTAGACCCTACGGGTTCGGGAGACATGCAGACATGACCGAGACGACTCTCCGGTCAATAACCAACAGCGGGATCTGGATACCCATGTTGGCTCCCACATGTTCCACGATGATCTCATCGGATGAACCACGATGTCGAGGATTCAATCAATCCCGTATACAATTCCCTTTGTCAATCGGTACGTTACTTGCCCGAGATTCGATCGTCGGTATCCCAATACCTCGTTCAATCTCGTTACCGGCAAGTCACTTTACTCGTACCGTAATGCATGATCCCGTGACCAACCACTTGGTCACTTTGAGCTCATTATGATGATGCATTACCGAGTGGGCCCAGAGATACCTCTCCGTCATACGGAGTGACAAATCCCAGTCTCGATCCGTGTCAACCCAACAGACACTTTCAGAGATACCTGTAGTGTACCTTTATAGTCACCCAGTTACGTTGTGACGTTTGGTACACCCAAAGCACTCCTACGGCATCCAGGAGTTACACGATCTCATGGTCTAAGGAAATGATACTTGACATTGGAAAAGCTCTAGCAAACGAACTACACGATCTTTGTGCTATGCTTAGGATTGGGTCTTGTCCATCACATCATTCTCCTAATGATGTGATCCCGTTATCAATGACATCCAATGTCCATAGTCAGGAAACCATGACTATCTGTTGATCAACGAGCTAGTCAACTAGAGGCTCACTAGGGACATGTTGTGGTCTATGTATTCACACATGTATTACGATTTCCGGATAACACAATTATAGCATGAACAATAGACAATTATCATGAACAAGGAAATATAATAATAACCATTTTATTATTGCCTCTAGGGCATATTTCCAACACAAACCTGCCGCTTCCAATTTCCTGATCTCCTCTGTGATGAACTCCTGCCTTCCCAGAGCCTGCTTTCTGACCTTCTGCTTGACGGGCCACGCGTGGGGGCAGACAGCTAGGTGGTGCTCAATCACCTCCCTGGGAACACCAGGGGTGTCGGACGCTTGCCATGCAAACACGTCGACATTTGCCCGCAAGAAGGTGACGAGCGCGCCTTCCTATTTGCTGTCGAGGGTGGAGCCTATGGTGAAGGCCCCTCCCGTGCCATCCTCCCCGATGGGCACCTTCTTGGTTTGTGGCGGCTCGGCTCTGGATCTCTTGCTCTTGTCGGTAGAGCTCTCTGGCACGTCCTCAACGGTAGCACAACACTCCGAGGAGGTGCGCTTGCCGGAGTGGGTGCGAGAGGTCTTGCCGGGATCCTTCTTCCCTCCCGGGCCTTCAGCGGCAGGAGCAGGTGCCTTGACGGCAGCTGCTGCAACTGCTTCCCGGTAGAGTTGGTCGGCGCAGATCAGCGCGTCCTTCTTGTCGGAGGGGACGGAGATGATGGTCAACGGCCCGGGCATCTTTAGCATGTTGTAGGCGTAGTGTGACGCCGCCATGAACTTGGCTAGTGCCGGGCGGCCGAGGATCCCGTTGTAGGGCAAGGGGATCTCGGCCACGTCGAAGACGATCCTCTCCGTCCTGTAGTTCAACTCTCCTCCAAATGTCATGGGTAGTGTGACCTTTCCCTTCGACTGGCTCCTCCCCGGATTGACCCCTTGAAACGTGCCCGTTTCCTCGAGGTCTCCATCAGGGATTTGCAACCTTTTGATCACGACAGGCGAGATCAGGTTCAGGCCAGCCTCGCTGTCAACCAACATCTTGTTCACCCTGAGGTTGCGTATCGTTGGTGAGACCAACAATGGCAAGCACCCGACCGCGGTAGTGCGGTCAGGGTGGTCCTCGGCGTCAAAGATGAGGGGCGTGCTGGACCACTTCAGTGGCTTCTGAGCGTCGAACGACGGCTCTGCTGCTATAATCTCATGCGCCCATTGCTTGAGCTGGCGGTGAGAGGTATGTAGTGAGGCACTGCCATCAACGCACATGGCCTCCGTAGCCTTCTGGAACCCTTGCTCACCAGACTCGTCGTCCTCGTCGTGATCATCGTCTTCTTGCCGGATCCCTCAGCACCGTCCTGGTCCTTCTCCTTGTCCCGCCTCTCGTACTCAGCCTTTTGCTTCTCAGCAAGCAGCTCGACTTCTCGGCAGTTCTGGAGGTCGTGGCCCTTGGTGCGGTGGATCTTGCAGTATTGCTTGCCGGAGCTTCCTGGCTTGTCGGTAGCCGCCAAGGCCCAGCAGGCGGCGCACCCGGCAATCTCCTTGCCGGGGGCGTCTGCCCTGACCTTCTTGCTGGCACCGGTATCGTCAGATCCCTCAACGGCACCGGTATCTGCATGCCACCACAGAGGTGCCTTTCCGAGCCCTGGCCCCACGTGGATGATGGCATTGGGGACCGTGGGCTCAAGGGTGGCTCGCTCTGTTGGTGTGGGGCGAGCTGCCCTGGCAAGGGTCTTGCCGGGGCTGCTGAGGCTGCCCCCGGCAAGGGTCTTGCCGGGGGAACCTGCTTCGTCCCTCTGCTCTTTGTGGCCTCGGTCTTGGCGTTGCTCTGATCATCTTGGGCTTTGGTCTTACCTTGGCTCACCTCCCTGTTCTGCTTAGCGTGACCGTAGGCGTGGCTCCGACTGCCCGTGCACAGGTATAGGGGTACAAAAACGCACCCCTCTTTTTGTACACCGACAGAAGACTTCGTCCCGTGTCCGGGTGGCACTCTCCTTTGCGTGGAAGGCAAGCTTGGCAATTTGGATATGTAGATCTCCTCCCTTGTAACCGACTCTGTGTAACCCTAGCCCCCTCCGGTGTCTATATAAACCGGAGGGTTTAGTCCGTAGGACAACAACAATCATAATCATAGGCTAGCTTCTAGGGTTTAGCCTCTACGATCTCGTGGTAGATCAACTCTTGTAACACTCATATCATCAAGATCAATCAAGCAGGAAGTAGGGTATTACCTCCATCGAGAGGGCCCGAACCTGGGTAAACATTGTGTCCCCCGCCTCCTGTTACCATCTGCCTTAGACGCACAGTTCGGGACCCCCTACCCGAGATCCGCCGGTTTTGACACCGACATTGGTGCTTTCATTGAGAGTTCCACTGTCGTCACCATAAGGCTTGATGGCTCCTTTGATTATCGGCAACGATGCGATCCAGGGTGAGGTTTTTCTTCCCGGACAGATCTTCGTATTCGGCGGCTTCGCACTGCGGGCCAACTCACTTGGCCATCTGGAGCAGATCGAGAGCTACGCCCCCGGCCGTCAGGTCAGGTTTGGAAGCTTAAACTATATTGCCGACATCCGCGGAGACTTGATCTTTGACGGATTCGAGCCCATGTCAGGTGCGCCGCACAGTCACGACGAGCATGACTTAGCTCTGCCGTCGGACCGTGTTCGGGAGATCACACCTGTGGCAACTCCGGCCCTCAATCCGGAGCAGATTGCGCCATCTGAGGACGGGTGGATGGACCCCGCCACGGAGGCCACACACTCAGTGGCGATAGAGCCGAATACTGACTTCACCTCCTACAAGACCTGTGTTGCCGGACTCTTAGATTCGTCCCCGGCCACGGGCTCCGAACCGCTTGCGTCAGTGCCTATCGAATCTGATTGGGCACCGATCATGGAGTTTTCCTCTGCGGATATCTTTCAGCACTCGCCCCTGGGCGATGTGCTAAATTCATTAAGGTCTCTCTCCTTGTCAGGAGGCCCTTGGCCGAACTGTGTCCGGCTTGAGTGGGAAGCGGACGACGAAGAAATTCATTCCCCACCCAGCACCCACTTAATAGCCACTGTTGACGACTTATCCGACATGCTTGATTTCGGCTCCGAAGACATCGACGGTATGGACGACGATGCAGGAGAAGAATAGGAACCATGGCCCACAGGGCGCTGGACTGCCACCTCATCATATGATATATACATGGTGGACACCCCCAAAGAAAGCGATGGCAATAAGGCAACGGAGGATAATCCCCTCGAGAAGCAATCTAAGCACTGACGTCATCAGCGCCGCACTAAGCCCCGCCATAGCAAAAGCAGCGATACCGGCACAAGAGACAATAACGCTGCGGATAGTGCCGAAGACAAAGACAAACCCCTCCATCCAAGCTTTGAGCAGGAGGATGGGCAAGCTAGCCCTAAGAAACAGGCGACAGACGGAGAATCAGAAGATGACACTTACGTGTCCCTCTCCGGAGACGAGGCGAGCCTCGGCGACGAAGAATTTATCGTGCCTGAGGATCCCGTCGAGTAGGAGCGCTTCAAGCGCTGGCTTATAGCCACAACAAATAGCCTGAAGAAAAAGCAACATCAGCTTCAAGCTGACCAAGATCTGCTTGCGGATAGATGGACTGAGGTCCTGGCGGCCAAGGAATACGAACTCGAGCGCCCAAACAAAAGTTACCCAAAGCGCAGGTTGCTACCCCAACTCGAGGAGGAAGCATTAAAGCCTACGCTTCCAGCGTATGATGTGGCCGACCGGCCACCTCGTGGCCGAGACAAAGCGGCATATCAGGCCGAAGTCCAGCCCGCACCCCGTCGCTAGCTAAACAAAAATACTAAGGCCCGGGGTAATACGCAGGACCTGCGAGACGTATTGGAAAACAAAGCAAGACACGCAAGATCTATCTACGGATCACGGGGCGCGCCTCAACGCGTGACGACAACCGTCGCGCCGGATATACTAAAAGAAAATCCGGCCGGGCCGAACACAACAGACAAGACTCGTATGAACTGCGTCGTGATATAGCCCGGCACAAAGGCGCCGCACACCCCGTATGCTTCACTGATGAAGTAAAGGATCATGAATTCCCAGAAGGGTTTAAACCCGTGAACATTGAATCATATGACGGCACTACAGACCCTGCGGTATGGATAGAGGATTTCTTCCTCCACATTCACATGGCCCGCGGGGATGATCTACATGCCATCAAGTATCTCCCGCTAAAACTCAAAGGGCCGGCTCGGCATTGGCTGAATAGCTTGCCGGCAAACTCCATCGGAAGTTGGGAGAACCTGGCAGACGCATTCCTGGACAACTTCCAGGGCACTTATGTGCGGCCACCGGATGCTGGCGATTTAAGTCGCATAACACAACAGCCCGGAGAGTCAGCCAGGAAATTCTGGACTCGGTTCCTAACTAAAAAGAACCAAATTGTCGACTGTCCGGATGCCGAAGCCCTAGCGGCCTTTAAACATAACATCCGCGACGAGTGGCTCGCCCGACATCTCGGCCAAGAGAAGCCAAAATCCATGGCAGCCCTCGCGACACTCATGACCCGCTTTTGCGCGGGCAAAGATAGCTGGTTGGCCCGTAGCAACAAAACAGCAAGCAAACCTGGCACATCAGAGGCCAGAGATAGCAACGGCAACCCCCGACGCAACAAACACAAGCGCCCCAAACATGGTGAAAATGCTGAAGATACGACAGTCAATGCCGGATTTAGTGGCTCTAAGTCCAGTCAGCGGAAGGGGCCACTCAAAAATGAAAATTCGGGTCCGTCCAGTCTGGACCGCATACTCGACCGCCCATGCCAAATTCATAGCACCCCGGGAACACCAGCCAATCATACCAACAGAGAATGCTGGGTCTTCAAACAAGCCGGCAGGTCAGGCGCCAAAAACAAAGATAAGGGGTCTCAAAGCAATGATGGCGACGAGGAGCCCAGACCACCGAGTACAGGAGGGCAAAAGAAATTTCCCCCGCAAATCCAAACAGTGAACGTGGTAAACGGCACCCACACTCCCAACCCGGACCGGATGCGCACCCTTAGGGATATCGACTTAACGGAACCAGTCGTCCCACAATATAAACTCAGGCCGATCACCTTCAACCGCACGGATCGTCCGGTTAACACCAATCAGGGCAATCCAGCCGCACTAGTCCTTGACCCAATAATTGACGGGTTCCACCTCACACGAGTCCTTATGGACGGAGGCAGCAGTCTAAACCTGCTTTACCAGGACACAGTGCGCAAGATGGGCATCGATCATTCGCTGATCAAACCCACTAAAACCACCTTCAGAGGTATTATACCAGGTGTGGAGACCAGCTGTACAGGCTCCATCGCCCTTAAGGTAGTCTTCGGATCACCAGACAATTACCGTGCCGAAGAGTTAATCTTCGACATCATCCCCTTTCGAACTGATTATCAAGCACTGCTCGGATGAACCATGTTCACTCAATTCAACGCGGTGCCACATTATGCCTACCATAAGCTCAAGATGCCCGGTCCGTGCAGCGTCATCACGGTTAATGGCAAGGCCGAACTTTCCCTTGGTACCAAAGAGTATACCGCTGCTTTAACAGCAGAAGCAACGAGTGGCACCTTTCAATCGAACCTCGAGTCGACGGCCAGGCTCCCGGACACCGCCAAAGGACTCCGAACTGCTTCGCGGCAGAATGAAAAGGCTCGTCCAGAGCTCAATGAAAAACACCCTGGCGAAGGCCAGGACAAGCCACATACCGCGGCTCAACCGCTCTGCGGCACACAAGCATTAATTACATTTTCCTTGCAGGTTCAACTTTGCCAGACCAGGACTGGCGATATGGAAGCAGCTCGAATGCGCAAAGGAATCCTTAGATATTCCCCGCGATGACCATCCGACTATACTCCAGATCTGCACACAGCTTCTTCCCTTGGTCTCAGCAGGTTCCACAGTCATATTTCATTTTTATCACATTACCTGTACTCATACACATCGACGTACTATTCAAATACAATATGTGGATTTATACGACGCTTATCTGCTAATATTTCTTATTGAAATTCTTTTGTCAAGTGGCATCCGTACACCGTGATATGCCTTAAATATGCCAGGGCTTCGTTTTTACCCATAATACGGCAATAAAGTCCGAACACCTTCATGGAAGTTCGGCACCCCAAACTTATAGCATTATATGCATCAGCTCCCATGTTTTGCTGCCTTACGTTCCGCTATATCGGCTAAGGCGGCACAGGGAGAACTACTGCGATTGTGTCCCGGTTCTTCTGGACGAGCAACTCAGTAGAGAAAGCCGAAAACTGACTGTCATGATACGGCGAGAGTTGGTTAGCTGTTCGAGAGGTTGTAAAATCTTTAAGGATTTCTCCCGCATAATGCCATAACCAATGCAGCGTGCGATGGATCGGTTTTTCTTTCGATCAGGTAATTATAAGAGCCCCTCGTGTGGTCTTCCGAACACCAGGGGCTGCGCCTACCTTCCTTTCCCAAAGCTCCTATGGCTAAGTGAGAGTGATAAAGCCCTATAGTCTGATTGCCTGGTTCGTTGTGCTGAACACCTCCTTCGAAGGACCCAAAACTAGGATAAAGAGTGATTAGGTTTATCCCGAACACCCCCGTACTTCCTACGTGGGGGCAGAAGCCGACGACTGGCCAACTCTCAGGATTAATATATAAAACGGCCGCGCGGGAGGATAAACTTTTATATAATAGGCAATAAATAATTGAAATGACCTTGTTCAACATTACAAAGGACAACATGATTGTATTCATGGAAATATAATGTCCTTGGTGCATTGCTCCGCCGCAAGGCAGGATCCTTTCAGGACACTTTCATAATATAATTCGGGCTTGCGGTGCTCCTTCCCCTCTGGCGCTCCCTCGGTCATCAGCTTTTCAGCATCCATCTTCCCCCAGTGCACCTTTGCGCGGGCGAAGGCCATTTGCACACCCTCTATACAGACCGACCGCTTGATGATGTCAAGTCGAGGGCAGGCACTCAGAAGCCGCTTCACGAGCCCGAAGTAGCTGCTTGGAATCGGCTCGGCGGGCCATAGCCGGATAATCAAATCCTTCATGGCTAGTTCGGCCGCCCTATGCAGTTCGATTAGCTGTTTCAATTGGTCGACGAAAGGCACCGGATAATAAGGTGCCAGATATTGCGACCAGAAGAGCTTATCCGCAGTGTTCCTTTCTTCAGCTCGGCAGAATTGGGCGGCATCCGATATGCTGCGGGGTAGTTCCGTAAACACCCCTGGAGAAATCTGAACTCAAAATTAGAAACATGATTTTCTCCTCAGATATTTGATTTACATGGAAAAGAGCCTTACCCGCTGCGATCTTCCTCGCCTCTTGGATCTCCTGCAGGGCGCCTTGGGTTTCCCCCTGGGCATCGCGCGCGGCCTGATGAGCCCTGGTGAGTTCGGATTCTTTCTCCGTTAAACTCTACTCCAAGGTCTCGCATTTCTTAACGGCCTCTTGAAGCTTCTGCTCAGCTTCAATAACCCTGGCCTCGTGCTTCTCACGAAGAGCCTGCTCTGCGGATGCCTTTTCCTCGGCCTCGGCAACAACCTTCTTAAGAGCCTCAACTTCGGTCATCGTCCCTAGAGAAAATCATGGAACATATTTTATCATACTAGAAATTCGTTCGCACCAAACGCGAACAAGGCTTGCGCATACCTTGCTTATCTTCCAACTGCCTTTTCAACTGGCCAAGTTCTTCTTTGGTCCGCCCCAGACTTTGATTCAGTCCGGAGACCTCCGCAGTATGAGAGGCAGCAGCCGTTGCAGACGCCTGCTTATAAAAGAGAGATAGATGTTACCAAATGAGTCTTCCTGCGAACATAAAATTTGATCATCTGTCCGGTTCTTTCTTTCACCGAACAGTGTATCAGGGGCTACTATCCATACTATGACATTCTTCGAAACCTCATAAAACATACCTCAAAGCCTCTTATAAGGCTGATGCAGGCTTCATTCAGTCCACTCTTAGCAGACTGAATCTTCTCAATCACCGCACCCATAAGGGCACGGTGTTCATCGACGATGGAGGCGCTCTTCAGCGCCGCCAACAAAGCATCCGACACCTCTGGTTGGACAGAGATTGCCGGTGGAACAGGTAAAACCCCTCCAGCCGAGGGAGGCCGCCTGCTTGATTCTGGAGCCGTATTGGTCTCCGGAATTGGGTCCGGCTGGGAGCCGAATTCAAGATGGCTCCCGCTGACAACTCCCATGGGAATCTTCTCCCCCATGTCTCCGGCCCCTGAAGTTTGACCTCCAGGCACCGCTTTCATGATCTCTTCCTCCCCTCCTTGGCCGGGGTCCTTCTGGGACGAAGCCTCGGTGTTATCCACATGTTTCGGGGAAGGGCCTTCGGGGGCGTCCCGCTCTCCATAGCATCCGAGCTCAGCAAATCCTCTGATGAGGATTGTTCGGTGCGGGATCTCGCCGGACTACAAAAAATATGGCTCAGGTCAAAATATTACGCCATGATGAGGTTGGACGCATAAATATGTTCGGATTTTATACTCATGAGTTCACCAGGGGCTGGGCCCTGGGATCCCACGCCGATGTTGTCGGCGGCGACAGTGGACTCTTCCGGAAGAGGAGCTTTTCCCCTTTTAGGCGACTCGGCCTCCAAGTGTATGGAGGCCGCCCTCTTCTTTCTTCCTCCCACTTGGGATTCGTCTTCCTCCTCCTCCTCGTCCTCTTCGGAGGCAGAACAGGCGTTGGAACCTTCGGATATTGTGTCTAAAATGCCGCGGCGACGAAGGCCACCCCGGGTCTTTTTGGAATCCTTCTCGGCCTTCTTCTTCGGTGCCTTGTATGGCGCCGGGACTAGCATCTTCGTCAGAAGTGGGTTGGCCGGTCCTTCGGGCAGCGGGGCCGGACAGTGGATCCGCTCCGCCTTCTTCGTCCAGCCCTAGGGGAGTTGAGGAAAACACACTAAGCATTTCCCTTGGGTTATGCGGATAAAACGTATAATAACTTACCGAGCTTGCAGGGCGGGACAGTTGGTACCCGCGGTCCTCAGCCGAGTCCGGCCATGATTTGCCGGACTTGAAAAGCACCTTCCAAATGTCTTTGTGCGAGGAGCCAAAGAGCTCTCGCAGGGTCTGGTGCTTGGCCGGATCAAATTCCCATAGATTGCAAGTCCGGTGTTGACAAGGCAGGATCCGGCGAACTAACATCACCTGGACTACATTGACAAGTTCGATGTTCTTGTCTTCCATATCCTTAACACGCGTCTGGAACACCGACAGTTCGTCGGACGAAGACCAGTTCAGGCCCTTCTTAGGCCAGGACGTAAGCCGCAAAGGGGCTCCAGATCGGAACTCGGGAGCGGTGGCCCATTCCGTGCCGCGCGGTGATGTCTACTACACAACCTTCTTCTTGTAGACGTTGTTGGGCCTCCAAGTGCAGAGGTTTGTAGGACAGCAGCAAATTTCCCTCAAGTGGATGACCTAAGGTTTATCAATCCGTGGGAGGCGTAGGATGAAGATGGTCTCTCTCAAGCAACTGTCAGGACCGGTTTTCCAATAAAACATTTATTGAGAAACCGACCCTTTTATTGGACCAGCATAGAAGAATCCTTCTTACTGGTAGACAAATCCTTGATACAGAAATCCAGAGGTACAAAATATTATACAGGGTTGAGCTGAGGCTGCTCAACAATTTATTACAAGCACGCCGATATTATACATAAAGGCGGATATGACACAAAGGGGTATGGTGGCATAACTACCGACTCGTAATAAAAGTGGTGGTGGATATGTCACAGTGAAGTGGGTGACATGACTCCTAAATCTTACAACTCATCGAGCGCCGGAGTGGGGCTTGATGACTTTTATTCTGGGTAGCGGAAGCGTATATAATACAAGTGACCAATTCCAGGATCGCACGGGACTGACTGGGACTCCTCTAGGCGTCGGACTCGCTATCGAACTCTTCATGCATAAGATCGCCTTCGTCAACATCTGGCCAAATCAACAAGCCAGGTGAGTACTATGAAAGTACTCGCAAGACAGTTTGGACATAAGATATAACAAATGCAAACATGATGCACATGAGCAAATTAGTAATGCGCGCTCAGATAATAAAATTTCACGGCATGCTAAATAAAAAGGAAGTCAGGCGGTAGTCCTCCCGAAATCCCAATGAAATAACTGAAGACCGATCGGGTGTCTGAAGCGACGCCTCGAAGGGTAGAAATAAATTAACAATGCCGCAGTCGGGCATCAGGGCGACACCACATAAAGGGCTTATATTGGAATATAAATAACAGTGCGTGCCACAGTCGGACGTCTGAGCGACATCGCATAAAGGGCTTATATCAAAAGTAAATAACAAGAGTGCCACAGTCGGACGTCTGAGCGACATCACATAAAGGGCTTATATCAAAAGTAATTAACAAGGGTTCCACAGTCGAACGTCTGAGCGACATCACATAAAGGGCTTATATCAAAAACAAAACAACAAGAGTGCCACAGTCGGACGTCTGAGCGACATCACATAAAGGGATTATATCAAAAGTAAACAACAAGAGTGCCACAGTCGGACGTCTGAGCGACATCACATAAAGGGCTTATATTTCATTATTCGGAATTCAAGTAGCTCATAAATTTAAATCATCTCAAGGAAATACTCATGTACGTAATAATAAACTGGTTAGTCCATCCACAGGAATAACATTCAACCTGGTTTACCACTCATGTTTGTTCACCGGGGATTTTCACTGAGACTGACACAGAGACTGACGTTGAGACTGATATTGATACTGATATGGATATGTTGACCAAGATCCTTGACCATGGACACGATTACTCGGATGGTTTTGACTCTGCAGAGTTTGTACTTTTTAACCACAGCCAACGGATTTCAGTAGTCACAAAGGACTAGTTCCGTTCACGGTATTTTAGGAGAAACACATCTAACCAGTACACACCCATTCCACATTCCGCTGCCAGGAATCACCCTAGGCAACGTTCAAGAAAAACCTTAAGACGGGGAGGCTACAACCTCGCGTAGCATGGGATCAAATTTATATCGCGCGCTCTAAGGGGTGGACCCCTCTCGGTCCCAACCGGAAACACCCATGCCCCTTGACCGGATGACTGGCTTTAATCCAGGGCCATGGAACCCTCATCCCGGCCCCTCTCTTTGGTGTGTACGAGGAAAGAGGGTTGCAACTTACTAAACCGTATTCTTTGCAGAAAACATGTGGTCGCACAAAAGGGGACGGACGGTAACGTGGCTTGATCCACATTAACACGGGAGCTTAACGGTTGACATAAGACTGGCATGCTTCAACAATACCATCTTAACACCTTTCATGTCACCACATGATTGTGTTATCACCCATCAAAACATCACATCAAGTTTCGAAACATACTGGTAGTGCCTTGCATGCAATATAACTCTCACTGACGCTCTTATAAACGTGCCATGAACTAACTATTCAAGCAAACATGCAAAACACTTATCATATCAAAGGTTCAAACGTGCTTGCCTGGTTCGGATTAGTCGGAGTCTAGCTCGGCGAAGTTCGCGGCTCCGTCACCTCCTCCGGTATCTACGGTATAAAGAGAACGCGTACTAACGTAAATACCAAGTGTGCATAAAAGTTGTTCCAAATATTTTTCAAATAAATATTATAAAAAAAACTAGACAAAAATATAAAACTGACAGAAAAAGAATCAACTAAAAAGCATCTTTTGTTTTAGAAGATATAAAGGTTTTAGTCCAAGGACTAATATGTGATGAAACAGAAAAGACCCAGGGGCTAGTTTGAAAAAGCAGAAAACGTTTCGGTTGGAAATACGCTAGCCCAGAAGGAAAGCGTACTTTGCCCAAAGGCGTTTATCAGAAAACGTTTCAAAACAGAAGAGGAGAGGCTGACGAGGGGGTCCCACCCGTCAGGTTCAAACTTTGAAACAGGGCTCGCCGGCGCCGAGGCTCGCGGTGGTCGCCGGCGTTGATCCACGGCGAGGCAGGGGGGTCGGAGGGTACCTACTGAAGGAAATATGCCCTAGAGGCAATAATAAAGTATTATTTATTTCCTTATATCATGATAAATGTTTATTATTCATGCTAGAATTGTATTAACCGGAAACATAATACATGTGTGAATACATAGACAAACAGAGTGTCACTAGTATGCCTCTACTTGACTAGCTCGTTAATCAAAGATGGTTATGTTTCCTAGCCATAGACATGAGTTGTCATTTGATTAACGAGATCACCTCATTAGGAGAATGACGTGATTGACTTGACCCATTCCGTTAGCTTAGCACCCGATCGTTTAGTATGTTGCTATTGCTTTCTTCATGACTTATACATGTTCCTATGACTATGAGATTATGCAACTCCCGTTTACCGGAGGAACACTTTGTGTGCTACCAAACGTCACAACGTAAATGGGTGATTATAAAGGTGCTCTACAGGTGTCTCCAAAGGTACTTGTTGGGTTGGCGTATTTCGAGATTAGGATTTGTCACTCCGATTGTCGGAGAGGTATCTCTGGGCCCACTCGGTAATGCACATCACTATAAGCCTTGCAAGCATTGTGACTAATGAGTTAGTTGCGGGATGATGTGTTACGGAACGAGTAAAGAGACTTGCCGATAACGAGATTGAACTAGGTATCGAGATACCGACGATCAAATCTCGGGCAAGTAACATACCGGTGACAAAGGGAACAACGTATGTAGTTATGCGGTCTGACCGATAAAGATCTTCGTAGAATATGTGGGAGCCAATATGGGCATCCAGGTCCCGCTATTGGTTATTGACCGGAGACGTGTCTCGGTCATGTCTACATAGTTCTCGAACCCGTAGGGTCCGCACGCTTAACGTTACGATGACAGTTTTATTGAGTTTTGATGTACCGAAGGAGTTCGGAGTCCTGGATGAGATCGGGGATATGACGAGGAGTCTCGAAATGGTCGAGACGTAAAAATCGATATATTGGACGACTATATTCGGACTTCGGAAAGGTTCCGAGTGATTCGGGTATTTTTTGGAGTACCGGAGAGTTACGGGAATACGTATTGGGCCTTATTGGGCCATACGGGAAAGAAGGAAAAGGGCCTCAAGGGTGGCCGCACCCCTCCCCTTGGTCTGGTCCGAATTGGACTAGGGAAGGGGGGCACCCCCTTCCTTCCTTCTCTTTTTCCCTTCCTTTTTTCTATTCCATATGGGAGGTGGAATCCTACTAGGACTAGGGAGTCCTAGTAGGACTCCACACTTGGTGCGCCCCCTCCTAGGGCCGGCCTCCTCCTCCCTTGCTCCTTTATATACGGGGGCAGGGGGCACCCCATAGAGACAACAATTGATCCTTGAGATCTCTTAGCCGTGTGCGGTGCCCCCCTCCACCATATTACACCTCGATAATACCGTTGCAGAGCTTAGGCGAAGCCCTGCGTCGGTGGAACATCATCATCGTCACCACGCCGTCGTGCTGACGAAACTCTCCCTCAACACTCGGCTGGATCGGAGTTCGAGGGACGTCATCGAGCTGAACGTGTGTAGAACTCGGAGGTGCCGTACGTTTGGTACTTGATCGGTCGGATCGTGAAGACGTACGACTACATCAACCGCGTTGTGATAACGCTTCCGCTGTCGGTCTACGAGGGTACGTGGACAACACTCTCCCCTCTCGTTGCTATGCATCACCATGATCTTGCGTGTGCGTAGGAAATTTTTTGAAATTACTACGTTCCCCAACAGTGGTATCAGAGCCTGGTTTTATGCGTTGATGCTATGCACGAGTAGAACACAAGTGAGTTGTGGGCGATATAAGTCATACTGCTTACCAGCATGTCATACTTTGGTTCAGCGGTATTGTGAGATGAAGCGGCCCGGACCGACATTACGCGTACGCTTACGCGAGACTGGTTTCACCGTTCGGAGCACTCGTTGCTTAAAGGTGACTGGCGGGTGTCTGTCTCTCTCACTTTAGTTGAACCGAGTGTGGCTACGCCCAGTCCTTGCGAAGGTTAAAACAGCACCAACTTGACAAACTATCGTTGTGGTTTTGATGCGTAGGTAAGAACGGTTCTTGCTAAGCCCGTAGCAGCCACGTAAAACTTGCAACAACAAAGTAGAGGACGTCTAACTTGTTTTTGCAGGGCATGTTGTGATGTGATATGGTCAAGACATGATGTGATATAATGTGTTGTATGAGATGATCATGTTTTGTAACCAAGTTATCGGCAACTGGCAGGAGCCATATGGTTGTCGCTTTATTGTATGAGATGCAATCGCCATGTAATAGTTTTACTTTATCACTAAGCAGTAGCAATAGTCCTAAAAGCAATAAGTTGGTGAGACGACAACGATACTACGATGGAGATCAAGGTGTCGTGCCGGTGACGATGGTAATCATGACGGTGCTTCGGAGATGGAGATCACGAGCACGGTGCTTCGGGGATGGAGATCACAAGCACAAGATGATGATGGCCATATCATATCACTTATATTGATTGCATGTGATGTTAATCCTTTATGCATCTTATCTTGCTTTTATTGACGGTAGCATTATAAGATGATCTCTCACTAAAATTTCAAGATAAAAGTGTTCTCCCTGAGTATGCACCGTTGCAAAAGTTCTTCGTGCTGAGACACCACGTGTTAATCGGGTGTGATAGGCTCTACGTTCAAATACAACGGGTGCAAAATAGTTGCACACGCGGAATACTCAGGTTAAACTTGACGAGCCTAGCATATACAGATATGGCCTCGGAACACAGAGACCGAAAGGTCGAGCGTGAATCATATAGTAGATATGACCAACATAGTGATGTTCACCATTGAAACTACTCCATCTCACGTGTTAATCGGACATGGTTTAGTTGCTTTGGATCACGTAATCACTTAGATGATTAGAGGGATGTCTATCTAAGTGGGAGTTCTTAAGTAATATGATTAATTGAACTTAAATTTATCATGAACTTAGTCCTGATAGTATTTTGCAAATTATGTTGTAGATCAATAGCTCACGTTGTTGCTTCCCTGTTTTATTTTTGATATGTTCCTAGAGAAAATTATGTTGAAAGATGTTAGTAGCAAAGATGCGGATTGGATCCGTGATCTGAGGATTATCCTCATTGCTGCACAGAAAAATTATGTCCTTTGATGCACCGCTAGGTGACAGACCTATTGCAGGAGCAGATGCAGACGTTATGAACGTTTGGCTAGCTCAATATGATGACTACTTGATAGTTTAGTGCACCATGCTTAACGGCTTAGAATCGGGACTTCAAAGACGTTTTGAACGTCATGGACCATATGCGATGTTCCAGGAGTTGAAGTTAATATTTCAAGCAAATACCCGAGTTGAGAGATATGAAGTCTCCAACAAGTTCTATAGCTAAAAGATGGAGGAGAATCGCTCAACTAGTGAGCATGTGCTCAGATTGTCTGGGTACTACAATCGCTTGAATCAAGTGGGAGTTAATCTTCCAGATAAAATAGTGATTGACAGAATTCTCTAGTCACCATCACCAAGTTAGTAGAACTTCGTGATGAACTATAGTATGCAAGGGATGACGAAAGTAATTCCCGAGCTCTTCGTGATGCTGAAATCGACGAAGGTAAAAATCAAGAAAAACAGCAAGTGTTGATGGTTGACGAGACTACTAGTTTCAAGAAAAGGGCAAAGGGAAGAAGGGGAACTTCAAGAAGAACGGCAAGCAAGTTGCTGCTCAAGTGAAGAAGCCTAAGTCTGGTCCTAAGCCTGAGACTAAGTGCTTCTACTGCAAAGGGACTGGTCACTGGAAGCGGAACTACCCCAACTATTTGGTGGATAAGAAGGATGGCAAAGTGAACAAAGGTATATTTGATATACAGATTATTGATGTGTACTTTACTAGTGTTTATAGCAACCCCTCGGTAATTGATACTGGTTCAGTTGCTAAGAGTAGTAACTCGAAACGGGAGTTGCAGAATAAACAGAGACTAGTAAAAGTGAACAAAGGTATATTTGATATACAGATTATTGATGTGTACTTTACTAATGTTTATAGCAACCCCTCGGTAATTGATACTGGTTCAGTTGCTAAGAGTAGTAACTCGAAACGGGAGTTGCAGAATAAACAGAGACTAGTAAAAGGCGAGGTGACGATGTGTGTTGGAAGTAGTTCCAAGATTGATATGATCATCATCGCACACTCCCTGTACTTTCGGGATTAGTGTTGAAACTAAATAAGTGTTATTTGGTGTTTGCGTTGAGCATGAATATGATTTGATCATGTTTATTGCAATACGGTTATTCATTTAAATTAGAGAACAATTGTTGTTCTGTTTACATGAATAAAACCTTCTATGGTCATACACACCAACGAAAATGGTTTGTTGGATCTCGATCGTAGTGATACACATATTCATAATATTGAAGCCAAAAGATGCAAAGTTAATAATGATAGTGCAACTTATTTGTGGCACTGCCGTTTAGGTCATATTGGTGTAAAGCGCATGAAGAAACTCCATACTGATGGGATTTTGGAATCACTTGATTATGAATCACTTGATGCTTGCGAACCGTGCCTCATGGGCAAGATGACTAAAACGCCGTTCTCCGGAACTATGGAGAGAGCAACAGATTTGTTGGAAATCATACATACAGATGTATGTGGTCCGATGAATATTGAGGCTCGTAGCAGGTATCATTATTTTCTGACCTTCACAGATGATTTGAGCAGATATGGGTATATCTACTTAATGAAACAAGAGTCTGAAACATTTGAAAAGTTCATATAATTTCAGAGTGAAGCAGAAAATCATCGTAACAAGAAAATAAAGTTTCTACGATCTGATCGTGGAGAAGAGTATTTAAGTTACGAGTTTGGCCTTCAGTTAAAACAATGTGGAATAGTTTCACAAATTCATGCCACCTGGAACACCACAGCATAATGGTGTGTCCGAACGTCATAACCGTACTTTATTGGATATAGTGCAATCTATGATGTCTCTTACCAATTTACCACTAATCGTTTTGGGGTTATGCATTAGAGACAGCTGCATTCACGTTAAATAGGGCACCATCAAAATCCGTTGAGACGACGCCTTATGAACTGTGGTTTGGCAAGAAACCAAAGTTGTCGTTTCTTAAAATTTTGGGGTTGCGATGCTTATGTGAAAAAGTTTCATCCTGATAAGCTCAAACCCAAATCGGAGAAATGTGTCTTCATAGGATACCCAAAGGAGACAGTTGGGTACACCTTCTATCACAGATCCGAAGGCAAGACATTCGTTGCTAAGTATGGATCCTTTCTAGAGAAGGAGTTTCTCTCGAAAGATGTGAGTGGGAGGAAAGTAGAACTTGATGAGGTAACTGTACCTGCTCCCTTATTGGATCACAGAAATCTGTTCCTGTGACTTCTACACCAATTAGTGAGGAAGTTAATGATGATGATCATGTAACTTCAGATCAAGTTACTACCAAACCTCGTAGGTAAACCAGAGTAAGATCCGCACCAGAGTGGTACGGTAATCCTGTTCTGGAGGTTATGTTACTAGACCATGACAAACCTACGAACTATGAAGAAGCGATGGTGAGCCCAGATTCCGCAAAATGGCTTGAGGCCATGAAATCTGAGATGAGATCCATGTATGAGAACAAAGTGTGGACTTTGGTTGACTTGCCCGATGATCGGCAAGCAATTGAGAATAAATGGATCGTCAAGAGGAAGACGGACGCTGATAGTAGTATCACTATCTACAAAGCTAGAATTGTCGCAAAAAGGTTTTCGACAAGTTCAAGATGTTGACTACGATGAGAGTTTCTCACTCGTATCTATGCTAAAGTCTGTCTGAATCATGTTAGCAATTGCCGCATTTTATGAAATATGGCAAATGGATAAACAAAACTGCATTCCTTAATGGATTTATTAAAGAAGAGTTGTATATGATGCAACCAGGAGGTTTTGTCAATCCTAAAGGTGCTAACAAAATATGCAAGCTCCAGCGATCCATCTATGGACTGGTGCAAGCATCTCGGAGTTGGAATATACACTTTGATAAGTTGATCAAAGGATATAGTTTTATACAGACTTGCGGTGAAGCCTGTATTTACAAGAAAGTGAGTGGGAGCACTACAGCATTTCTGATAAGTATATGTGAATGACATATTGTTGATCGGAAATAATGTAGAATTATTCTGCAAAGCATAAAGGAGTGTTTGAAAGGAGTTTTTCAAAGAAAGACCTCGGTGAAGCTGCTTACATATTGAGCATCAAGATCTATAGAGATAGATCAAGACGCTTGATAAGTTTTTTCAATGAGTACATACCTTAACAAGATTTTGAAGTAGTTCAAAATAGAACAGTCAAAGAAAGAGTTCTTGCCTGTGTTACAAGGTGTGAAATTGAGTAAGACTCAAAGCCCGACCACGGCAGAAGATAGAAAGAGAATGAAAGTCATTCCCTATGCCTTGGCCATAGGTTCTATAAAGTATGCCATGCTGTGTACCAGATCTATTGTATACCCTACACTAATTTTGGCAAGGGAGTACAATAGTGATCTAGGAGTAGATCACTGGACAGCGGTCAAAATTATCCTTAGTGGAATAAGGATATGTTTCTCGATTATGGAAGTGACAAAAGGTTCGTCGTAAAGGGTTACGTCGATGCAAGTTTTGACACTAAATCTAGATGACTCTAAGTCTCGGTCTAGATACATATTGAAAGTGGGAGCAATTAGCTAGAGTAGCTCCGTGCAGAGCATTGTAGACATAGAAATTTGCAAAATACTTACGGATCTGAATGTGACAGACCCGTTGACTAAAATTATCTCACAATCAAAACATGATCACACCTTAGTACTCTTTGGGTGTTAATCACATAGCGATGTGAACTAGATTATTGACTCTAGTAAACCCTTTGAGTGTTGGTCACATAGAGATGTGAACTATGGGTGTTAATCACATGGTGATGTGAATTATTGATGTTAAATCACATGGCGATGTGAACTAGATTATTGACTCTAGTGCAAGTGGGAGACTGAAGGAAATATGCCCTAGAGGCAATAATAAAGTATTATTTATTTCCTTATATCATGATAAATGTTTATTATTCATGCTAGAATTGTATTAACCGGAAACATAATACATGTGTGAATACATAGACAAACAGAGTGTCACTAGTATGCCTCTACTTGACTAGCTCGTTAATCAAAGATGGTTATGTTTCCTAGCCATAGACATGAGTTGTCATTTGATTAACGAGATCACCTCATTAGGAGAATGACGTGATTGACTTGACCCATTCCGTTAGCTTAGCACCCGATCGTTTAGTATGTTGCTATTGCTTTCTTCATGACTTATACATGTTCCTATGACTATGAGATTATGCAACTCCCGTTTACCGGAGGAACACTTTGTGTGCTACCAAACGTCACAACGTAAATGGGTGATTATAAAGGTGCTCTACAGGTGTCTCCAAAGGTACTTGTTGGGTTGGCGTATTTCGAGATTAGGATTTGTCACTCCGATTGTCGGAGAGGTATCTCTGGGCCCACTCGGTAATGCACATCACTATAAGCCTTGCAAGCATTGTGACTAATGAGTTAGTTGCGGGATGATGTGTTACGGAACGAGTAAAGAGACTTGCCGGTAACGAGATTGAACTAGGTATCGAGATACCGACGATCAAATCTCGGGCAAGTAACATACCGGTGACAAAGGGAACAACGTATGTTGTTATGCGGTCTGACCGATAAAGATCTTCGTAGAATATGTGGGAGCCAATATGGGCATCCAGGTCCCGCTATTGGTTATTGACCGGAGACGTGTCTCGGTCATGTCTACATAGTTCTCGAACCCGTAGGGTCCGCACGCTTAACGTTATGATGACAGTTTTATTGAGTTTTGATGTACCGAAGGAGTTCGGAGTCCCGGATGAGATCGGGGATATGACGAGGAGTCTCGAAATGGTCGAGACGTAAAGATCGATATATTGGACGACTATATTCGGACTTCGGAAAGGTTCCGAGTGATTCGGTATTTTTCGGAGTACCGGAGAGTTACGGGAATACGTATTGGGCCTTATTGGGCCATACGGGAAAGAAGGAAAAGGGCCTCAAGGGTGGCTGCACCCCTCCCCTTGGTCTGGTCTGAATTGGACTAGGGAAGGGGGGCGCCCCCTTCCTTCCTTCTCTTTTTCCCTTCCTCTTTTCCTATTCCATATGGGAGGTGGAATCCTACTAGGACTAGGGAGTCCTAGTAGGACTCCACACTTGGTGCGCCCCCTCCTAGGGCCGGCCTCCTCCTCCCTTGCTCCTTTATATACGGGGGCAGGGGGCACCCCATAGACACAACAATTGATCCTTGAGATCTCTTAGCCGTGTGCGGTGCCCCCCTCCACCATATTACACCTCGATAATACCGTTGCGGAGCTTAGGCGAAGCCCTGCGTCGGTGGAACATCATCATCGTCACCACGCCGTTGTGCTGACGAAACTCTCCCTCAACACTCGGCTGGATCGGAGTTCGAGGGACGTCATCGAGCTGAACGTGTGTAGAACTCGGAGGTGCCGTACGTTCGGTACTTGATCGGTCGGATCGTGAAGACGTACGACTACATCAACCGCGTTGTGATAACGCTTCCGCTGTCGGTCTACGAGGGTACGTGGACAACACTCTCCCCTCTTGTTGCTATGCATCACCATGATCTTGCGTGTGCGTAGGAAATTTTTGAAATTACTACGTTCCCCAACACCTACGGGTTCACGGTGTCCTTCCGCGTCGGTGGGTGGTGGACTTGGTCGTCGGCGAGCACCACGTCGACGGTGGCCTCAACTCCGGCGGACGGTGGTTCGGGCGAGGATGATACTCTCCGACGGGAGCTGCAACCTTCAAATTAGGGCGCGGGTTAGGTAAGTGGTTGCACTAGGAGGCTACTGGCATGGTTTGAGAGGCGGGGGTGCACGCACTTGAGCAAATCTTGCCGGATCCCGAAGCGGGTCGGGGCGGCTGGAGTCGGGGAAGAAGGCCTCCCCGAGGTCTCTCCAGTGGCTGGGCGTGGTTCTGGTGAGGTGGAGTGAGGGTGCTTGGTCGAGATCGAGCTCGGGGCCTCCTTTTATAGCCGATCCGAGGCGGTTGCCATGGACATGATTTCTCCGGTGAGGATTACGGCGAGGCAGTGGTCGGACGAGAGGTTTAGGGGGCTGGGCAGCAGCGGATTGGTTCACTGACTCCGTTTCTCAGTTAATCTCGGTCGGACTTGGGCGATACTCCAGCCCTCGACGGAATGGCCTCACGGGCTCGTCGGCGACAGTGGGCGTGCTCTGCGCCACTCAGGCCACAGCGACGGTGCTGCAGCGCGTCCAAAGAAGAGGACGGCCACGCGGAGGCTCCTGGTGGTGTGGGCGGTGCTGGACGGCGCCGTCCCTCGCTGCACCTCTCTGGCAGCCGCAGCGGGTGCTGCTGCCGCCGCTCACGGGGGCGGTGTTCCTCCTGCCAGCTCACCGCCGACGCTCGCGCCCGTCCAGGCGACCGTGCGACATGGTGGATAAGAAGGAGGAGCAGGGAGCAAGAGGCCAGCGCGGGTACTGGCGAGATGGACGCCGCGGTTCTGAAGAAAACGACACCGATGACTGAAACTGAACACTGAACACTGAACCTGCACAGAAACAATGCATGCCACCTGTTCGATGAAATGATTCTGGCATGTGGGAAATTTTTCTGGAGCTGATCTTTGGTGGAGAGGCCTCTTGATGCATTTGGAGGCCTCATGATTTTTCTTAGAATTTTTGGAGAAGAAAAATAATGAATTTCACCAAAAATGACAAATCTGGTCCAAACTTGCAGCAAGCAAATTTTGAAAATTTTGAACTGTGGACCAGTGGATCTTCATGGATCTTGGTTGAGGGTTCTAAGGACTAGCCAAGGAAACTTGTTTGGAAACAAAACTCAAAGGAATTCTAGTGGTTCCTTTGTAAATCACTAAGGGCCAAAATAAAAGACAGAAAAGATTTTTGATTTAAAATAAATAGAAATAAATTCAAGGGGGAGTTAAACTTGCTGGATTTGAAGCTTGACTTGACACGAAGTGGGAAGATGGCTCTTGGGAGGGAGATTTCACTTAGGTCATGGCAAGAAACAATTTTTGAAAGGGGGAGAATAAACCCAAAAATTTAAATAGTCTCCTTCCCAGGAAAAAAAGGAAATCAATAAAACCAAATAAAATTTTTGGGGTGTCACAACACCTACCCCCTTAGGAAAAATCTCGTCCCCGAGATTTCAGCTGATCCTCAAATAGGTGTGGGTACTCTGCCTGAAGAAAATCCTCTCTTTCCCATGTTGCTTCATCCTCGGTGTGATTGCTCCACTTAACCTTGAAAAACTTAATCGTTTTCTGACGGGTCCTCCTTTTGGACTCCTCCAATATTTTTATTGGCCGCTCTCTGTAGGTGAGGTCTGGTTGCACGTCAATGCTCTCATGAGATACATGCTTTTCTGGGTTGCTTACACATTTCCTCAACTGTGAGACGTGGAACACGTCGTGGACGTCTGACAGCTCTCTGGGTAAGTCTAGCTGGTAGGCTACTGTGCCTTTTCGTGCAACCACACAGAAGGGTCCAATAAATCTTGGGGCTAGCTTTCCTTTAACTTTGAACCGTTGCAGGCCCCTCATAGGGGACACTCGTAGGTACACATATTCACCGGGTTCAAAGCTGACTTCACGATGTTTTCGATCGTAATAGCTCTTTTGTCGGTTTGAGCTGTCCTGAGTCGGTCCCTGATTTGTCTAACTTTCTCCTCAGCTTCCTTGAGCATGTCTGGGCCGAAGATACGACTGTCACCTGTTTCTAACCAATTTAATGGGGTACGACATCTCCGCCCGTACAAGGCTTCAAAAGGTGCCATTTGTAGACTGGCTTGGTAACTGTTGTTGTATGCGAACTCGGCATATGGCAAGCTTTCCTCCCAACTGGTTCCATAGGTGAGAACACATGCTCTCAGCATGTCCTCTAGGATTTGGTTCACGCGTTCAGTTTGTCCATCAGTCTGGGGGTGGTACGCTGTACTGAATGCTAGTTGAGTTCCCAGAGCTTGTTGTAAATGCTCCCAAAATCTAGAGACGAATTGAGTGCCTCTGTCGGATATTATAGTCTTTGGAACTCCATGCAGGCAAACTATACGGGAGAGGTAAAGCTTAGCAAGCTTCTGAGTGGAGTAGGTTGTCTTTACGGGAATGAAATGTGCTACCTTGGTTAATCTATCTGTGATGACCCATATGGCATCATTTCCGTGTTGTGACCGAGGTAGTCCGACAATAAAATCCATTCCAATTTCGTCCCATTTCCACTCAGGTATCCTGTTTGGCTGTAGTAGCCCTGCTGGTTTTTGGTGCTCAGCTTTAATGCGCTGACACGAATCACAACATGCAACGAAGGTGGCTATATCCCTCTTCATACCGTGCCACCAAAATTTTTCCTGAATGTCCTTATACATTTTGGTTCCTCCAGGGTGGATTGAATATGGAGCGGTGTGGCCTTCCGTTAGAATTTGCTGTTTAAGGTTCTCAATGTTTGGTACACAAAGTCTGTCCCCGTACCATAATATTCCCTCACCGTCTACGACGAATTCTGAAGCTTTGCCAAGACCCACTTTTCTCATTATACCTTTGATGCTGGGATGTCCCCTCTGAGCCTTCTTAATCTGTTCCATTAGGGTTGGCTGTATTTCCAAATTTGACACGTTGCCCTCAGTGACCATTACCAAGTTGAGTTTGGTGAACTACTGCTGAAATTCAGGTCTCAAATTTTGTAGACTGTCGTTGCCCGAGCTGGGGTTCCGACTAAGAGCATCTGCCACTACATTCGCTTTTCCTGGATGGTAGTGAATGCCGACATCATAATCTTTGACTAATTCCAACCAGCATCGTTGCCGTAAATTGAGTTCTGGTAGTGTGAAAATATATCTGAGGCTTTTATGATCCGTATATATTTCACAACGATTTCCAAGCAAAAAGTGCCTCCACTCTTTGAGTGCATGAATGACTGCTGCCAACTCCAAGTCATGAGTAGGATAATTTTCTTCGTGTTTTCGTAGTTGCCTGGAAGCATATGCGACGACTTTGCCGTCTTGCATTAATACGCACCCGAGGCCCTTCCGGGATGCGTCACAATACACTTCAAAACTTTTGTGTATGTCTGGCACAACCAATACCGGTGCTGTTGTTAATTTCCTTTTGAGTTCTTGGAAACTTTTCTCGCACGCTTCAGTCCATACAAATTTCTTATCCTTCTTGAGTAACTGTGTCATTGGTTTTGCTATGGTGGAGAATCCCTCAATAAACCTTCGGTAATATCCAGCCATTCCTAGGAAACTTCGTACATCTGTTACGTTGGCTGGTGGTTTCCAGCCAAGTACGGCCTTGACTTTTTCTGGGTCTACGGCAACACCTTCTTGGGTCAATACATGGCCTAGAAAACCAACCTGTCTTAACCAAAATTCACATTTGCTGAATTTGGCGTATAATTGATGTTTCCTTAATTCTCCCAGTACAATTCTGAGATGTTCAGCATGTTCTTCCGGTGTCTTTGAGTATACCAGAATATCATCAATGAACACCACAACAAATTTGTCCATAAATTTCATAAACACTTTGTTCATGAGGTGGACAAAATATGCGGGGGCGTTTGTCAGTCCAAACGGCATTACTGTAAATTCATACAATCCATATCTGGAGGTAAATGCCGTCTTAGGGATATCTTCTGTTCGTACCTTTAATTGATGATACCCCGATCTTAAATCAATTTTGAGAAAACCTTGGCTTGTGCGAGCTGGTCAAATAAATCATTTATCCGTGGCATCGGATATTTGTTTTTGATGGTGACCATGTTGAGTGCTCGATAGTCTATACATAATCTCAGTGTCCCATCCTTTTTCTTGGCAAATAATACTGGTGAACCCCAAGGTGAGGAGCTGGCTCGTATAAATCCTTTGTCCAGTAATTCTTTTATTTGCTTCTTTAATTCTACCAACTCGGAGGGTGCCATTCTATAAGGTTTCTTGTAAATGGGGGTGGTTCCAGGTGCTAGTTCAATGCTGAACTCTATTTCCCGGTCTGGTGGCATGCCTGGTAGTTCTTCGGGGAATACGTCAGGGAACTCACACACCACTGGAACTTTTCTTAACTCTGAAATGTCCACCTTGTTCAACTTTGGTTGTCGTGACCTTGGTCTTTCTTGAGCTGCACTTTTATTGTCTTGCCGTGATGATGAGTGAGAATTACAGTCCGATTGAAGCAGTCGATAAATCCCTTGTTGGTGGTTAACCAGTCCATTCCTAGGATAACATCCAGTCCTTTATTTTCCAACACGATGAGATTCGCCTGAAACTTTAGTCTTTCAAACTCAATAATCACACCTTGGCAGTAACTCTGAGTGATTTGCTTATTCCCGGGGGACTTGATGATCATGGATTTTTCCAAAGGAAGTATCGGAAAATCATGTTGCAAAACAAAACTCTTCGAAATGAACGAGTGAGAAGCTCCAGAATCAAACAAAACCGTGGCAGGTATTGTGTTGACAGGGAACGTACCGAGTACGATATCAGGGGCATTCTGTGCTTCCTCCTTGGTCACATGGTTCAGGTGACCCTTCTTGTGATTGTTATTGGGGTTGAAGTTGTTACGCTTGGGAGCTGGATTATTTCCACCATTGTTCGGCTTGGGGGCCGAGTTCCTTGGCTTTGGGCACTGTTTGGCATAGTGTCCTTCCTCTCCACAAGCATAGCAAGTAACACCTGGGCGATACGTAAAATCCTTGTCCCTTGCATGAAAATATTTGGTTGGGCTTGGAACATTGGTCGTGGATTTGTTCGCTCCATTTTTCTGAAAATCAGTCTTGTTCCGGTTGTTGCGAGCATGAGTAGTCTGGTCCCTTTTGCGCTTGCGAATATCCTCCAAGCTGCGGCGCTCATTTTCCAATGTAATAGCCTTGTCCACAAGTGTTTTGAAATCTGGAAAGGTGTGTACGACCAGCTGGCATTTAAGTGCTGGTGCTAGACCGTCCAAAAATTTCTCCATCTTTTTATTTTCAGTCATATGCTCTTCGTTGGCATAACGAGATAATTGAGTAAACTGACTATTGTACTCAATCACTGTCATGCTTCTCTGCTTGAGGTCATCAAACTCCCTTTTCTTGATCTTCATAATGCTTCCTGGGAATGTGCGCCCCACGAAAACCTTCCTTAAACTCTTCCCAGGTGATGTTATTTTCATTGGGGTGCATGTGTAGAAAATTCTCCCACCATGATGCAGCTGCTCCAGTGAGGTAGTGAGGTGCATAAAGTACCTTCTCACGGTCTGAACATTGTGCAATAATTAATTTCCTTTCAATGTCTCGAAGCCAATCATCGGCCTCAAGCGGCCTATCAGTGTGAGCAAACGTTGGGGGACGTGTCTTTTGTAGTTCAGACAACTTGGAATGCGGCTGGTATGGTTCACGGTGATTTCCCATATTGATAACATGATTCATCATTTCTTGATGCTGCTGCTGGCTTTGCTCATAAAGGCGGCATACTTGAGAAAATGCTGCTTCACTGCCTTGCTGACTTGACTGCCCCTGTGTGAAGTTGTTGCTTGTCTGGGTACCATAATTTTCTTCCGGCGGACTTGGCATGGAACGAGTCCAGGGACGAGGCATTTTCCACTCTGGGGTATTTTTGCAAAACTCATGAGAAAAACCACGTGGCATAAGGAATAATTTTGCAAAGGCGAAATTTAAAAGACTCCAAGATTTTCCAAGAAAGATACTTGATTGCGCATGGAGAAGGACTGCTCAGTACATATCTTACATGCGAGTCGTAATTATACAATACATCACTCGGGATGTGCGTACACATTCCTGACATGTTATTTAGGCTAGTGCACTCCTCCGAGTTCCTACATCATGCGCACACAAACTACTTCTCACCAAACCTATGTACATATAAACATATCATACAAGCTGGCACATCGCACGGCTACTAGGCGCACTCAGTCGGAGAGGGTGAAAAATTCCTTCGGCCTGCCGAGGGTAAGACCCAGTGGTGCAGGAGACTCAACCTCCTCCTCACTAATAGGCTCCAGGCGCGAAGTACTGAGTTGAGGAGTTGGTGCGGGTGCGGCAGGTGGTGCAGCTCTGATTGGAGTAGGAGCAATGACTTGGTCAAACTCCTCAGTGGTAGGCAGGCGGCGAGCGGTGGCTAAAATGGCAGGTGCATAGGATGCTGAGGACGAGACGAAAGTCAGCGGCGGTGCCATGTGGAGAAGCTCCCTCCTGTTGGCGGAACAGCCCTGAACTGAGTCCATACGGGCAGCCACAAGGTCGTCCACGAGGTTGTCAAAAGCTGCCTCAAGAGCTTTGAGATATTCAACAAGCATCTCAATAGCCTCATCTCTCTCTCCCCTAGGGCAAGCGAATGCATAGTGACAAGTATATGGCACATGGCATGGGAGGTAGCGGTAGCGACGAGTCTTCATCGTAGGAAGAACATCCCGAAGATGAGCTATCGCCTCACGGGCAGCCATCTGCATGGCATGCCTCTCCGTAGGCATGGCCCTTCCCACAAAACGGAAGTGGCGAGACGCAGAACGTCCTCCCTTGAATTGCACCGCGGCCTGGTGCATAGACACGTTGTCGCTGATCTTGTGCTGGTAGAGTGTGAACTCTGGACGAGTCGATGGCCCGATCGCGAGCTTGGTGATGGAGACGAGAAGCTTGATAAACCCCTCAGGTACATTGGCGAACACCTGAGATTCGCAGTCGCTGCCAGCCATCTACAAAGGTAGACAAAAATTCCGAATAGTCAAATCATAAATATATGATGACCAACAGAAAATTGCTACACTTGCAAAAAGTTGAAAAGCACTAAAAATGCTAATAACCGATTAGCGATCGCACCTAGTGGCTTCCTACAGTCAGCCTGGCTCTGATACCAAGGTTGTCAGGACTGGTTTTCCAATAAAACATTTATTGAGAAACCGACCCTTTTATCGGACCAGTATAGAAGAATCCTTCTTACTGGTAGACAAATCCTTGATACAGAAATCCAGAAGTACTAAATATTATACAGGGTTGAGCTGAGGCTGCTCAACAATTTATTACAAGCACGCCGATATTATACATAAAGGCGGATATGACACAAAGGGATATGGTGGCATAACTACTGACTCGTAATAAAAGTGGTGGTGGATATGTCACAATGAAGTGGGTGACATGACTCCTAAATCTTACAACTCATCGAGCGCCGGAGTGAGGCTCGAGGACTTTTATTCTGGGTAGCGGAAGCGTATATAATACAAGTGACCAATTCCAGGATCGTATGGGACTGACTGGGACTCCTCTAGGCGTCGGACTCGCTATCGACCTCTTCATCCATAAGATCGCCTTCGTCAACGTCTGGCCAAATCAACAAGCCAGGTGAGTACTATGAAAGTACTCGCAAGACAGTTTGGACATAAGATATAACAAATGCAAACATGATGCACATGAGCAAATTAGTAATGCGCACTCAGATAATAAAGTTTCACTGCATGACAAATAAAAAGGAAGTCAGGCGGTAGTCCTCCCGAAATCCCAATGAAATAACTGAAGACCAATCGAGTGTCTGAAGCGATGCTTCGAAGGTAAAATAAATTAACAATGTCGCAATCGGGCGTCAGGGCGACACCACATAAAGGGCTCATATTGGAATATAAACGACAGTGCGGGCCATAGTCGGACGTCTGAGCGACATCACATAAAGGGCTTATATCAAAAGTAAATAACAAGAGTGCCACAGTCGGACGTCTGAGCGACATCACATAAAGGGCTTATATCAAAAGTAAATAACAAGGGTGCCACAGTCGGACGTCTGAGCGACATCACATAAAGGGCTTATATCAAAAGTAAATAACAAGAGTGCCACAGTCGGACGTCTGAGCGACATCACATAAAGGGCTTATATCAAAAGTAAACAACAAGAGTGCCACAGTCGGATGTCTGAGCGACATCACATAAAGGGCTTATATTTCATTATTCGGAATTCAAGTAGCTCATGAATTTAAATCATCTCGAGGAAATACTCATGTACGTAATAATAAACTGGTTAGTCCATCCACAGGAATAACTTTCAACCTGGTTTACCACTCATGTTTGTTCATCGGGGATTTTCACTGAGACTGACACAGAGACTGACGTTGAGAACTGATACTGATACTGATATGGATATGTTGACCAAGATCCTTGACCATGGACACGATTACTCGGATGGTTTTGACTCTGCAGAGTTTGTACTTTTTAACCACAGCCAACGGATTTCAGTAGTCACAAAGGACTAGTTCCGTTTACGGTATTTTAGGAGAAACACATCTAACCAGTACACACCCATTCCACATTCCGCTGCCAGGAATCACCCTAGGCAACGTTCAAGAAAAACCTTAAGACGGGGAGGCTACAACCTCGCGTAGCATGGGATCAAATTTATATCGCGCGCTCTAAGGGGTGCCCCCCTCTCGGTCCCAACCGGAAACACCCATGCCCCCTGACCGGATGACTGGCTTTAATCCAGGGCCATGGAACCCTCATCCCGGCCCCTCTCTTTGGTGTGTACGAGGAAAGAGGTTTGCAACTTACTAAACCGTATTCTTTGCAGAAAACATGTGGTAGCACAAAAGGGGACGGACGGTAACGTGGCTTGATCCACATTAACACGGGAGCTTAACGGTTGACATAAGACTGGCATGCTTCAACAATACCATCTCAACACCTTTCATGTCACCACATGATTGTGTTATCACCCATCAAAACATCACATCAAGTTTCGAAACATACTGGTAGTGCCTTGCATGCAATATAACTCTCACTGACGCTCTTATAAACGTGCCATGAACTAACTATTCAAGCAAACATGCAAAACACTTATCATATCAAAGGTTCAAACGTGCTTGCCTGGTTCGGAGTAGTCGGAGTCTAGCTCGGCGAAGTTCGCGGCTCCGTCACCTCCTCCGGTATCTACGGTATAAAGAGAACGCGTACTAACGTAAATACCAAGTGTGCATAAAAGTTGTTCGAAATATTTTTCAAATAAATATTATAAAAAACTAGACAAAAATATAAGACTGACAGAAAAAGAATCAAGTAAAAAGCATCTTTTTTTTAAAAGATATAAAGGTTTTAGTCCAAGGACTAATCTGTGATGAAACAGAAAAGACCCAGGGGCTAGTTTGAAAAAGCAGAAAACGTTTCGGTTGGAAATACGCCAGCCCAGAAGGAAAGCGTACTTTGCCCGAAGGCGTTTTCAGAAAACGTTTCAAAACAGAAGAGGAGAGGCTGACGAGGGGGTCCCACCCGTCAGGTTCAAACTTTGAAACAGAGCTCGCCGGCGCCGAGGCTCGCGGTGGTCGCCGGCGTTGATCCACGGCGAGGCAGGGGGATCGGAGGGTACCTACGGGTTCACGGTGTCTTTCCGCGTCGGTGGGTGGTGGACTTGGTCGTCGGCTAGCACCACGTCGACGGTGGCCTCAACTCCGGCGGACGGTGGTTCGGGCGAGGATGATACTCTCCGACGGGAGCTGCAACCTTCAAATTAGGGCGCGGCTTAGAGAAGTGGTTGCACTAGGAGGCTACTGGCATGGTTTGAGAGGCGGGGGTGCACGCACTTGAGCAAATCTTGCCGGATCCCGAAGCGGGTCGGGGCGGCCGGAGTCGGGGAAGAAGGCCTCCCCGAGGTCTCTCCAGTGGCTGGGCGTGGTTCTGGTAAGGTGGAGTGAGGGTGCTTGGTCGAGATTGAGCTCGGGGCCTCCTTTTATAGCCGATCCGAGGCGGTTGCCGTGAACGTGATTTCTCCGGTGAGGATTACGGCGAGGTAGTGGTCGGACGAGAGGTTTAGGGGGCTGGGCAGCAGCGGATTGGTTCACTGACTCCGTTTCTCAGTTAATCTCGGTCGGACTTGGGCGATACTCCAGCCCTCGACGGAACGGCCTCACGGGCTCGTCGGCGACAGTGGGCGTGCCTTGCGCCACTCAGGCCACGGCGATGGTGCTGCAGCGCGTCCAGAGAAGAGGACGGCCACGCGGAGGCTCCTGGTGGTGTGGGCGGTGCTGGACGGCGCCGTCCCTCGCTGCGCCTCTCTGGCAGCCGCAGCGGGTGTTGCTGCTGCCACTCACGGGGGCGGTGTTCCTCCTGCCAGCTCACCGCCGACGCTCGCGCCCGTCCAGGCGACCGTGCGGCGCGGTGGATAAGAAGGAGGAGCAGGGAGCAAGAGGCCAGCGCGGGTACTGGCGAGATGGATGCCGCGGTTCTGAAGAAAACGACACCGATGACTGAAACTGAACACTGAACACTGAACCTGCACAGAAACAGTGCATGCCACCTGTTCGATCAAATGATTCTGGCATGTGGGAAATTTTTCGGGAGCTGATCTTTGGTGGAGAGGCCTCTTGATGCATCTGGAGGCCTCATGATTTTTCTCAGAATTTTTGGAGAAGAAAAATAATGAATTTCACCAAAAATGACAAATCTGGTCCAAACTTGCAGCAAGCAAATTTTGAAAATTTTGAACTGTGGACCAGTGGATCTTCATGGATCTTGGTTGAGGGTTCTAAGGACTAGCCAAGGAAACTTGTTTGGAAACAAAACTCAAAGGAATTCTAGTGGTTCCTTTGTAAATCACTAAGGGCCAAAATAAAAGACAGAAAAGATTTTTGATTTAAAATAAATAGAAATAAATTCAAGGGGGAGTTAAACTTGCTGGATTTGAAGCTTGACTTGACACGAAGTGGGAAGATGGCTCTTGGGAGGGAGATTTCACTTAGGTCATGGCAAGAAACAATTTTTGAAAGGGGGAGAATAAACCCAAAAATTTAAATAGTCTCCTTCCCAGGAAAAAAAGGAAATCAATAAAACCAAATAATTTTTTGGGGTGTCACAGCAACCCTGCAACCAATTAACAAAGAGTATTTTGTGTCCCCAACACACCCAATACAATGGTAAATTGTATAGGTGCACTAGTTCGGCAAAGAGATGGTGATACAAGTGCAATATGGATGGTAGATAAAGGTTTTTGTAATCTAAAAATATAAAAACAGCAAGGTAACAAGTGGTAAAAGTGAGCGTAAACGGTATTGCAATGCTAGGAAACAAGGCCTAGGGTTCATACTTTCACTAGTGCAAGTTCTCTCAACAATAATAACATAATTGGATCATATAACTATCCCTCAACATGCAACAAAGAGTCATTCCAAAGTCACTAATAGCGGAGAACAAACGAAGAGATTATGGTAGGGTACGAAACCACCTCAAAGTTATTCTTTCCAATCAATCCGTTGGGCTATTCCTATAAGTGTCACAAACAGCCCTAGAGTTCATACTAGAATAACACCTTAAGACACAAATCAACCAAAACCCTAATGTCACCTAGATACTCCAATGTCACCTCAAGTATCCGTGGGTATGATTATACGATATGCATCACACAATCTCAGATTCATCTATTCAACCAACAGATAGAACCTCAAAGAGTGCCCCAAAGTTTCTACCGGAGAATCAAGAGGAAAATGTGTGATAACCCCTATGCATAGGTTCATGGGCGGAACCCGCAAGTTGATCACCAAAACATATATCAAGTGAATCACGTGATATCCCATTGTCACCACAGATACGCACGGCAAGACATACATCAAGTCTTCTCAAATCATTAAAGACTCAATCTGATAAGATTACTTCAAAGGGAAAACTCAATCCATTACAAGAGAGTAGAGGGGGAGAAGCAACATAAGATCCAACTATAATAGCAAAGCTCGCGATACATCAAGATCGTGCCAAATCAAGAACACGAGAGAGAGAGATCAAACACATAGCTACTGGTACATACCCTTAGCCCCGAGGGTGAACTACTCCCTCCTTGTCATGGAGAGCGCCGGGATGATGAAGATGGCCACCGGTGAGGGATCCCCCCTCCGGCAGGGTGCCGGAACAGGGTCCCGATTGGTTTTTGGTGGCTACAGAGGCTTGCGGCGGCGGAACTCCCGATCTATTCTGTTCCCCGATCATTTTAGGGTATATGGATATATATATATAAGAGGAAGAAGTACGTCAGGGGAGCCACGAGGGGCTCACGAGGGTGGAGGGCGCGCCCAGGGGGTGGGCGCGCCCCCTTCCTCGTGCCTTCCTCGTTGCTTTCTTGACGTGGACTCCAAGTCTCCCGGGTTGCTTTCCTTCCAAAAATAACTTCTCCAGAAGGTTTCATTCTGTTTCGACTCCGTTTGATATTCCTTTTCTTTGAAACACTGAAACAAGGGAAAAAATAGGAACTGGCACTAGGCTCTGGGTCAATAGGTTAGTCCCAAAAATAATATAAAAGTGCATAGTAAAGCCCATTAAACATCCAAGATGGATAATATAATAGCATGAATACTTCATAAATTATAGATACGTTGGAGACGTATCACGCGGCTCAATGATGTAAAACCACTGTTGTTGCCACTCTTTGACGGAATCATTAAAAGTACCTGTCGGCCATGTGACATTGGGCATCCTGCTCACCATAGCGCCCCCGCACTCGGCGTGCTCGCCGCTCACTACCTTGGACTTCACATTAAAGATCTTCTGCCATAAGCCGAAGTGTGGCGAGATGCGGAGAAAAGCCTCGCACACGACGATGAATGTCGAGATATTGAGGAAGGAATTGGGGGATAGATCATGAAAATCGATCCCGTAATAATACATGATGCCGCAAACGAATGAGTGGAGGGGAAACCCTAGCCCACAGACAAAATGAGGGAGGAATACAACCCTCTCGTGGGGTTCCGGAGTAGGGACGATCTGTCCCGCCGTCGGGAGACGGTGGCTGATTTTCTTGGCCAGGTACCCGGCCTCCCGAAGCTTTTTCATATCCTTCTCCCGGACGGTAGAGGCCATCCACTTGCCTCCTGCTCCGGATCCGGACATTTTTGGAAGGCCTTTGTGGGCGGAGAAGATGAATGCTCGGGCGCTGGAGCTCGAGCGAAGGGGAATGGATCGGGAAGAAGAAAGCGTGGGTGTGAAAGGGAGTCCTTATCCCCTTATAAAGGTAGCAGCGCCTCCCCAGTTGCCTGGTAAACTCGCTTATTCCCCAAGCGTCCTGATTAATGGCGCGGTTGGGTTACCCGCACCCGTATTGATGAGAATCCCGTGATAAGGGGACACGATCTCTGCTTCGACAAGACATGCCAAGAAAACCGCCTCGCAATGTGTGAAGTAGCTGGTTGAGGAAAACGGTTCGAATAATGACCGGGTTGTGGCGTGATGTCACGTTATGAAGAGTTGTCAGCAGATTAGATTTGTGGAAATATTATACTCTCTACGGTGGTATGTGGAATTTGTGCTGCAGAGCCGGACACGATCCTTGTGTTCAAAATCTTCTATGGAGTATTCGGAGGAAGAACCCGCCTTGCAATGCCGAAGACAATCTGCGCGCCGGACTCATCGTCATTGAAGCCTGGTTCAGGGGCTACTGAGGGAGTCCTGGATTAGGGGGTCCTCGGACAGCCGGACTATATACTTTGGCCGGACTGGTGGACTATGAAGATACAAGATTTAAGACTTCGTCTCGTGTCCGGGTGGGACTCTCCTTTGCGTGGAAGGCAAGCTTGGCAATTCAGATATGTAGATCTCCTCCCTTGTAACCGACTCTGTGTAACCCTAGCCCCCTCCGGTGTCTATATAAACCGGAGGGTTTAGTCCGTAGGACAACAACAATCATAATCATAGGCTAGCTTCTAGGGTTTAGCCTCTACGATCTCATGGTAGATCAACTCTTGTAATACTCATAGCATCAAGATCAATCAAGCAGGAAGTAGGGTATTACCTCCATCGAGAGGGCCTGAACCTGGGTAAACATTGTGCCCCCCGCCTCCTGTTACCATCCGCCTTAGCCGCATAGTTCGGGACCCCCTACCCGAGATCCGCCGGTTTTGACACCGACAGCAGGGCTCCGTCTAAGCACTATGACGATATGACTGAGGTGTAAAAATGTGGAGGGGGGCACCGCACACGGCTAAGAGATTGTCTGTTGTGCCTTTGGGTGCCCCCCTCCCCACGTATATAAAGGAGGGAGGGAGGAGGAGGCCGGCCAGGAGGAGGCGCGCCCAATGGGGGGAGTCCTACTCCAAGTAGGATTCGCCCCCCTTTCCTACTTCCACAAGGAGAAGGGGGGAAGGAGAGGGAGGAGAGAAGGAAAGGGGGGCCGGCCCCTAGCCCTAGTCCAATTCTGTTTGGGCTAGGGGGCACACGCCACACCTTGGCTTGCCTCCTCTCTTCCACCACTAGGCCCATGAGGCCCAATAACTTCCCGGGGGGTTCCGGTAACCCCTGGTACTCCGAAACTTATCCGAAACGCCCCGAACCTTTCCGGTGTCCGAATGAGCCTTCCAATATATGAATCTTTATGTCTCGACCATTTCGAGACTCCTCGTCATGTCCGTGATCACATCCGGGACTCCGAACAACCTTCGGTACATCAAATCGCATAAACTCATAATACGAATCGTCATCGGACGTTAAGCGTGTGGACCCTACGGGTTCGAGAACTATGTAGACATGACCTAGACACATCTCCGGTCAATAACCAATAGCGGAACCTGGATGGTCATATGTCCCCTACATATTCTACGAAGATCTTTATCGGTCAAACCGCGCAACAACATACGTTGTTCCCTTTGTCATCGGTATGTTACTTGCCCGAGATTCGATCGTCGATATCATTATACCTAGTTCAATCTCGTTACCGGCAAGTCTCTTTACTCATTCCGTAATGCATCATCCCATGACTAACTCATTAGTCACATTGCTTGCAAGGCTCATAGTGATGTGCATTACCGAGAGGGCCCAGAGATACCTCTCCGATACACGGAGTGACAAATCCTAATCTTGATCTATGCCAACTCAAAAAACACCATCAGAGACACCTGTAGAGCATCCTTATAATCACCCAGTTATGTTGTGACGTTTGATAGCACACAGGGTGTTCCTCCGGTATTCGGTAGTTGCATAATCTCATAGTCTGAGGAACATGTATAAGTCATGAAGAAAGCAATAGTAATAAACTAAACGATCATAGTGCTAAGCTAACAGATGGGTCTTGTCCATCATATCATTCTCTAATGATGTGATCCCGTTTATCAAATGACAACACATGTCTATGGCTAGGAAACTTAACCATCTTTGATTAACAAGCTAGTCAAGTAGAGGCATACTAGGGACATTCTGTTTGTCTATGTATTCACACATGTACTAAGTTTCCGGTTAATACAATTCTAGCATGAATAATAAACATTTATCATGATATAAGGAAATATAAATAACAACTTTAGAATTGCCTCTAGGGCATATTTCCTTCAGTGTCCATGTTTTTTGGGTGCAACCAAAGGGAGATGATCGCTGGGAATTTATTTTATCGATATGAATGACGACCTAGTAATAGGATTTCCAAAGCACGGAGTCTCATATTTTCTTTTTTTCTTTCCAGTTATTGTTATCCTCCACTTTGGCTGCCCAGTGTGGCATTTATGTCGTATTCTATGTCGATGTGGTTTAAATAATTGAGCGATGTATGGGAAAGCCGAGGTGTTATCCTGATTGTCCAAAAAAAGCAGAGGTGTTACCCTCTTTATGAAAAGTTAAACAAATGGCTTCTCAAAGGGGGAAAAAGTTTTCTAGTTGTTGAGAAATTCGATTGCAAATCAGTTGCAAATCTTTTAGCAGTGTCCTATCATAGCCGTTCATTTTTCGAAAACACTTCAAGCTATGTCCAACAGTTTTTTCCGGTAGAAGGATCCAGCCCAAGATTGAGCAGGGGCAAACAACCGTTGCAACCCTACCACGCATGCCCAACTTGTTGGGAAACGTAGCATGCAATTTCAAAAAATCCTATGCTCATGCAAGATCTATCTAGGAGATGCATAACAACGAGAGGGGAGAGCATCTTCATACCCTTGAAGATCGCAAAGCGGAAACGTTTATCAACGCATTTGATGTAGTCGTACACCTTCACGATTTGTCCCGATCAAGTAGCGAACATACGGCACCTCCGCGTTCAGCACACGTTCAGCTCGATGACGTCCTCTCCTTCTTGATCCAGCAAGAGGGGCAAAGTAGTAGATGAGTTCCGGCAGCACGACGTCGTGGTGACGGTGTTGGTGAAGAACAATCTCCGCAGGGCTTCGCCAAGCACAACCGAAACTATGACGGAGGATAAACTAGAGGGACGGGGTTGTAGGCACACGGCTTGGTGTTTCTTGATGTGTCTTGGGTGCTAGCCCTGCCCCTCTATTTATATGTTGAGCCTTGGGGTCCAAACTTGGAGTAAAAGCCTCCTCAAAGTTGGTTTTGCCCGCAAGGAAGAGTCCTTCTCGGACTTCCAGGACCAGACGCCACAGTCCGTGGCATCTGGCCCAGACGCCATGGGCCTTGGCGTCTAGCCCAGGGCCAGACGCCAGGGTCTCCGGCGTTTGGCCCCCTGGCCTCCGCAAAACTCCCTTTGCAGGAGCACATCTGTTGAAAAAAAAATTATTCATGGACGCCGTATATAAAGACCATTGGTCGTCCGAAGAAATCAGGTCATATACATCTGAGTCTATTTTATTAACACATATTGTTTTTCATCAGGGAACAATTACTTGATCTTGTAATATTTTCGTAGGACCATTACAAAAAGGTGTCGCCTAAGGGGGCGCGTCAACAGTACTTTTGCACTGGTGTTTGTCCGTGCTATGATGCTCAACGGATACACGTGCAAGTGTTGGGGAACGTAGCAATAATTCAAATTTTTCTACGCATCACCAAGAACAATCTATGGAGTCTTCTAGCAACGAGAGGGAAAAGAGTGCATCTACATACCCTTATAGATCGCGAGCGGAAGCGTTCAAGTGAACGGGGTTGATGGAGTCGTACTCGTCATGATCCAAATCACCGATGACCGAGCGCCGAACGGACGGCACCTCCGCGTTCAACACACGTACGGTTGGGAAGACGTCTCCTCCTTCTTGATCCAGCAAGGGGAGGGAGAGGTTGATGGAGATCCAACAGCACGGCGGCGTGGTGGTGGAAGCAGTGGGGATCTCGGCAGGGCTTCGCCAAGCTCAGCGAGAGGGAGAGGTGTCACGGGAGGGAGAGGGAGGCGCCAGGGGCTTGGGGTGCTGCTCCCATGCGCCTCCCCACTATATATAGGGGTGGAGGGGGCTGGTTTCTTGCCCTCCGAGTCCATTGGGGCATTGGAAAAGGTGGGGGAAAGAAATCCCATCATTTCCTTCCCCACCGATTGTTATCCCCCTTTTTTAGGGATCTTGATCTTATCCCTTCGGGATATGATCTTATTCCTTCTAAGGTGGGATCTTGGTGCGCCTTGACCAGGGGTGTGGGGCCTTGCCCCCACTACCCACGTTCATGTGGGTCCCCCCATGCAGGTGGGCCCCACTTCGGAACCTTCTAGAACTTTCCCGGTACAATACCGAAAAATCCCGAACATTTTCCGGTGGCCAAAATAGGACTTCCCATATATAAATCTTTACCTCCGGACCATTCCGGAACTCCTCGTGACGTCCGGGATCTCATCCGGGACTCCGAACAACTTTTGGTTAACCGCATACTAATATCTCTACAACTCTAGCGTCACCGAACCTTAAGTGTGTAGACCCTACGGGTTCGGGAGACATGCAGACATGACCGAGACGACTCTCCGGTCAATAACCAATAGCGGGATCTGGATACCCATGTTGGCTCCCACATGTTCCACGATGATCTCATCGGATGAACCACGATGTCGAGGATTCAATCAATCCCGTATACAATTCCCTTTGTCAATCGGTACGTTACTTGCCCGAGATTCGATCGTCGGTATCCCAATACCTTGTTCAATCTCGTTACCGGCAAGTCACTTTACTCATACCGTAACGCATGATCCCGTGGCTAACTCCTTAGTCACATTGAGCTCATTATGATGATGCATTACCGAGTGGGCCCAGAGATACCTCTCCGTCATACAGAGTGACAAATCCCAGTCTCGATTCGTGCCAACCCAACAGACACTTTCAGAGATACCTGTAGTGCACCTTTATAGCCACCCAGTTACGTTGTGACGTTTGGTACACCCAAAGCATTCCTACGGTATCCGAGAGTTGCACAATCTCATGGTCTAAGGAAATGATACTTGACATTAGAAAAGCTCTAGCAAACGAACTACACGATCTTGTGCTATGCTTAGGATTGGGTCTTGTCCATCACATCATTCTCCTAATGATGTGATCTCGTTATCAATGACATCCAATGTCCATGGTCAGGAAACCATAACCATCTATTGATCAACGAGCTAGTCAACTAGAGGCTTACTAGGGACATGTTGTGGTCTATGTATTCACACATGTATTACGGTTTCCAGTTAATACAATTATAGCATGAACAACAGACAATTATCATGAACAAGGAAATACAATAATAACCATTTTATTATTGCCTCTAGGGCATATTTCCAACAGTCTCCCACTTGCACTAGAGTCAATAATCTAGTTCACATCACCATGTGATTAACACTCAAAGTTCACATCGCCATGTGACTAATACCCAAGAGTTTACTAGAGTCAATAATCTAGTTCACATCACCATGTGATTAACACTCAATGAGTTCTAGGGTTTGATCATGTTATGCTTACGAGAGAGGTTTTAGTCAATGGGTCTGCAACATTTAGATCCGTGTGTGCTTTACAAATCTCTATGTCATCTTGTAGATGCAGCTACCACGCGCTACTTGGAGCTATTCCAAATAACTCCTCTACTATACGAATCCGGTTCACTACTCAGAGTCATCCGGATTAGTGTCAAAGTTTGCATCGATGTAACCCTTTACAAAGAACCCCCTTTCCACCTCCATAATCGAGAAAATTCCTTAGTCCACTAGATACTAAGGATAAGTTCGACCGCTGTCATGTGATCCCTTCCTGGATCACTATTGTACCCCTTGACTAACTCATGGCAAGGCACACTTCAGGTGCGGTACACAGCATAGCATATTGTAGAGCCTACGTCAAAAGCATAGGGGACGACCTTCGTCCTTTCTCTTTCTTCTGCCGTGGTCAGGTCTTGAGTCTTACTCAATACTCACACCTTGTAACACAGCCAAGAACTCCTTCTTTGCTGATCTATTTTGAACTCCTTCAAAATCTTGTCACGGTATGTATTCATTTGAAAGTACTATTAAGCGTTTTTGATCTATCCTTATAGATCTTGATGCTCAATGTTCAAGTAGCTTAATCCAGGTTTTCCATTAAAAACACTTTTCAAATAACCCTGGATGCTCTCCAGAAATTCTACATCATTTCTGATCAACAATATGTTAACAACATAACTTATATGCTGTTCTATATCTCCATGAATCTAGGAACTTTTGCTTGCATTGTATTATTTGGTCTACGTACCGGAACTGATAACATTCGAGATTATGCAGGACAATCCATCTCGAGGTATTTGGATCAATACCTATTCGGTGGATCTTTTTTTTTCTCTGCCAGGAACCAGATTTGAACTGGTGACACGAGGATTTTCAGTCCTCTGCTCTACCAACTGAGCTATCCTGACCTTTTCTTGTGCATCATCCTAGTAGAGTATTTGTATCTATGTCAATTAAAAGGACTAAAAATTAATTAAAGTATTTCAAATTTAAAATTTGAAAATGGGGGGGTAGTCCTATGCATTGTGCATGGTTTACTTAAATAAAACTTAAAAATAGAGTGAATAACCAAGATTTCCAAAAATTCTATAGTGCTCCCACTCACTTCTTTGGAAATACAAGTTTCTCATGAACTTTGTATAAACCCAAAATCTTTGATCATCTCATCAAAGCGTTCATTCCAAATCCGAGATGCTTACTCCAATCCTTAGAAGGATTGCTGGAGCTTTGCATACTTGTTAGCATCTTTCAGGATTGACAAAACCTTCTGGTTGTATCACATACAACATTTCCTCAAGGAAATCGTCGAGGAAACAATGTTTTGACATCCTATCTGCAAGATTTCATAAATAATGCAGTAACTGCTAATATAATTCTAACACACTCTTAGCATCGCTACGAGTGAGAAAGTCTCATCGCAGTCAACTCCTTGAACTTGCCGGAAAACATCTTAACGACAAGTCGAGCTTTCTTAATGGTGACACTTACCATCATTGTCTGTCTTCCCTTTAAAATCCATCTGTACCCAACAGCCTTACGACCATCAAGTAGTTCTTTCAAAGTCTATACTTTGTTTTCATACATGGATCCTCTCGGATTTTATGGCCTCGAGCCATTCATCGGAATCCGGGCCCACCATCGCTTCTCCATAGCTCGTAGGTTCATTGTTGTCTAGCAACATGACTTCCAAGACAGGATTATGTACCACTCTGAAGTAGTACGCATCCTTGTCGTCCTATGAGGTTTGGTAGTGACTTGATCTGAAGTTTCATGATCACTATCATAAGCTTCCACTTCAATTGGTGTAGGTGCCACAGGAACAACTTCCTGTGCCCTGCTACACATTAGTTGAAGTGACGGTTCAATGACCTCATCAAGTCTCCACCATCCTCCCACTCAATTCTTTCGAGAGAAACTTTTCCTCGAGAAAGGACCCGTTTCTAGAAACAATCACTTTTGCTTCCAGATCTGAAATAGGAGGTATACCCAACTGTTTTGGGTACTCTATGAAGATGCATTTATCCGCATTGGGTTCGAGCTTATCAGCCTGAAACTTTTTCACATAAGCGTCGCAGCCCCAAACTTTTAAGAAACGACAGCTTAGGTTTCTCTAAACCATAGTTCATACGGTGTCGTCTCAACGGAATTGCGTGGTGCCCTATTTAAAGTGAATGCGGTTGTCTCTAATGCCTAACCCATCAACGATAGTTGTAATTCGATAAGAGACATCATGGTATGCACCATATCCAATAGGGTGCAGTTATGATGTTCGGACACACCATCACAATATGGTGTTCCAGGCGGTATTAGTCGTGAAACAATTTCCACAATTTCTTAATTGTGTGCCAAACTCGTAACTCAGATATTCATCTCTATGATCATATCACAGACATTTTATCCTCTTGTCACGACGATCTTCAACTTCACTCTGAAATTACTTGAACCTTTCAATAATTCAGACTTGTGTTTCATCAAGTAAATATTCTCAGCATCTACTCAAATCATCTGTGAAGTAAGAACATAACGATATCCACTGCGTGCGTCAGCACTCATTGGACTACACACATCAAATGTATTACTTCCAACAAGTTGCTCTCTTGTTCCATCTTACTGAAAACGAGGCCTTTCAGTCATCTTGCCCATGTGGTATGATTTGCATGTCTCAAGTGATTCAAAATCAAGTGAGTCCAAATGATCCATCTGTATGGACTTTCTTCATGCATATATACTAATAGACATGGTTCGCATGTCTCAATCTTTTCAAAAACGAGTGAGTCCAAAGATCCATCAACATGGAGCTTTTTCATGCGTTTTATACCAATATGAATCAAGTGGAAGTGCCACAAGTATGTGGTACTATCATTACTATCTTATATCTTTTGGCATGAACATGTGTATCACTACGATCGAGATTCAATAAACCATTCATTTTAGGTGCAAGACCATTGAAGGTATTATTCAAATAGACAGAGTAACCATTATTCTCCTTTAATGAATAACCTATTGCGATAAACATAATCCAATCATGTCTATGCTCAACGCAAACACCAAATAATAATTATTCAGGTTTAACCCCAATCTCGATGGTAGAGGGAGCATGCGATGCTTGATCACATCAACCTTGGAAACACTTCCAACACATATCGTCATCTCACCTTTAGCTAGTCTCCGTTTATTCCGCAGCTTTTATTTCGAGTTACTAACACTTAGCAACCGAACCGGTATCTAATACCCTGGTGCTACTAGGAGTACTAGTAAAGTACACATTAATATAATGTATATCCAATATACTTCTGTCGACCTTGCCAGCCTTCTCATCTATGAAGTATCTAGGGTAGTTCTGCTTCAGTGACCGTTCCCCTCATTTCAGAAGCACTTAGTCTCGGGTTTGGGTTCAACCTTGGGTTTCTTCACTAGAGCAGCAACTGATTTGCCGTTTCATGAAGTATCCCTTCTTGCCCTTCTAGAAACTAGTGGTTTTACTAACCATCAACAATTGATGCTCCTTCTTGATTTCTACTTTCGCGGTGTCAAACATCGCGAGTTGCTTAAGGATCATCATGTCTATCCCCGATATGTTATAGTTCATCACGAAGCTCTAATAGCTTGGTGGCAGTGACTATGGAGAACCATCACTATCTCATCTGGAAGATTAACTCCCATTCGATTCAAGTGATTGTAGTACTCCGACAATCTGAGCACATGCTCAACGATTGAGCTTTTCTCCCTTAGTTCGCAGGCATAAGAAACTTGTCAGAGGTCTCATACCTCTTGACATGGGCATTAGTCTGAAATCCCAATTTCAGTCTTTGGAACATCTCATATGTTATGTGACGTTTCAAAACCGTCTTTGGTGCCACAATTTTAAACCGTTAGCATCACACCTCTTGACATGGGCATTAGTCTGAAATCCCAAGTTAGACGTCCTCTAATTGTTGTTGCATGTTTTACGTGGCTGCTATGGGTTTCTAGCAAGAACATTTCTTACCTACGCAAAAGCCACAACGGTGATATGCCAATTGCTATTTACCCTTCATAAGGACCCTTTTCATCGAATCCGATCCGACTAAAGTGGGAGAGACAGACACCCGCTAGCCACCTTATGCATCAAGTGCATGTCAGTCGGTGGAACCTGTCTCACGTAATAGTACGTGTAAGGTCGGTCCGGGCCGCTTCATCCCACAATGCCGCCGAATCAAGATAAGACTAGTAACGGTAAGCAAATTGAACAAATCGTCGGCCACAACTACTTTGTGTTCTACTCGTGCATAGAATCTACGCATAAACCTGGCTCATGATGCCACTGTTGGGGAACGTAGCAATAATTCAAATTTTTCTACGCATCACCAAGAACAATCTATGGAGTCTTCTAGCAACGAGAGGGAAAAGAGTGCATCTACATACCCTTGTAGATCGCGAGTGGAAGCGTTCAACTGAACGGGGTTGATGGAGTCGTACTCGTCGTGATCCAAATCACCGATGACCGAGCGCCGAACGGACGGCACCTCCGCGTTCAACACACGTACGGTTGGGAAGACGTCTCCTCCTTATTGATCCAGCAAGGGGAGGGAGAGGTTGATGGAGATCCAGCAGCACGATGGCGTGGTGATGGAAGCAGCGGGGATCTCCGCAGGGCTTCGCCAAGCACAGCGAGAGGGAGAGGTGTCACGGGAGGGAGAGGGAAGCGCCAGGGGCTTGGGGTGCTGCTCCCATGCGCCTCCCCACTATATATAGGGGGTGGAGGGGGCTGGTTTCTTGCCCTCCAAGTCCATTGGGGCGTTCGCAAAGGTGGGGGAAAGAAATCCCATCATTTCCCTTCCCCACCGATTGTTATCCCCCTTTTTTAGGGATCTAGATCTTATCCCTTCGGGATATGATCTTATTCCTTCTAAGGTGGGATCTTGGTGCGCCTTGACCAGGGGTGCGGGGCCTTGCCCCCACTACCCACGTTCATGTGGGTCCCCCCATGCAGGTGGGCCCCACTTCGGAACCTTCTAGAACCTTCCCGGTACAATACCGAAAAATCCCGAACATTTTCCGGTGGCCAAAATAGGACTTCCCATATATAAATCTTTACCTCCGGACCATTCCGGAACTCCTCGTGACGTCCGGGATCTCATCCGGGACTCCGAACAACTTTTGGTTAACCGCATACTAATATCTCTACAACTCTAGCGTCACCGGACCTTAAGTGTGTAGACCCTACGGGTTCGGGAGACATGCAGACATGACCGAGACGACTCTCCGGTCAATAACCAACAGCGGGATCTGGATACCCATGTTGGCTCCCACATGTTCCACGATGATCTCATCGGATGAACCACGATGTCGAGGATTCAATCAATCCCGTATACAATTCCCTTTGTCAATCGGTACGTTACTTGCCCGAGATTCGATCGTCGGTATCCCAATACCTTGTTCAATCTCGTTACCGGCAAGTCACTTTACTCGTACCGTAACGCATGATCCCGTGGCTAACTCCTTAGTCACATTGAGCTCATTATGATGATGCATTACCGAGTGGGCCCAGAGATACCTCTCCGTCATACGGAGTGACAAATCCCAGTCTCGATTCATGCCAACCCAACAGACACTTTCGGAAATACCTGTAGTGCACCTTTATAGACACCCAGTTACGTTGTGACGTTTGGTACACCCAAAGAATTCCTACGGTATCCGGGAGTTGCACAATCTCATGGTCTAAGGAAATGATACTTGACATTAGAAAAGCTCTAGCAAACGAACTACACGATCTTGTGCTGTGCTTAGGATTGGGTCTTGTCCATCACATCATTCTCCTAATGATGTGATCCCGTTATCAATGACATCCAATGTTCATGGTCAGGAAACCATAACCATCTATTGATCAACGAGCTAGTCAACTAGAGGCTTACTAGGGAAATGTTGTGGTCTATGTATTCACACATGTATTACGGTTTCCAGTTAATACAATTATAGCATGAACAACAGACAATTATCATGAACAAGGAAATACAACAATAACCATTTTATTATTGCCTCTAGGGCATATTTCCAACAGCAAGTCGCCGCCCCGATGTTCGGATTATATCCGTCCGCACCTGCGGCGGTTCACGCGTCCGCAGCGGTTCACGCGTCCTTACCGGCTTACAATGCCACGGCCGACTCATCTGTTGTCTGGGCGAATCAGGTGATATCCCTCTAAGTATAATTTTAGCACATATTGTTTTTGTCGAAGAGCAATTACTTTGGTCTTTGCATTTTATATGCAGGACAATTGGTCATTGCAAAGCCGATGGCCGGATCATGGACATATAAATCGCGTAATTACTGTCATGTGCTAGCATATGACCGTGCCACAATGATCAAAGAATATGTGTGCAAGACGCCGCCCCTGCGGCCCGGACTACTTCGACTCACTGGGGTCGTGCCTGCAATTGCCTCGCCTGACCACGCTGGCTTACAACGCTGCGGCCGATTCATCCGTCTGCTCGCATGGCCGACTCGGCGTGATTGATTTCAGTTTCACCATGGTGATCATCAACTCCGCGGTGGATATTTTCTGGCTTAACATATCAGGTGAAATCCATCCATTATATTTTCATATTATATATTGCTTTCTTTAAAAAGAGCAATTACTCTGGCTTGCAAGTTTTCCAATGCAGGACAAATTGTCCACTGCAAAAAGGGATTATTATATCGCTGAGCTATTGGATAACCCATGCCGGTTTATATCGCGGTCCAGTCCGCATCAACTCGTCAGGACCGTGGGAATTACCCAATAAAGCGTGCACACGCTATGAGCAAGTCACAGCTTGGGTAGCCCGGTTTTATTTCAAATTGGAGGCAAATTATCATCAACCGCCGTCTGCACTGGGTGGCTCAATGGGCAGGCGCACAAGTCGCCGCCACTACTGTTTGGTTAGCTTCAAGTGGCCAGTTGGAAGGAACCATTGGCCAAGTTGCTGACACGGCTCATACGGGATCATTTATAACCCGCCGCAGTCATCTCAACCTTCTATGGATTCACATCATGCTATCAACACCGATGATATACAATTTATGCCGGTTTATATGACGGTCAAATATGGAGAATCTCAAGCCAACTCCTCGAGTCACCTTTGAGACTCGAGGGCTACAATGACATGACTCAGCAAATCTTGCCAGTTTCAGCAAATTTAAGAACCCCAGGATGATGGAGGGAAAGATAACCCGGTCCCGGAGGCTACTGTTATATTGATGAAAATTTAAAGGTCGTCAGAAAATTTCCGGCTTAGAAAATATATGACAGTTACAAAATCCTAGCTCAATGAAGAAGTTCCGGGTCATCAGAAAGGATTCCGGTTTAAAATCCGGCTCAAGGGAGGTCAGTCTCACTGAAGCTCTCAAATATCCGGTTTACGATCCGGTTCAAGGGAAAGATGTCTCCCATAACGTTTTGAAGCTCTCAATATCCGGTTTAACATCCCGGTTCAAGAAGAATTGATCTCTTGCAAAAAGTTAATGGTTGCCAAAGAGGACCTGCAGCCATGATGCGCGGTTCAAACAAGGGTATCCTGCCTTATTGGCTTATCATGTGTGGTTACATGGGGGCTTCTGTTCATAAAGCGGCGTCCGGTTTACCCCTTGATTCAGCTTATCAAAGCTTCATACAATATCACTTGGGGGCTTGGTCGTATCCGAACCATAGCTACACCTCTTGATCGGCGCAATGCCACAACATCACTTGGGGGCTTGGTCGTATCCGAACCATAGTCACACCTCTTGATCGGCTCAAAGCCAAATTACTCCGGGGCCAAAGAGAGTGTTGTAAAACAATAACTCAAACATAGGCACCCCCTGAGCACAGCTCAAAATGTTACTTGGGGATTCTTTGCTGTCGAAATGAACAAAGAATCAACACTTGTAATAGGCTATCAAGCCATGGCTTGGAAGCCTGGTGTATTCACCTAAAACCCCGGGTTAGCCTACCTTTTTAAGTAAGTTACTCCGCCCAGGTAAACCTGGTATGACCCATCGAACTTTGACAAGTTACTCTAATAAGACCCTGAACTTGTCAAGTTAAAATGATGATTGGTTAAGGATTGAGGACCATCTTAAAAGGCTTTGTAAAATGGTTTAACTCAGTGGCCTGGCAGCCCATGAAAAGCCTCGAATTTGGGGCCTGGCAGCCCGTGAAAAGCCTCGACTACAAGGGTTTCATTTTCTTTTATTTGCTAAGTTTTTTTCTCCTTTGATGAGATTTATAAAGTTTTTTGATAAACCGGCGTTCGTTCACCCGGTTTGACTTTCAACTGCAAGTTGTCAGTACGTAATCACTTATAACCCGGAGTTTCTTAACCCGGTCTGGTTTCGACTATAAGTCGCCAGTATTATATATGGTTAATCCGGTGTTTATCACAACTCGGTACGGTTTTATCATAAACCAGCACAATATGGAGGGAGTTATCAGTACTCAAGATTGGGGTCATCACCCTTATTACAAAAGTTGGTAAACTAACGATGTAAATCAATGTCACAGGTATGATATATTTCACATTTGATTTTTCTTAAGTGCAGCCTTGGTTATAAACCCGGGTTATATGTTGGGCATTATGACCCGTCGGGCGGTAAACCGGCAGGACACTTTAAGCTTGTTGTATGCAGAAACAGGTTGAATAAAGCATGATTATAAATCACCGGTGTTTGTTAACCCGGCCTGGCTTTGGACTATAAGTTTCTAGGCTTTCGACTATAAGTCGCCAGTATGATGATAAATTATCTGGTGTTTATTAAACCGGCCTGGCTTTAAGATGATAAGTCGCCAGTATATGATGAGAAATTATCCGGTGTTTGTTAACCCGGCCTGGCTTTGGACTGTAAGTTGCCAGTATATATTTGGATTGCGCCATTGGAATCATGCGCTTATAAATCATTGGGTTATATTATTCAAATAGCCAAACTTGGCTGAATTTTCATTATGATATTGAATGAATAAGGTTTTCATACCGGATTATATTATCTTGAATAGCCAACATGGCTGGATTTTTATTATGGTTATTAATAACCGGTATTACTGAGGTTTTCAAAGTCGCTTTAGCGCAATGGCTATTATTTTATCAAAGGATATGATTTATTCTACAATGGAAGGAATGGTCCCGAGTCGCTGCAGGCTTACGACCCGGCACTTGGGGGCTACATTATTCAAATTGAGATTACATGCAAGTCTCATGTCGCTGCAAGCATGCACCATGACACTTGGGGGCTAATGCAAAGTCATTTTTATTGGCCTTATTGAAGACCCGACTCATCACATCATAATGAGCCGGCCCTTGGGGGCTACCAATTGCTCCTGTCAACAATTTATACACAAGTTTTATTCCATTATACTAAAGGGTCCACTGCTCAGTTGGTAAAGCACAAAACTCTTAACCTTGTGGACGTGGGTTCAAGCCCCATGATGGGGGTTACATCATATGATGTTCTTTTCAAAAAGAAGTATATATAAGGTCCCAGCTCAATATTATCTTACTGAGCCGGCCCTTGGGGGCTGCACGTTGCTGTTCAAGTCTACATGATCATATTTATAAAGTCCCTGCTCATTATTGCATAATGACCCGGCCCTTGGGGGCTGCACGTTGTTGTTCAAGTCTACATGATCATATTTATAAAGTCCCTGCTCATTATTGCATAATGACCCGGCCCTTGGGGGCTACACTGGTTGAAGTTTTTTATGAGCATAAGGCAATTACAAGTCCCAGGTTGCTGCAAGCATGACAACCCGGCACTTGGGGACTACATATGAGGAATACTCAGTTCTAACTAGTGATTGAGATGAACAGCATGGATTTCTTCAAAGTGGTAATATTTATATTGAAGCAAGTCTTAAGTCATCATTTTGCTCTGCTCAAGACTTGGGGGCTATAGGTAACACGGATATAAGGAGAAATATTTTCAAAATCTCAGTTTTTGAGCAAGCCAGATTGACCAGGCGTCATTAATCATTATGACCTGGTGTCTGCAACAATCATAACCCGGCGTCGACAACAACTATCACTCGGTGCTAGCAATATTTACAAACCGGCAATTTTGGTAATATTAAACTAACAAAGTTCTACATCTTCAAACCGGCTGAAATATCAGATGAGTATTTCAAGACCAATATTTCATAAACCGGCGCTTTGGAACCGGACTCAAATGGATTATTCTTCACAATATTTTTCTATGAGAAACCAACGTCAGCAATTTGAGTATGAAGCTGGTTATTGACCCGGATTTTCTAGAAGGAGGAATGACAAGGACTTAAGGATGATCAGGTGCCGGTTTACAAGAATTCTTAACCCAGAGCACAACCTGTCAAATTTGTTCTTGTGTTTATTTTGCAGCATAAGTTTACCACGGATAAATCCAAGCTAAACCTGGGGGCTAATGTCGGGGATATACCCTGCGGCGTAAACCGGCCGGAAGTATAACCCGGCCGGACTTGGCTGTTTACTTGAGACCCGGCTGATACTTGGCGCTTCATTTGTAAAGCCGCTCGAAGATTAGTCACTCACTGGTGACCCGGCGGGCGGGTCAGACGGATGACAAGGCCCAAGGCCCAGAAGGCCGGTTCATGTTAATGGTGGGCCGGTTTATGAGGAAAGCACAAGGAATATTCTCCTACAAAGGAAGCAAGACTAGGACTCCACTTGTAATAGAGTAATCCTAATCCAACTAGGACTAGTCATGTAACCCGCCCCTTCAACATATATAAGGAGGGGCAGGGCTCCCCAAAGAGGGACGGTGAAGAAGAAACAATCTCTAGGGCTAGACACAAAGAGCCGGTTTACGGCGTCTCCCTCATGATGATAATGAGACCTAGCCACAAACAGCATGTAGGGTTGTTACCGGATGATGTTTCCCGGGGCCCGAAGCTGTCTAAATCCTTGTCTTGTGTTGCGTCTCTCGATTCCACTCAACCCCTCTCAAGCTACTACATAGATGCGTTGGCCTCACGACTAAGTCCTTACACTAGGACATCTGCCGTGACAAATCCACGACATAGGTCGAACCTTATGACAACATATGTAATTCCCTTTGTCTATCGGTATGTTACTTGCCCGAGATTCGATCGTCGGTATCTTCATACCTAGTTCAATCTCGTTACCGGCAAGTCTCTTTACTCGTTCCGTAATAGATCACCTCGTGACTAACTCCTTAGTCGTTTGCTTGCAAGCTTATGATGTGTATTACCGAGAGGGCCCAGAGATACCTATCCGATACTCGGAGTGACAAGTCCTAATCTCGATCCATGCCAACCCAACAAACACCTTCGGAGATACCTGTAGAGCATCTTTACAACCACCCAGTTACGTTGTGACGTTTGATAGCACACAAGGCATTCCTCTGGTATCCGGGAGTTGCATAATCTCAGAGTCGAAGGAATATGTATTTGACATGAAGAAAGCAATAGCAACAAAATTGAACGATCATTATGCTAAGCTAACGGATGGGTATTATCCATCAGACCATTCTCCTAATGATGTGATCCCGTTCATCAAATGACAACACATGTCTATGGTTAGGAAACTTAACCATCTTTGATTAACGAGGTAGTCTAGTAGAGGCTAACTAGGGAGACAGTGTTTTGTCTATGTATCCACACATGTATCAAGTTTCCGGTTAATACAATTCTAGCATGAATAATAAACATTTATCATGATATAAGGAAATATAAAATAACAACTTTATTATTGCCTCTAGGGCATATTTCCTTCACCACTTCCCTCGGACCCTCACCAATTTCCTCCTCTTCTTCAAACTGAGGCTTCATCGATAGTGAAATTGCTACTTGGGGTGATAATATGGCTCGCCTCATGCTATAGAAGTGGTGAAGAGATTTATTAGGGGGGATATCTATTTCGGAATTAGTCCCTTCCATTTGTTTATATACAACAGAACATGATGTACTTTGTTAGGACTTGCGTGATTTCACTGAGCACGTGTTGGTACTCTTTTCCATTATGTAAAACTTATAACAAGAATAGATCCTACGTTACAACCTATAATGCAAGACGGCTCAGTGCTAAATTTGAGTGCAAACCTCCCCATGTCACTGTTGTTGTTTGAAATGCTTAGTTCTTTATGCTTATTGTCAGAACAAACAACAATTTGAAGAAGTGGATATGTTAGCATATGTTGTTTTGCAGCTTCACATGTTATCAAATCTTTTTTCCATATTTTTCGAAAGCTTTGATTTGCCTCAGTTCATCACAAGTTGCAAAAAGAATTGCATTCAAGAAAAACCTCTTTTCGATGACAATGTCCATGAAGGGAGACATGGAGGGAAGGATGACATGGGGCGAAGTTGCTAAAACATTCAAGCTCTACACCAGCAGAATTGGAACCGTCTTTTGAAGGGGAACCGGCTGAAGTGCAACACCTCCAGTACTAGCGCCGCCACCAGCACCTGCTGTTGTGAGGCATGGCAGTACGAAGGACAAGAATTGAAGAATTACATAGAAAACCCTAACTATTAGTGCCCAGACGGCGAGGTGCCCTCTTGGAGCTTCGGCGCCGCCTCCTCCAGCCTCGGCTCCGGCGCCCTGCTCTAGATCTTGCTAGTATGAAGTGGCGGAGCTAGACATAATATATTGGGGGAGGGCCAAAGACAGAATATGAGTGTTGGGAGTAGGGGATAAAACAATCTCATTCCCATAAAAACTATCCAAAAATAAATTCAAACCGGGGGGCATTGGTCTCCTCAGCTTAACACATAGCTCCACCTCTTCTAATATGTTGGTATGTTGTATTTGTGGTGTAAATAATTTTTAATATTAATTGGACCACGCTAACCCAAAATCTTGGCTACGCCACTGGTGGGGGGTTGGATACGCTCATTCCCGGAGGCGGTGGGGGCGCAACCACCACAGGGATCGCCCTCACCGGCGGTGGCGGTGGGACCAGCTGCGCCCCAGCTGGCCCAACCCAACAAGGAGGAAGAGGGTGACGAGGAGGAGCATTGATGTTCCGGGGCTCGATCCCGGGGCACACTCCGGCGTTGAATCGTAACGAGAGAGCGGCCATTTCCTACTATGGAAGGACTACTTCGATACCCCCAACCCACTCTTCAAACATCACCTATTCCGGCACCGTTTCCATATGTCTAGACATGTGTTCAACCGTATCTGGGAGGGGGTGGTGGCATACCAAAAGTATTTCGAGTGCAAGGAGGATGCCCTGTGAAAGATTGGATTCTCCTCTTATCAGAAATGCACTACAGCTATTCAGATGCTTGCATACGGAGTTCCCGGTGATCTCATTGATGAGTATGTCCGTATGAGCGAGTCCACGTGCCTAGAGTCCATGTATAGGTTCTGCAAGGCTGTGATCGCAGTGTTTGGCCCTGAATACTTGAGAGAGTGAAATGTTGCAGATACAACCCGCTTGTTGGTGATGAATGCCAGCAGAGGCTTTCTGGGGATGATTGGTAGTATAGATCATATGCACTAGGAGTGGAAACACTGCCCTTCTACTTGGCAGGGGCAGTATATGGACCATGTCAAAGCTTGCGTCGTCATACTCGAGGCCGTGACTTCACAATATCTCTGGATTTGTCACTCTTTATTTGGCATGGCCGGATCTCACAATGATATCAACGTGCTTCAACGCTCTCCAGTGTTTGCAAGGCTTGCAGAAGGCAAATGCCCGGAGGTCAATGTGGACATCAATGGCCACAACTACAATAAAAGATACTACCTAGCTAACGGTATCTATCCTCAGTGGACTACTCATGTTTAGACAATGGGACAATTGCATTTTTGCCCCTAGTTGGAACCTACCCATGGGTTTTGCCCTTACTTTTCGACTGTGCTCAGTTTTTCCCTTAGATTTGCCCCCGCAGTCACCCGAATGCCCTTTGACCGTTTGACCAATACTTTGAAAATTCATAACAAATTCATATGAACTCGGAAAAAATGCAAATAAGATATCAAAATGTTCAAAAAAATATTACCTTAAACTACCAGGGGTAATTAATGTTATTAACATTATTAAAAATAAAAAGGGTATAAAAATACTTTTTCAAGAATAGGAATTACATGTAAATGTAGGTGATGTTTTCTGAACATCCTGATATCTTTTTCGCATTTTTCTGAGTTCATATCAACTTTTTATGAATGTTCAAACGACTTTCACCATTATTTTGAAACTTCATAACAAGCTGACATGAACTCGGAAAAATGCAAATAAGGTATCAGGATGTTTAGAAAACGTCACCTACATTTGCATGTAATTTTTATTCCTGAAAAAGTATTATTTATACCTTTTTGTTTTTAATAATGTTAAAAATATTAATAAACTTTGGTAGTTTAAACGGTACTTTTTCCTGAATGCAAATGACATACACATAAAGGTAATGTTTATTTAAACATTTTGATATCTTATTTGCATTTTTCTAAGTTCATATCAATTTGTTATGAATTTTCAAAGTATTGGTGAAACGGTCAAAGGGCATTCGGGCGACCTCGGAGGAAAATCTAAGGGCAAAACTGAGCAGAGTCGAAAAGCAAGGGCAAAAGCCGTGGGTAGGTTCCAACTAGGGGCAAAAATGCATTTGTCCCTTAGACAATCCCCAAACCTGTAGGAGAGAAGAGGAAGAGATTTGCCCAAGAGTAAGAGAGTGCTAGGAAGGATCGGAAGCATGCCTTTGGTGTTCTGCAATCTTGATGGGGGCATCGTTCGGTATCCTCCTAGAACTTGGAGCACCAGGAAGTTGTGGGAGGTGATGACTGCTTGTGTGATCATGCACAATATGATTATAGAGGATGAACGTCCGGAACGTATCTACGAGCAAGGATTTCAGTTTCAGGGTGACAATGTTGTGCCTGAGCATGGAGGAGCAGCCATGTTTGCACAGTTCACCGAATTTCATCATCAGATGCGTGATTGGAAAACTCACATTCAGCAGCAAAATGATTTGGTTGAGTATATGTGGGATCATGTTGGCAACCAATAGATACTAGCAGAACACCGTGCGTTGCTACGGGCTACGCATATATAAATTAATTACACAGATGATTAAGGTTGTCTGTAAGGTCAAAGCTCATTTCTTCTCATAGGTCCGGACGTGTTCGGACATCAAACGAACGCTTAGTAGGCTCTCTCAAATTCAAGCGTATGGACAGTCCGGGCTCCCCCTAATTCAGACCATATAAGTGGAAGAAATGTGGTTGTTCGGACTATCCGCCATGTTATCTCCAACACACGGGCCCAACACAAAAAGGCCCACCCCACAATGTATCACCCCTTTTTCGTTCTGGCCCTCCTTTTCTCACTCGGTTTCCCGCTGTAGTGGGACATTTCTCGCTGGAGCCTCTTTCTTTAAAATCAAATGACACCCACCTCACCTTCATCGTGCCTTGCAACAGAAATGAATTTTTTTCATATTTACAGTATAATAAAGTGGATTAAATTAACACATACTATTGACACAGAATTATTAATAACTATAGAGATCAGTCTCAAAGGTCCATTCAACTTTGCAAATACACACTGACATGGGAGGTAAGTGGCAACATGAATGTATTCCTAATCACCAATAAGCTTCACCTCCAGCCCACATACTATTCATTGCTAGAAGGGATAATTGATCTTCTTCTCTTCCTCGTCCTTCCCTACATCTTCTACTCCTAGTCTCTTCGTACTGTTTTGTTGACGCCAACATCAGTGCGTTTGTCAGCGACACCTCATCTTTTTCTTCCTCCTTCCTCACCAGTTTTAATTCTCATTCCTACTTATGTGTTATAATACTCTTTCTTTCTTGTTTCACTTTTTTTTCGGACACTCTTTTCTTCTCCAACACCATGGACCACTTGGTCGCTTTAGTTATTTTTCCTTCTTATTCACGGAGCACTCTTCCTTTCAACTATAGCATGAACCACCTGACCAATCTAGTGTCGTGTTGTCCTCATCCGCGAACGTTTCGGCAACCGTCAACATGTGGACATCCTGCAGAGCATTGTCGTCGTCCATCTTGGTGAATGCTAGGCCGTTCATGTCGCGGACGCATGGTGGTCGTTGTCCATGTTGGCAAGTGGTGCTCAACCATGTCGCGGATGCATGGTGGCAATTGTCCATGTTGGCAAGAGGTGCTCGACGCTGAGAGCCTGTTGATCGTCCTTGCCGACGAGCACTTTCAAAATGATTCAACGCGATGAACTACTTGCTTAATTAATTAATCACTCAAATAATTAAGAACCTACCTAATTCTTCGAATGCCTGATTAACTGCCGACCAAATGAACTAATTACATGCCTAATTGGAAAATAATCTTTATTTCTAATTATATGTAGGCATAATTAAGTGTCTACTTAAACCATTAATTACATTAATGACTTGGTTTCAAAATTGATTTGGTGCAAAAAAACTATTTAAATGGACTTAAACAATTGCATACATAATTTACTGTCTAGGTAATTAATTGCATTAATGGTTTTATTTCCAAATTGGTTCAACGCTCAATTTTTGAAATATTTTCGCATGAATGGCTGCTACGAATGACGACGACAACCAAGTAGTGTAGGACACATTTCCTTAACGAATTTGACATTTGAATAGACACACTTGATTTGAGAACGTAGTCTGTCTCTGTGTATTAATGATAAGAAATATAATATGGCCATGTCCACGAACATATGTACGTGGTGGCATGACGACCTACCTTCCGCCACAGCCGTCCTCGACGTCGTGATGCACGCCTTGGTATTCTCGGGTATCACGCCAGTGTTAGGCCCGACCACGACATCCTCCATGTTGTCGCGCACGGCGTCCTCCGTAGGGGCGCGCGGATGCGTACGCCCACAAGTAAAAGATATATGATTTTGTTGTTTACGAAACTTGTGATAGTCAATTAATAGCGCAGGATTAATTATTTGTTATTGAGAAATATCTCATTTTCTTTTGGAAGGTTATCGAGGAAATATTACGTTTATATTTTAGGAAGGTAATCTCACATATATGGTGCAAGTTATGAATTCTTAATTACCTTTTTATTTACGTGATTGAAATAAATCAGAACCTGCTGAAGTAAGCATGAAACAAGATATCTCCTTTAATAAGATTTGGTTTTTTAATGGAAAGGAGAAAAACCAGTTGATGGGGTTGGTGAGAGGTGAGACGAATAAAAATCAGACGAAAATAAACCGTACCGGGCTATCAACTCCTTCATTTTTTTGCGGGTTAACTCCTTCATTAGGAGATCCTTTTTTAAATGTATTTGAGACAATTTAATTTAATTTGGCTTGCACTAGTGTTAAAAACGCGTTTATATTATGAGACGAAGGGAGTATGATATATTTGTTTGGTCCTGAAGCTATATAATATGTTTGTATTTTGTTTGAATTATATAAAATATGGTCAATTTTCCATATATTTGAAAAAAACACACGGCATGCCGGCCGCGGGGACCAAAATCAGTCCGTGCATTGGGTGCATGGCCGATCCAAATAAAAAAATGAGCAGACAACAAACTGACAGCCGATCCAAATAAACAAAAAGTTTCGAAAGTTTCTGAAAATGCGGCACTTTACATCCCTAGGCTACGCGCCTCCACGGCCTCGGCAAGCCACCGCGCATCTGCCTCTGCCCGAGACTGTGTCGTACGGTGACGGGACGGTGGAGGCTGAGCACCCGAGAGAGACGAAGGAGCTGCCAGCCTCGCGCTCGCGGGGTCGCGAACGTACGAATGGTCGCCACTCGCGGAGCCGCTCCGCACGTCGGACAAACAGCCTCCCACGCACCCCACGCCAGCCCCCCATCCACCGTCGGCTCCACCCCATCCGACGGCGCCGCGCGCGCCCCACACCCCACCCCCGTTTGCCCTACACCCTTCCAGAATCCTCCCGACGCCCTCGTCGTCGTCTCCCCCTCGCCCCTAAACCCAAACCCACCCTCCACCATTATATCCCAAGTATAAACCCTAGCCCAGCCCATATGGAGTGTGGTGGGCCGCACTTCTTATCTAAGTACGTATTCCCTCCATTCCAAAATAGATGATCCAACTTTATACTATCCTTCGTACAAAGTTAATACAAAGTTGAGTCATCTATTTTGGAACGGAGGGACTAGTACGTAGTTAAGACTAGAGGGGTGGCACAAAAAGATTTCATGCATCGCTGCACACGATCGAGCAAGTTGAAAATCAAAAGAGACAAAAGGAAGAAATCTGTCGACAGATATATAGCAAATCCCTAAAATAAATTTCCCATATAAAGTAGTATATGCCTAGATCCATTACACACACTAGTAGAGTGTCCGTGCGTTGCCACGGGCTCTTGAAATAGTTTGCAAGACTTACATGTTAAATTTCACATGTACAAACAATATAACAGAAACACAATTATTGAATAATTGAAGTTCATTTTTGCAATGTAAATTGATAACAAAAAGAAAGATTAACGACATGTCCATGTAACAAACTGAGCGATGTTCCAACTAAACATCTATTACAGAACTATCAATACCTAGATGATGCGCTTAAGAAATTCTTTCACAATATCAGGAAAGTTGCCTTTAGCTTTATTTCCACGATGTTTTAGCAAGTATAATAAAAACCGCTTCCTCAACTCATACCCATCCTGCACAAACAATATATGTAGTTAGTATGAAAATTTCACGCCGAAGGTCTTAAAACATGTAACGGATGCGTTGCCACTGGCATTTCAAAAAAAATATTACTGGTTGCATATATAATCATAAGGCATGTCAATTTTCCAGCTTGGCATAGAAAGTGAGTCTAAAATTTCAAGCCTTGCAATATCATTGTCCTTGTTGATTCAAATTAGGCACTATAAATCTCCTAAAAAATAGGCACTATAGATCTGCAAAAAAAACCACCCTAAACTTTGTACTTAATCTGAAGAAATAGTTGCTTAGTTATTCTGATAATCTTGCTTGTACAATTATGATAGTTACGATAATCACCTAGGAGTTTTAATTTTTTAAAGGAAAAAACAACAACAATCATTAGGCCCTTAAGAAATCACGACATGATTCTGAATCTGACCAGCTACAAGATATATCCTTCCTAATATTCAGATCTAGTGGGAAAAACTACTACCCAACAATATACATATAATATAATCGACAATGTTTTCTGCATTTGCTAAATAATCATGGGAACAGAAAATGACTTGGGGCTTCAAGATCCAATAGTATATACACAGGCTCGATGCGACGAAGCTGGCGAAGAACATTGAGATGGTTCCAACGTAGGATTTGTCTCAATTTTAAGGGACTTCCGCGTGCCCAAATCGCCCCCCGTGTTTGTCAGCCACACCTAATAGAAGCAACATAAATGGCTATGCTGTTTTCCAGAACCTTCGCTTGAACAATCACAGGAGAATGTAGCACCTGGCAACAACGTAACTGCACGAGAGCTTACTACTGCCCCCACACACAAATTGCAAATCACGGCAATCAAAATGGGAGACTTAAAGTGCCGACGTAATATTTTGTACCTTTGAGAATCTCTCTGGTAACAAAGGTAAAAAGATGGAGATGTAGTCAGTTCATTGTTAGACTCATTAACAATAACAGTGATGGGTAAAAAGAGAGGCCACCTATAGTCCCCATCTCTGTCTGATTTACCTGAACAAAGGCTACATAATGAAATATACCAACCCAGAACCAATGTGCACCAGCTTCGTTCAGAGTTTCTGAAAATGTAGAGCAGAAAGAAAAGCAGATTGTCATATACCAATCAACGTTTCATTCTTAATTTGCATCGGATATCCATTGCCTATGTTGCCCGTCTTCACTCCGAACGGCCTCGCTCCGCCTAGACCAAATGTTGGTAACTGAAGAACAAGTCAACTTAGTGTCTTAGTCGTACGTGTTTATTTCATATCTTGTAATGGTTTAGCCATGGTTGCTTCTGTTCTGTACTACTAGTAATAACTAATAGAATGCCCGTGCGTTGCTACGGGCTACTTTGGCGACTTCTTTTTTACCGTTAAAATGTTCTCTTATTCTACATTTCTTACTTCTCGCAACTAAAAATGTTTCTTGGATGACATGTAAAAGGATAAATTTACAACCATAATAAAATATCAAGAGTTAAAACCATATTTATCGAAGAACATTTCTACAACACATCTGATACATTGACTACAAACACATTGGTGAGTTACCATCAAATCCAATTTATATTTGATAACATGGTTGTCCTACCAGTGTATACCTGCAAGATCTATCTCTCCTTCCTCCCTCCCTCTCCCTCCATCACTCCCTTGATCTCTCCCCCCTCTCCCTCCCTCACTCTCTCTCTCGATCTCGAGTGTGTTGCCTTCTCAAGAAGGCTTCAACGCTCTAGTAGCTTTCTCATGAGCATTGATTGCATATACATATACCAATATTTGTTGTATCAAAGTCGGTGAATTTTTGGCCCCTTCCAACAACATTGCCCCAGGAGCCTTGTCGATGTGCAACATATATACAAAAAAATATGTGTATGCATCTCTTCTGATTGCGTAAAACTCGATGGGTTTCTAGTCTAGTCCATCATAGTTACATCAATGACTTTGTCAATCGGCATTTCTGATATCTAATATGCAAAACTAAACATATAAACATATAGTTAAGTGCCAATACGTTGCAACGGGGGAAACTGCTCTACTGGTATAACTTCAATTGCGCCTAACATATTCTTATAGGGCACATCAGGCGACATTGTTTAACAAGTTGCTCATATGGACGAATTTAAGAATTGTCCAAAATGTATAGAATTTCTTGTTGCGACAAATAAGGTGTTGCTCTTGCTTTATTCACTATTGCAGCCCTTTGAAACACAAGAAATGGTCTATTAAAACACAATATTAGTCAAAAAGAGTAAATTATTGATTTCTAGCAATATAATGTATAACAAACATATAGCTTGCAAAAACGTCTTACATTATGGAATGGGGGAGCATTTTACTAATGCTGGGATGTTGAAAAAGTTCGGAAAAAAACTACAATTGCAATATTCAGCCTAATTGCATCCCTTACATACATGGTAATTGCGCTAAAGTAAAACTGAAAAGTGCATGCCACATGGTGAGGGAAGTCATCTTAAAGATATGGTGCACGCCATCTTCTCTTGTTCTGTAAAATTCTTCGGTGGCCTTCTAGTATAGTATCAATATACATGCGGGTTGCTTTGCTCTAGACCATTACATCTAATAGGAGAAGAGGAAAGTGTTAATAGACATGCTCAACAAAGTTTAGTTGCAGCGAATATTTCTCATTATATTCTTGGGGGCAAAAACTTCTACAAATTTATTACAAAACTGATGCATGATAGTACAATGCCCAAAATTTAAATGATTGAGACGCACAATAGAGGTGGCTAATACAATGAAAACAACCAATATGTGTTATTCCCTTTCTCAAAAAAATGCAGCTCCCTTGAGAGATAAAACTTTGAAGTATATGGAAAATGCATATGTATTCTAGCTGAATGTTCACTTAAGAATATATCCATGTTTGCCGATGAAAGCGATTGTTTTCTCTAGATGCACTGTGTGCGCTACCAATGAAACATTATCTATCCTGCACATACGTCACAACTGCCAAAGCAACATGACATCAAACTGGATAAGCCGTACTTGCAAGAGAGTATAACAGCAGATGGAGAAAGTACAGGAAAGAAGAACATGGAGACTTGGTAGAGAGGTCGTCAAACTGGAACCCAACTTTGACATGAGTGGCCATGCATAGCAAGATGTTGCCCGCGGTGCAATGTGTGCCTTGCAAGTAAGACGACGACACCTTGCCGAGGCAATGGAAACTTCAGTAGTGGCAGCAAAAACCAACCAAAGAGGCGGCCGGCAGGGGCTGCAGAAGCAGCACACACCAACAGCAAGCCGAGGCAACTTGGGAAGCGGAGGCGGCAATAATGACTTGCTAACCACGGGGCAGTCTGCCAAGCATAAATCCCATTCTTCTCATAAGCTATAGTCGTGACCGAAGACGACGTCGCAACGTGCCCCTCCCTCCTATGCCTCAAATCATGTACCAGCGAGAGACCGTACCGGTGTAGAGAAGCCCTTGCGAAAATATTGTTTAGTTAGAAGGTTGATTGCTGATGAACATTGATTTTAGAACAATAAACATATATTCACATAATGTTATAGTTAATCCTGAAAATATAGTATTGAACTATCCAGAAAGTGATCTAAAATGATGAAAAGTTGAGAACAGAAAGCAATCAACATCATCAAAATATTCTTCCAATTAAGACACTACTACAACAAGAGAATGGAACTTCTGGCATCATTGTTGATGTTCCTCCATCTGGCTCCGTTCTCTTACTGTCAAAGAATGGAACTAATTCATTTATGGCCACGCAAAAATCTCTACCGCGCAAGAGCCTTGTGACAAAAAGATTGAGATGGTTACCTCACAGAATTCCTGCAATTAGATGCTCACTTCGGCAACAAATACTTGAAAGCGGATAATTAACTGAAAGGTGAAGCAGAAGTATGAATTACTAACCATTACTTGATGACCTATCTACACAATAGAGAGATTCTGTATGTAGTACTATGCTTATTCATATCAGAATATCACAAAGATGGATGTGTACCTTCCTGCTCCTAGACCATGAACTAAAGGGTTGTGATTTGCTTCTCTTCCTTTATTGGTCCTGCATGGAACCAAACATTACTCATACTCCTTTTTTATGCAGCTAAAATAATGAATCAAAGAAAAGTCTGAACAACTTCGCACAAATAAAAGAGCATATCTAATTAAACACATCCAGTCAAAAAATTGTTCTCGCTGGAGAGCACATAAATATAAAATGAAAAGTATCAATCAACTTTTATATTACAGGTGATATTGGCACAGTTTATCAGAAGAAGAAAAATGTGCAAATTAGCAAATGCCTTCTGTCCATAGTAGCATCAAGAGGTGAAAAACAAGTGAAATGTAGCATCATGGAACCACTGAATCAACAAGGATAGTTAGAATGCAAACATATTGGAGATGAGAACTCAATTAACCTTTTATCTGGCACAACCTTCGCATCAGATCAACTTCATGGAGAAAATTACTTGTCAACTTCCATCTCCGCACGACAACTTCCATCGACGATAGTGCTGACTTGCTTGATTACTTGTCAAATTCTCCTTTTATAGTAGAGATAAGTAATGGTGTAGTAGCATGTATTAAATATAATGTTGAGGGGTTGAATACCAGATTAAATTCAATAATTGATATGATAGTAAAAAAAATCATACTGATCTTTCACACTCAATATTTACTTGTCTTCTCCTTTATAACATATTGTATATCTACTTCCCAAATCAATATGCTTGATACCCATGTTTCTTTAATCGCCAATCCCAAGTCTCTATAGGACCATCAGGTTATGTAGGTGCTAAACATTACAACGGATAAGCTTCTTGTAAGCAAAAATGATTTAAAAGTCAACCTGCACACACTTTATATTGGCTTAAATTTAAAAAAATTGTATTTTGATCCCAAAAATTTGAACATTGCAAATTTTAGGTGAACTCTGAAATGATAGTATCTACTGGAAGCAGTGAGAATGCATCGCACAATTACATATATCTATCATCTATAATTGTAATCTTCGTTTCTATTTGACAATGAAACTTTCAGTAGGGATGCATAATATAAACCCGGTACGATGCAGTAACTGATATTGATATGTTACTAGGTGATGGGAGTATGTAAGCTGCATCATACAAATCCAAAAGCAATTGGAATTCTACTATTAGGCAAACAAATCCCCATGAGAGAATGACTCACTCCTCCACAATTATGGTTGTTTTTATATTACAAACAACACAGCAGCAAACCTGATCAGACTTTATTCGGTCTGAGCCCTATAAGAACATGTAAGCTTTCTTATCCTTTAAATTTGGATCAATTCTTGAACATACAGTTACTTAGAAAGAGCACCAACACCAAATAGGAGTGTTCGGATCGAGATGAAATAAAATGCCTCTATTTATCAGATGTTTATTAGGTACATAACACCCTGCAATATATTCTCTAGGGATGCTGCCTGCGCAAAGTGTAGTATGCACATGTTTTCACTACAAAAAAAAGACACATCCGTGACATTTTGGGCCGAACGAATTTTTTTTTATGTCATACATATGACACTTCTATGACGGTAATTGTGACAAAACCCGGTATCATCATAGATTTGGTGGGCTCCTACTTCTATGACAAAAAATCATGACAGAAAATGGGCTTTTCGTCCTGGGCGGGCCGGAGACGCGGCTGCATGACATTCTTTGGGCCGTCCATGACGGAAAAACCCGTGGTAGAAGCGAGGGAGAGGAAAATTTCGGGGAGTTCCTGGTTACGGTGGGAGGTCGGGGGCCGAGCGATGCGCGTTTCTCTCGTACACGTACGCGCGTGTGTGCGAGGCGTTGGCTCTAACTGAACCCGAGCGAGGCGTTGGGCTCTAACTGAACCCGAGCGATTGCACTGCAGGCTACGCGTTACTGAGCCCGAGCGATCGATCGATGGCTGTTAACTGAACCCGATCGAGCGATTCCTTCGCTACTGCTGCTAACTGAAGCCGAT